>NW_005871173.1:599546-784663 GCF_000147115.1 Myotis lucifugus
CACCGCCCCCTTCCCCAGAACGCAACGAGCCACCCGCCGACCTTCCCCCGGGTTTCAGCGCCCCCGGTGACGGAGGGGTCTCCCGGTTGGGGCTTTCGGCCCCTGGAAGACTCCGATTCGGAGCTTTCCCCCGGAAGCCCGGGGAAAACCGGAGGAGTTCTTCCTTTGATGGAGGAGGGTTCTAGCGGCCCAGGCCTCCTCCCACCTTTCAAGGTTCGGCCCGCAACCCGGAGGTTCTTTCCGTTCCTGCCGCTTTGGGGGAGATGGCCTGGAAACCCAGAGCGCGTCTGGAAAGGGGGCAAGAAACGGGCAAGCGGGTTCCCCGGGGGCGCGGGGTTGGGAAGGGGCCCCCAAAGAACGGTGGGGAAAGCGCAAGCAAAGTCTTGCTGGATCGGGAGGCCGGGGCTTTAAGGGAAGAGTTTCTTTACTTTCGTGGGACGTCCCTCGCCCCAGAAACCTTGACATTTCCCCGGAAGGTTTTATTTTTCAGGTTCCCCTCTGCTCTTGGGGCACGTGTTGGGTTTTCCGGGCGTGTGGACCGCTGCAGCCAGAGTCCTGACAGCGGGGGACATGCCCAGGCGAGCGTCTTTCATGACTGACAGGTGCTGACGCTCGGGGCCTGGAGCATCCTTCAGGGACGGGGACAGCCCGGGCGCTCACGTCTGATAACTGTTCTCTTCACAAGCGGAGCCTCGCTGGGTGGTGAAGGCGCTTTGGCTACTTAATGCACCCTGAGCGCTAGATTGCATCTCCCGTGATTAGATTCAAGTGTTTGTGAGGGAGAATTACGGAAGCAAGCGGGTGCCTCTCTTCGGATGTGTCATCTGTGGGAAGAGGAGTGAGTTCCTGGCAGAAATGATTAGGCTCCTCCCCCCCCCCTTATATCTATTTAAAACTGATCACTCGTAAATAGATAGGATTTTCCCTTGCTTGTGCGCTCATGCATTCGAACAGTGTTAGGGTTACTTCAGACTCCTTTAGTGAACATCCTTCTGCACGCCTCCCCCCACCCCCTTACCCCCTTGAGTTCAATATGTCTCAGGGTTTGCTCAGGGGCCTCCTTTCTCTAGGTACATGATGAGTCCTAGTGCTCTTCAAAGTGTCTTTCCTGAACTGGTGTCGGTCTGCAAATTGTTCCTTATTGGTCTGTAATGAGAGAGAAATGCAAGAAACGCAGAGTAGGGTTGGAAACGTCCATAGCGATTTGACATTGCCTGGGCATCGGCGCACATTAGTCCCTTGTACTTTGTCCATTTTATTTTGTTTGTAAAATAATCCGTTTTTGTTGGGTTTTACCAAAGTGTTGGCCCATGATGCATTCAAAATAAAAGCCCGTCACCAAAAACTGTTTAGCTGCACTGAGTTCTACAAAACTCCCAGATGTGTATCTTCTGTCCTGATCTCTCACAGAACTCTTTTACGTCCTCAATACCTTTGCAGGACAGAAGGGTAACTATAATAGTTAATAGTGAGTGAACAAGTACTGTGTGCTAGGTATTGACCTGTTTTGCATACGCTGTTTTATTTTTGCTTCAAGGTGGATACTATTATTATGTGTAGCAGACAGCTCAGAAGCAGAACTCAGTTATCCACCTCCTCCAAACCTGTTCCTCTTCAAATTGTTCCACCTGGTTACTCAAGTCAGAAATTTAGGTCACCCTTCTCTCTCTTTCTCTCTTTCTCTCTCTCTCTCGTTAATTTATTTTCCAATGATAGTTGACATACAGTGTAATATTAACTTCAGGTTTACAACGTAGAACTTCTTAATTTTCTTTCTTTATTTACCCCCACATCCAATTAATGTTTTCTCTTTCTCCAAAATATATCCCGATTCATCCACTTCTCCCCTCTCCATTGCTATAACCATGGTCCAGGAGCTCTGTGCTCTCACCTGAACTACCACACAAGCCTTCAGATGGTCTCTCCTCCACGGTCCTGAGCAACACATTCTCTAAACAACAGCTGAGTGATCTTGTGAAAACATAAACAGACCATGTCATGCTTCTGCTTAAAACTCTCCAATGAGTTTTCATTGCATTTTACATATAATCCCTAATTCTATCCACAGCCCAGAAGGCTCTACACAATCTTGTCCTCGCCCTGTCCATGCTCCCATACACCACAGGTATGTGTGCTGTAGTCACATCTGTCTATTTCTTTTACTTTCTTGAATATGCTTAGCTTATACTTGCTGTTCTTTCTGTCTGGAATCCTCTGTGCTCAGATCTCTCCATTGTAGGCTCCTTAATATCCTATAGGTCCCTGCTCAGATATCACCCATTCAAGCTTTATTCGTTGTATTTTTAAATATATTTTTTATTGATTTCAGAGAGGAAGGGAGAGGGAGAGAGGGAGAGACTTCATTGATGTCTACTATATGCCTGTTATTATGTCTTCAAGCTTTTTGCAAAAAATATAAATGTTGTATAAAATTACTATCTATGACTCAGGAGTGGATTTCCGTTCTCTTTGTGCAGAATTTCAGAGCTCACTGGGCTTCTGGTCCTTGAACAGCTGTGTGGTAACTATGAAAAGCAGCATTTCATCACCATCATTTCCATGCCATTATGAACGTGTTTTTCAAGTAAAGAGAATCTGCAGCAGATTTTGGTGTAATGAATTCATAGTAAGGCACATAGGAGAGTTATAGGCAAGCTATTTGCAGACAGAGATATTGGAAAAGGACAGAACATCAAAATATTTACAGTGCATTTACTCATAATTTGGGATATTTGTCATCATGAAGAGACCTGAATCTACCTCAGTGAGTTTGGTACTCTTGAAAAGTTATTTCAGGAAGATATTATGTAGCATCTTTTACATTTCATTTCCTTCTTTTCTCACATGCTCATTTTAATAAAACAACAACGGAGCGACCTTTGGAAAGCAAAGGGAGAACAAAGAAATTTGTTTGAAACTAGGAACCCCTAACTGCTTCATCCAAGCAAATTTCTCCAGAGTGAAGCATGAAGGGATAATTAAAACATGACTGTTTAAACACACTTTTTCTTTACTTTTAGAAACAGGGCTTATCATGTTTCTTCAAATGGCTTTAATCAAACCTTTAGAGACAGGCTTTTCTCAGGGAACTTATTTAGATGGAAAATGCTTGTGTTTCCTCATCAATATTTGAAGAAGATAAGAGAAAGGAAAGAGAAAGTAACCTGCCTCCCAAATATATAAAATAAGATAAGGAGTTTCATATTTTATATGTGCTTTATTTGTCTAAATATATTGTTATTGATTTCAGAGAGGAAAGGAGAGGGAGAGATAGAAACATCAATGATGAGAGAGAATCATTGATCGGGTGCCTCCTCTATGGCCCCACACTGGGGATTGAGCCCTCAACTAGGGCATGTGCCCTGGCCAGGAATCAAACCTGGACCTCCTGGTTCATAGGTCAATGGATCTTGCATATTCACATTTTTTTTTAACACGTCGTTCACATAATGTTGGACAATAATTCTCTGCTTTGTCTTGAAAAATAACAAAATGTTTATCTTACCCTGGAGAAGGTGATGTTCCATTATTAGAGTCAGATGCTTTGTGGATGGAGAAAGTTACAGAATTTAAGGGTCCAGGTTATATTATGTTGAGATTGCTGAAGGTTTGTGGATGATAACAGCTGGATTGTGGAACAGGTGCCTGCCTTATCAGATCTGCTTCCAGGGTCCGATGGAAGGAAGGGTGAAGAGAAGCGGAGGTTTGATTTCACAATAGTTTCTCGCACCTTTACTATGTTTGGGTTCATGGCAAAGCTAGTACAGAGATGTGTAAAGTTAACACAGATCTTTGTGTGTGTGTGTGTGTGTGTGTGTGTGTGTGTGTGTGTGTGTGGAGAAGGATAGTTTGCTAAAGATGCCTAGTATCTAGAAGGACCCAGCTGACTAATTTTTGAGTTCCGTATCGAAAGATCCTTAAGTTGCAAATCTGAAGATTCATATTCACATTGCGAAAGTGGTGTTAAAGGTTCTTTGGTTTCTTGATTTTCTGTGAACCAGTTTCACATTGTGAATATGTTATAGGCTCACATAGGAGTAAGTCTTCATATTCAAATTTTAGTAGAATTTACCTAAGGCTGAATTCCAGCTTATTTAAATTGCATGCATTCAGACATTCAGCAGCGCACTTAAACAGCTCTTAGAGAGCGTCTGTCCTGGCAGTGTGGGGAATAACAATACGCTGGAAAATCTGGCTACCATCTTTGAGAATTTATAATCCAAGTGAGACGGGCTTTCCATACATGAAAGTAACCAGAAGAGATCAAGGAGATCACTTGAGATAATGTGGTATTTTCTTTTTTACCCCAGGTGGTAGGCCAGAGAATGATAAAAAAATAAAATCAAATCATTGGTTATATAATCAAAACTCTAAACTGCACAGCATAAAAATTACAAATGATCAAAGTGGCCTTTTGAAGTACACACTGAGAACTTTCTTTGTATTACATGGAACTAGTTTTGATTGGCTTTGCAGATTTGTAAAGGGATTCAAGGAAGGAGAGATTTAGAATATAATATTCAAAGAGGAAGTTATTGTTACAGTTTTACTTGACAGCTACAAGGAAATATTAAGCACCTTCAATATGCAAAGTGTGTGCAGGGCTCTGAGAACACTGCGTAGATGAATCAGAATGCAAGGAATAGTGATGAGTAGCATAGAATCTAGAGAAATCATGCTCAGCTCAGTGGTGATGGATGAGCATGGCCCTCTGGCTGATCTGCAAAGAATGGGGCCCATTTGCATGTGCTGAGATGTTTGGAGCAGAAATCTCACTCTATTATCATGATTCTGAGTTGGTTCCATGGGAATTAAAGGATACGCATAGAAAAACTTGATCAGTATGGCTTAGTTATATAAAGTTAAGTTTTAAATGTAGATTGAGGCTACATTGTGGTTGGGGTGCAATTAAAAATCACTGGTATGGCAAATTTGTTTCATCTTTATACCAGCTCTAATCGACTACTAGTAGTGTGTTTAATATGATTCTGAGGCCAAATCTGAGAGGAAGCAAGGAAGATTACTGTGATTATCATCAATGTCTGATATGCTATTGGTACATTTGTCTAGTATTTCAAATCTCTATTCTTACAAATTGGAAGTCAAATGATTTAAAAAAAGAGAATTCTTCCATATTCAGGACAATTGTTCTTGAAAAACTCCCAGACTGTTATTTTCCTTTTAAAATTGGCATTCTGAGAACAATGGATTCACTTGGTAAATAAACTGGGGTAATGGAACATGATATCTAAAATTATTTCTAGGGATTTAATAAATGCATTGGCATATTAAAGGTTTTGACTTTGATTTTTAAAAGCCAAAATGCTACTAAATATCTCAGAAGATTCTCTCTTACACACACACACACACACACACACACACACACACTTTACATACCTATGGTATCAAGATCTCAATTTTATTGATTCTATGATTTAAGTTAAAATAAAATTATTAATTTTAGTTAATCATAAAATCATAATCAGGATCTCCTTCATAAGTGTTACAAACTTTCTCTTTTTAAATTCATTTGGTGAATGTATGTTGAGCATTTATCATGTGGTCATGATTCTAGTGATGGGTAGAAACAAAAATCCAAGTAAGTAGATGAAATATATAGCAAGTTAGATAATTATAAGTGCTACAGTGAAAAAGTAAATTAGGACAAGGGGATAGTATGTATATATGTGAGTGGGAAGGGCTTCTGAAATCATATACAGAGAACCAGAGACGGCCTCCGTGAAAAGCTGATATTTGAGTCAAACTGTGAAGGAGGTAAGAGATCGAGTTAGTGGTTATCAGGAGAAAGACCATTCTAGCAGAGAGAACAGCCAGTGCAAGGTCCCCGAGGTGAGAGGGTGTCCATCATAGTCACACAGAACAGCAATGAACAAATGAGGGAGTTGTAAGAGATGAGGTTCGAAGGAGAAAGAGAAGGTGATTATGTGCTACCTTGTCACTCAGGATGCTGGAGGGTTTTGAATGGAGCGCCAGGGAAGACAAGCCTTAGCCTTGGAGATGATTGGCAATGTGTATATAACACAATCCTATAAAGAACTGTTAAATATCAATAAGAAAAAGACAACCGAAGAGAAAATGGAGCAAAATGAGAATAGGATCACTCTGTCTATGGTGCTGAGGATGGTTGGAGGTGGAGGTGTGGGGTGAGAGGAAGAGCAGAAGCCAGGGGTGTGGCTGGAAGCTTTTGTAATCAAGTTGGTGAGGGATGATGGTGGCATGGCCCAGAGTCATAGCAGTGGAATTATTAGGAGCGGTCAGATGCTTGATACAGTCTCAAAGAGGAGTTTACAGGATTTGCTGACTGTTTGGATCTGTGGCATAAAAGAATTTGAGGAATCAAGGATGACTCCACTGGTTTTGGCCTAATCACAGAAACTTTCCTTTCATAATGATGTGCTTGACTTCCTGCTTCCAGACTGCCTATCTCCACAGCTGAGACCAATAAATTACTGTAAACAGGCTAAACCAACAGTCTTTGCAGGGCCTCTTGGTCCAAAGAGCAAGAGGGATTCTTGACAGAGGCTGTAGAGAGACCTGTGTGCATAACCTGCTGGCTCTGTATCTATCAGCTTCTCATGCTGGTGCAGCTTTGACCTTGAATCCAGGCTTCAGATCTTGTCCTTCTGCTTGTTTCCTTTGCCCCGGCATGCCTACCTTTGTTCTCTGGGATAGAGTGCCACTCGATGACTCCGGTACTTAAATGGGACCAGGTCCTGTTTTAGTGCTGCACTACCTGTACCTGCTTCCGAAATCCTTGATGCCCACCACCTGCCTGCCTGGTTGTCCATCTTTTTCCTACTGCCAAGTCCACGGACAGATCTACTGAGCTGCCAGGACATCTCCCTGTTGCCTGTGGTTGGACCGCTCGGATGCTGACAACTTGCCATGCTGGTCTGGAGCTGTGCCCATGACCTGCTGTCACCTGTCACCATCCTCTAAAGCTCTGTGCCTTTCCCCATGTATTCAGTTCTTTCTCGTTCTTAAGATAATTCATTCATTTAAGGATTTGTTCATTCATATCTGCATTAATGCATTCCCGAGGTAACATTTACTGAGTGAAAACTTTGAGTCATCTTTCTGTTAGAGACTAGATAAAAGGGGAATCACACAGGGGTGGGCAAAAGCAGGTTTACAGTTGAAAGTACATGAAACAGACTGTATTCTTGTATCATTATTAATTAATGTATGATTTATTTGTACTGCAACTGTAAACCTACTTTTGCCCATCCCTGTACCATCCTAGAGGATCTCTTAGGGTCTAGAACAGCGATTCTCAACCTGTGGGTCTCAACCCCTTTGGGGGTCGAACGACCCTTTCACAGGGGTCACCTAAGACCATCGGAAAACACATATATAATTACATATTGTTTTTGTGATTAATCACTATGCTTTAATTATGTTCAATTTGTAACAATGAAAATACATCCTGCATATCAGATATTTACATTGTGATTCATAACAGTAGCAAAATTACAGTTATGAAGTAGCAACGAAAATAATTTTATGGTTGGGGGTCACCACAACATGAGGACCTGTATTAAAGGGTCAAGTCATTTGGAAGATTGAGAACCACTGGTCTAGAAGGACATGGGATCATGAGGGTATGTCAACAATATTTACCGTGAATTGTGACAATTGCTCTCAATCTAGAATCATCTTTTTTTAAATGGAGACATTTTGCTGCTCTCATAGGGCATGGTACAGGGTTTTACATCCTCAAATTGGAGTTCATCTGTTCAAGGCCAGAGTTTTGACTCTCCCACTCACTAGCTGAGTGACATTAGCAAGTTAATTTATTTCTAGTACCTTAGTTTCTTTATCTTTGAAATGGGAATGATAAGTGGATGTCTCTTGGAGTTGGGAGGATTATGTTGGATACTCATGTAAAGTGCTTTATCATTGCTTCTGACACATACTAAAGCACAGTAAGTTTGAGCACGGCTTCATTTTCTCTTCTTCCTCCTTCCTCTCAGCATTCTAAGTAGGTGTGACAGGAACACAGGAGAATTCAGGGCATGAGGAAACCTTCCTTGATCCCCGAGGCCAGGGGTAGGAGTCTCGGGTGCTCAGAGCGCCCCCTCTGTACTAATCTGAGTCATAACATTGCTTAGTAATTGCCTATTGACTTGTCCATCTCCCTCAAAGCCTTTTCCCTTTTGTGGACAGTGACTTCGCATGCTCCCATTTGCACCCTTAGCATCTTGCACGGTGCCATGTATGAGGAAGTGCCAATAAATATTTGCTAAATAGTGAAAAAAGAAAAGAACCCCAAGGCTTCCCATTGGTGGCCACAATTAAATTAAATTTGAAAGAAGAAATTTGTCACGTAAGTGAGGAATAAGCCTGTTTTAAGCATGAAGGCTGTGTGAGCAGAGTACCATGACACGAGACCTTGAATGCATTCAGGGAAGCTCAGGTCGTGCTGGAGTCATCTATAATCCTGTCTACGCGTGTGTGAGCTTTTGAATTTCTAAATGAAGGCAGTAGCCAAGTAGACAAGGACATTGTATGTATAATAACTAGAGTTTGGGCCCTTCCTGGGATGCAGAGCACAGAAGGATAGAAAATAGGGTAATCAAGGCTTTTTGTGATCTAGTATTTATCTCCATCTTTCAGACATTTTTTGAACAATTTATGCCTCAGCAATGCTAAAGTGTATACATCATCCCCAATGGTGTACATGCTGTTTGCACACCATTGTGATGTTAGAGGGGTGGGTGCCCTCTAACGTCATGATGTTTCTGTTTCTTACTTTGTTTCTTTGCTTATGTTGTTCGCACTGTGTGGAATGTCCCCATCCCCTCTTATCACCAATACCCTGGCTGGGCCAGGTTCTAGGCTATTATTGATCCAGTGGCTCAAGTGTCACCATCTCCAGAAAATCTTGAGTTCCTTCACGCCCAGCCAGTCATTAAAGTTCACAGTCAGTGAGTGCTGGCTATGTGTCAAGCACCCTGGCATTTACTTTGTGCCTATAATTTGATCTAATCCTCATAATCCTATAAAATAGCTACTATTATTACCCTTTTAAAATTATTATAATCCTTTTCAATGCGAGCAGAGGGGTACAGTTTTTAAGATTTATTCTATATTTTGTAGACTAGCAAACTACCGCTTACATAAATTATCGGGGGTTAAAGAATGGCTGAGCTATAGCACTTGATGAGGGAGCTTCAATCCCCACCATCTTTGAACTTGAACATTAAATTTAGCTGCTTAGACAGAGTCATGAGACCCTTTTCTATCTACATACATTTTCTTAGCAGTATCAATATGGTAGAATATTAAGTTGACACAGTTTTCTTCTTTTCAGTTATAGTCTTAAAACGTTCTATATCAAATCCCCTTTTCCCACTCCTTGATGCTATATCTTGGGCAGATTCCGTGATTCTCTGGTCATGTTCCATTATTAAATCCACGCCAGCCCAGTTCAAATGTTTAATTTTTTTCCAAAACTCCTTTTCTTCCCCTTGCAGGACAGGCTGTTGGCACAAGGGACTTGGAATGGAGATTGGGCACAGTCTGCTCTGGAGCTGGGAGCCAGCTCCACTGGGTCAGAGGGAGTCAGGGAGGAGCGATGTAGAGAAAAGGGCAAACATCTCTTTACTTAGCTGGTCTTGGCCACTGCTCCCTCCTTGTTGGCTGCATGTGCTTTGGAGACAGACACTAATGGGCTGTCATTTTCATCCATGTGGCACCTGTCCAGTTGCTGGCTGGCTGTGAGCACATGCGCGGTTTCTTAAGCGGGCCGGGCAGAGCCTCCCACTGTACAGTTCCCTCCTGTTTGAGATCCAGCGGCTGGGCTAGCACTTGCAAACCCCTCTCACACTCGTCTCTTGCCACTGGGGGTGCCTTTACAGACTCGTGTGGTTGGAGTCTCCTCACCGAATGGGCCCTCTTGGCCGGGATGCCAGCAAGTTGACTCAGACATGGATGAGTCTCCTGATGTCCGCACAGTCGTGAGGCATTCACACAATTTTGTCGTCTTAAAGGGGAGAGCGAGCAGAAAGGCACTTCATCACCTGGACTCTCTTTGCTGTCATGGAGTTGATGAACAAATCCACAACGTGAGCAAATGTCCATTCAGGCTACGGGAGTCATGCTCCCATGCAGCGTGCAGTCCTTGTCTACTGCTTTTGTCTTTAGAAATCCCCCTTTTAACATAAAATAAATAATTTACAATAGAGCATATATGCACAGTTTAATGAACACTAATACAAAAAACTCATATACCTGCCATTTTGAGACATTTCAAAACATTTCCCAGTAGTACATCAGAAGTCTCCCAGTATACTCTGCCATTCTGGATTTTGTGTTAATTCATTCTTATACATTAAAAAGCAATTTTAGTACATGTATATTGCATTTGTTTTTCTATTGCTGAGATAATAAATTACCACAAACTTGTGACTTAAAAGAATACACAGGTATTATCTTATATTTCTCAAGATTTGGAGTTCGACATGAGTCTCATGAGTCTATACGTAAAATCAGGGCTCGATAGGGCCCCGTTCTTCTCTGGAGGCTCCAGGCGAGAATCTACTTCCTCACTTTTCCAGCTTCCAGCGCTACCCACATTTCTTGGGCCATGGTGGTCTTCCATCTTTAAAGCCAGAGATTTTGCATCTTTTAGTTCTTTTATGAAATATTTTTTATTTTTCTTAATTCTGATATCTATTAACTTCTGAGCTCTTCTACTTTTTTAATTCTGCTGTTTGTATCAAAGCCTTAATTGTTTCCTAATGTTGAAAAATTACATTGGAGGTTTCATCTGCTCTGTGACCTCATTTTTTCTGGTGAATTCTCATTGTTTGTCTTAATGTTATTAAGGCCTCATTTATATCTTAGTAGTAATTTGCATGGTGATAGAACTTTCTTGGTGTGTGTGACCCATGTTTGAAAAAGGAACCAAATAAGATGAAATTTCCTGGGATATTAGGAGAAATGCAGGCCAGGGTAACTTCTTTTATATCTGACTTTAAAATTTTATTTCTCTGTTTTTACCAGTAAAGATTCAAAATATGCCCTCTTTGTTAGCCACTGTCTGTTTCTTGAAGTTATGTCTGATTTAGAAAGATTATCTGCCTCTTGTCCCTGAGGTACACAGGCCTTGCCTTCTAATGTACCTCATACTTCCTGGGGGTTCTTTTCTCTGAGCTCCTCAAAAATTCTCTTTCATTCACACAGTTCCTTTCTTGCTCAATTTGGCTGTTCCCAGTAGGAGGAGGCACTGTCCTTCTAGAAGAGGGAAGTAGTTTCTGGATATTTGTGAGATTTTATTAAAGACTAGATCCATCATATCCATGAAGTTTCCTTCACATCTGGGTCATTTTGGGCACTTTTCTGGAACTCTGAGCCTGTGAAGATTTTTGTCTAATTTTATTAATTTATCTCAGTTTTTTTTTCTTTCTAGATTTCCTTTCAGGGTAAGTCCTTTTCTTTGGGATGCACATTTACTGGGGACTTTGAAACTGTTTAATTATCTTTTACTTCTTGCTCCCTTGTTGCACAGCTATTGATCTTGGGCGGTCACCAGCACAGACCCATATTCTGGGTGTGTTATCTACATTGTCTTTAGCCATACTGGTTTTTCTATTTGGTTTTCAGGAGACTTTGAGACATTTAAAACCACTACATTGCTGACACAATCATGTTACAGAAATTCCGATGTACATTTCAAGGGAATCACTGTGGTTGCTGTATTGAGATCAGACTATAGGAAAACGAGTAAGGAAGCAGGGAGAGTAATTTTATGGCTCTTGCAGTTACCCAAGTGATAAAAGATCGTTTGGAAGATGACTTCCAAAGTTAGATTCTGAATGTTGTCTGAAGGCAGAGCAATAGATTCACTGATTGATTAGATGTTGGATGTTAAAGAAAAAGAGGAGGCAGAACATTTTGAGGGATGGAGTTGTCATTAACTGGGATATAGAAACTGTAGCTAAACCATGTTGAGTGTCATATTAGTCAGGTTGGGGTTAGGCTATGCTGCAGTCATAAACCCTGAACTCGCAAGTTCTTGAATAATAAATAAGATGGTAGCAAGTAGCCTTCTTTCATCTTGTAGTCTTGCCATAATGGGTATTTTACCTCTACTTTTTGCTATAGCAGGAGGATCATAGAAAACGGATGTGACTGCTTTTGTTCTCCTCCGCCTCCTGCTCCCCTTCCTCCTTTTTTCTTATCAATCTCTCTTCTTCTTCTATCCCCTCTTCTTCCTCCTTCTCCATTTCACTCTCTTCTTTACCCATCTTCCAATATTTAAAGTTCCAAATAACTACATAATAACTTTGAAGTGCTACTGTCTAACATAATGGACTTATTTCTGTATAAACCCAAACAAACCTTCCCTCTGCGAGCGATAGCACACAGTCTCACTCCTTCCTGCATTAATTTCTGCTTTATGTTCATTCTTTCCATTCATAATTCAGCAGCATCCTGATATCCTGTAGTCTTTGTGCTATTATTACCTACACATCCTGTATAATATCATTGGTCAAAGTGAGAATGGAAAAGAATAGGAATCTTATAGAAATAAAAGCAGAGCAGATCAATGAAAATATGGGTCATCACTAGAGTCCTCATTTATAAAGCTGTTCACAGAGTCATATTTGATATATGATAATTTCTTTCCTAACTATTCATTACACATTTTCTTTGCTTTTAGTCAATACTTTCACTGGACAGCTTCTTTAGCTGACAAGTAACTTGAAATTTACTCCTGAGAGATTTGAACACTTGACGATCCTGCCTGTACTAGCTTGCTGAATTAATTACTTTTCTTGTGCAAATGTACGTGGGTGCAGTAGGAGGGATGCAGCAGCAACAACACACTCCTCCTTGTCTCCTACCATAATCAGCACTCCTACCAACTCTAGATGGCAAGAATCACTTACCCGAGATGACACAACAATAGCTATGCGGCTTGACCTTCTTCCCTCCTGGAGGAGTTCCCATCCCCACTGTCCTTCAGGATCACCTTAAATGAAAAATGTACAGCATTAATAATGCAATTTTGTGTGATATCAGGATATCATGAAGAACCACCTGTCAACCAGGCTTGATGTTTTTCCTTCTCAAGCAATTAGTATGAAGGAATTCTGCGTGCAACCCAGGTGTTTGCTGAGGGGTGAGGGGCAGCAGGAATGATCACCCTGGGTATGTACCTCCCCCCATGTGTTGTGGACTCGGGACCTCCCTAAGCCTGATAATGTCTATACCACCCCCAGTTGGAGATGAAAGTTGGGTGGCATGCCTTCCTTTAGCTGG
Organism: Myotis lucifugus; assembly: GCF_000147115.1. Taxonomy (NCBI): domain Eukaryota; kingdom Metazoa; phylum Chordata; class Mammalia; order Chiroptera; family Vespertilionidae; genus Myotis; species Myotis lucifugus. The sequence continues at coordinate 612,837 of NW_005871173.1, forward strand.
TAGGTCAGATGATACCCACTTGATAATGTGCTTTTCGGGTCACTTGATTACTTGGTGTTTCCTGGTCATGTGTTAAGTCTGTGTTTGACCTTAAGAGCGAGCCCCAAACTGTTGCTCAAAAGGAGAACAGTTACTTGTTGAAGAGGGCATGGTTTTGACCACATCTTCTGCTGTGATTTTGTTTTGAGGTTTTACCATAGGATTGTAACAGCGTTCTGTTTAATCGCACATAATGTGAGCACTGTTGGATCCAGGAAAACTGACCACAGAGAAAAACATAAGCTATTTCTTTTGACTCACAGTAAGGTTGTGGATTCCTAGTGAAAAATATCAATTTTTCTGACCTGATGTGGAAAAAAGAGTCTGTGTACACATTTTAACCTTATATATGAAAGGGTAGGTTCTTCTTTCCTGGAAGCTGGAGGAGATAGGCAAAAACAGATCTTTGAATATTAGGTCTAGGGATGTTTATATGAAATATCAAATAGTAAAAATTAAATAGGATATTGTAAAATATGTAGTTTAGCACATTTATTACCATATATGTTTTTGTATGTAAACCCCAGCCTCTCATATTTAGATATATTTTGATCAAGATGTCAATGCCATTTTATCAAGAGAAGATAGAAGTATTTGTGTATGATTGAAGCTTAGAAGCACCATTATTTTGATTTTCTTTTACTTATGGCAAAGGAGACCTCCAGGTGATGTACTATGATTGATCAAAAAAAAAAATCCAAGCACTTCTCTTTGCTAGAGAGATGTTTAGACGTCTCACAGTGAGCCGACTCGTACGGCAGCCACTTTTGCTCAGATATGCTTTCGAAGGATGTGTATGTACTTGTACCCACGTATTTCTTAAGAGTTCTCAGATACCCACTGCACTTAGCTGAGAGCAGAGCCCCTTCATCACTTAGTTGTCCTCTTCTTTGCAACTAAGAGGCAGTAAATTAGTGAAGAGTTCTTTCTGGAGGGTTTTCTGCGTTTGCTCCATAGGGCTGGTGGTTGTGCTTAAAGATCGAATTGAGTTGGAGCTTCCTAAGTGATAACGCCCTTTCCTGAGAACAGGGGTCAGTTAGGTACTTCAGTTCTCTGGGCCCACATAGGTGCACTCTCCTCTCCACTTGATGCACTCAGACCTTAAGAGAGCCCCGAGGGGTGATGGTCGGGTGGCATGGTGTCCCATCATCCATTTATCGGTTATGTCCCTCAGATTCACGCACAACTGAATCATTTATTTGAAGATCAAAGGCAAACACTGCTCTCAGGTGACATTTTTGTTGGTGTTTATTTTTATTGTTGTTAGTGAGACTGCACATGCTATCCAGGAACGCAAATGTTTACGTGCTATCAAAGTGTGTTTCTCCTCATTGGTAGAAGTCTACGTGAGACAAAATTACAATGCCTGTCAGTTTTTAACTTTTAGGCCAGCTATGTCTGCCTGCTTTCTGTCTTGGGGAATATCCTATCAATTCCTCTCCCCTATTACTTGAAGAATTGTTAGTAAAGGGCACTGTTGGTGTCTTCTGGACAATAAATGTTCAAAACCTACCAATAATCATTTATGTTTTAAACTATTATCTTAGCAATCAAAAATCATTCTCCTCGTTGTCCAAGTTAAGCTGTTCAAGAATCCCTCCCCTCTTGTTTAAAGGACTTGTGTGTGAGGGTATGTTTAGGGAACAGATTTCCTATTTGTATTTTCAGGATTAGTATCAGTTTAATCCTCCAGAAGGAGGTGGAAGTGAAGCACCCACTCCTGTTTTCATACCACAGACGCAGAGCCTCTCCCATTGCAGCGTGTCTATTTCAATGCTGTGAGTGGGAGAGGTTTATTGGTGAGCATGGCTCTTGGAAACAGATAAGAGAAAAAGCTTAAAGATAAATTAGCAATCTCTTTCTGACTTGACTTCCATTTTAAAATGAGAAAACAGAAAAGTTTGCATTACTTCTTATTTTAGAACTTTTAATGAAATGCTAATAAGAAAAGAGGAATATTTGTTTAATAGTCACTGGACTGTTGAATATACTTCAGTCGTGGTGTAGATGGATTAGGAAATCAATAAACAAAATGCCAAATTAATATATACTTTTATGGAGAATAAATTACAAAAATAAAAATTCTTTAGAAAGAGATTTATCTTAATATTAGGTACAGATGATATGCATGTCTACACAGAGTACAGAATTTAATACTTTAAAATCACTGGATGCCTAAATTATAGGTTAATTACCAAGTTATAGACATATCAGACTTTTAGAATCACTCCTCTTATGTTTAATTAATTAATTCTTGTGTATACTAGTAATGTCTAACAGCTCTTAAAAACCTAATGCCAATGTTTACATTTTGAGTAAAATAAAATAAGATATGAAAGCAGGCATGAATTAGAAAGAGGACTATATATAATGACAGGCAAGTATTTTTATCTGTGCCTTACGAAGTCATGTTGATCAGATGACATTTTTAAGGCATTTAAAGACAAAGCCCCCTCTGACCAGTTTGGCTCAGTGGATAGAGCGTCAGCCTGCGGAGTGAGGGGTCCCAGGTTTGATTCCGGTCAAGGGCATGTACCTTGGTTGCAGGCACATCCCCAGTAGGGGGTGCGCAGGAGGCAGCTGATCGATGTTTCTCTCTCATCGATGTTTCTAACTCTCTATCCCTCTCCCTTCCTCTCTGTAAAAAATCAATAAAATATATTTTAAAAATAAATAAATAAAGACAAAGCCCCATTTTTCGGGCAAAGAACCTGAATAGACACTTCTCCAAAGAGGACACATGGATCACTAATCATCAGAAAGAGGCAAATTAAAATTACAAAGACAAAGCCCCATTTTTCGGGCAAAGAACCTGAATAGACACTTCTCCAAAGAGGACACAAGGATCACTAATCATCAGAAAGAGGCAAATTAAAATTACAATGATGGGAATGCAGACTGGTGCAGCCACTGTGGAAAACAGTATAGGTTTCCCTCAAAAAGTTACCTATCCAAGATATGCCTACCATTTTAAGTAGAGCCACTTTCTTTCAAAAATTCCATTTTCTGGTTCTCAGGCATGACACTGAAAAATCAGGTAGACATGCAGGTTACTAGATATCTACTACTAGTATCGACTATGGTTAATTTCTATCTTATATGAGCTCTATTTACTGGACAAACAATATAAATAGAACAGGACAAGAAAGAGGAAGTTCTTGAATTTTAGGAGTACATCATGTTATAATTCCCAACTATGTTTATCGACTCGGCATCGCAGTACCAAACTCGATTTTAATAAAAATGAGTGGCACATCCCTGTATGCCTTGTAGAGGAGGGTCTTTCATAGAGCCACTGAAATTTGTCCTACTCTTCTTGCAACACAATGATTTCTGAGACGATCCACTTGGTTTCTTATGTTTGATATCTTTTATTTTCTCCTTCCAGAGTTTCAGCAGGCCATTTAATTGTGAGATCTGTAAGAAAGATTGGGATAGGGTTTCCCCACTGCATTTTATTTTATTTTTTAACCCTCATCCAAGGATATTTTTTCATTGATTTTTAGAGAGTGGAAGAGAGAAGGAGAGACAGAGAAATATGAATGTGAGAGAAACACATCAATTGGCTGCCTCCTGCAGGAGCCCTGACCAGGGCTCCGGAGAGGGAGGAGCCTGCAACCGAGGTACATGCCCTTGACTGGAATTAAGGTCTAGTCTGTAGGCTGAGGCTCTATCCACTAGGGCCCCATTGCACTTTATGAAAGAAACCAGCCCTTTTTGGTTGCAACATTTTTTCAAAAAATATATGACATAGCCCTGGCCAGTTTGGCTCAGTGGATAGAGCATTGGCCCCAGGGACTGAAGGATCCTGGGTTCAGTTCTGGTAAAGGGCAAGTACTTGGGTTGTGGGCTCAATCCCCATCCCTGTTCAGGCGAGGTGTGTGCAAGATCAAGCAGTTGATGTGCCTCTCTCTGTCTTTCCCCATCCCTTCCACTCTCTCTAAAATCAATGAAAATATCCTCAGGTGAGGATTAAATATATATATATTGCCTAATATTTCAGAATCTCATAACTATATGGCACTGACTGTATTCTCTGTTCTCAGACCTCAGTTTCCCCAAAAGGACTCTGTTGCCTCAGTTTACAATCTTTTCACACCACCCTAAGGAGATGAATTAGGTCTCTGTTCTCAACAAGTATTTTATAAGAGTACTCATGACTTATGGAGATGTGGATTGTAATTTTTGGTTTATTTTTCAAATGAATCAACTGTCTTTGGCGTCACTGATGAAAACATATTGTTAAGTAGGGACAAAGTATTCATTCTCATGACCCAATCCTTGAGCAGGTTGCCTTTCACAGGAAACCATACAACCTAATGTGAAATGAAGGCTGTAGCGTGCGTCAGTGCTCTCTCCGAGCAGGCAGTCAAGTTGAAAAATCTTTTTTGCTTCCTGTCTTATGGAATGAGAGGGGAGAAAAAATCTGTATATCCCTAAATGCATTGGGAATAGCAGTAAAATGACCTCGGCCACTGAGAATCTGAAATTGTCCTTGAAAACTGCGGGGGACTGAGGCTCCCCGTGGAACAGCTGGAAGGCAGAGAGGAGGAGTCTTTAGTCACTAGGGCTGGAAAATGCTCATGGCTCCATTGTTTTGCGAAGCAAATCTGTACATATTTATAAGAGCTGGCTTAGAAATTATAGTAATTTGATCCATTGTTGATTGTTGTAAACATTTTCAATTAATATAAATATCTTGTGCTATGTGTTTGCTTTGCTGAAAGGCACTTGTTGAAAATTAAGCACTTAGTCACAGAAACATCTGGGCCAGAGAGCGATGACTCAGGACAAACTCATCACCATTATTGAAATTGAAAGAGCGTGGCTTCCCGACAATGAGTCATGAACATCCTATTCTCATACAGGGGGCTCAACCACTCCTCCACCTGCCCTCACCCCCCCCTCTGCACCCCCCCATATTATTTGGATCGATTTGCAGGCTTCACTTGTAGAAAGAAAACATGCCATTTTTATCATGATGTGTTTTTTGTTTTGTTTGTTTTTTGCTCACATTAATTAATGCTTAATGATTTTATACATGGTAGTAACGACAGAAACATAATTTCCTCTTTATAAATGATAGTGATAAAGTCATGAATAACAACAAGGGATAGTCATGTTAGATTATGGCTCACCCCAGAAATTCCAGGGAAAATAAAAGAAGCAATCAGCCATTTTCATTTAAACTAAATCCTGATTTTTAACCTTGCTGGTCTCAACACAAATTAATGGAAAGCTATCACCGCCATATTGGAGCCATAGTTTCCATGATAATGGTTAATATTTAAATAGGATTACATATGTTCGTTTGGGTTGAGTAAGATAGAGGATTGTATAAATATGTCTTTTAGAAACTTGCCTTAAATATGTTTTTAATTATATGCTACTCCTGGGCCTGCAGCACTGACACCACATGTTTAAATCAAAGAGTTTCTAGTGAAAGATTAGAGCACTTATATTCCAAAGAATGCTGGCTTTTTCTTCTCGTTTTAAAGCTTGTCACTGTTTGGCACAGACTGAAGCTTTGATGTACATATAAGGCGTGGTTTTTACTTTTGCGTCTTAGTTTATGATCTATTTTGTAGATTGAGGATGACATTCTGGGGTTGAAAAATGGTCAAGTTCTTTCTAGAAAGAAAAGAATTCCCCAACCTGGAGCAGCCATCTGAAAATTATTTAATCACCCTTAGAATAAACTTAAAAATACTAGGTTATTTTCTAAATGGTATTCCCAGAGGTGAGCAGCCAAATTTACACTTGGAATAAGCTTGTCTAGGATTGACATTGCTTCATTATGAGACACACAAAGTACTGCCGAGCTAGGACAGTTTCTAGTAACCAATGACTTTGGAGAAATCTGGGTCGTGTCCACGTATTACCTGGTGCCAAGAAGGTTGGTTGCTGCATGTCTATAAGATTCAACTGTGTCCAGTTTGAAATATAAAATTAATAAAGCTGATTTAATGCTGTCTCTGAATTCTAATGAAACAGTGTGGCATCAATTTTTTTTAATGTAAGAAAAATGAAAATAACAATGTAAAAATAGTTTAACCTTTTGACAAGTCTGCTATTGAAAGTATAAAAAATTCACTTTGTCAGAATTTTTAAAATAGCAATGTAACTAAAAAATTAGACATGAAAGAAACTGCAACTGAATTTTGCACAGGAACATACTTCATTAGCAAACATAACTTTTATGCATATGTAATGATTATGGTAATTAACATTTACTGGGGACTTACTATATACTCACTGTTTTAGGTTTGTTTTTTATTGTGTGTGTGTTTTTTTATGGTATAATTTCCTTTTCATTTACTATTCGAACGTAGAGGGTCTGCCTATGTTTGTCTTCTGTTCTTCACATGAGAGGATTTATCTAGGGCTTCCTGGTCTGACCTGAGGGTGCTCTGGGGTAGCATCTCTGTGACAGAAGCACATGAATCAAAGGCTTATGACTTGAGATTTTTGCATCTTGAGTTTCAGTGTCAACTGTTTAAGCTGTTATGGTTTGACCAACTGACCGAAATACTGAAGAACACTGGCATATTCAATAACACCAACCCAGCTTAAGAGAGAAGCTGCTGATGAACTCTGGGATTTTAAATTAAGTAGCTATTATTTTTTATGATCATATACATATATTTCATACTGCATTGATGTATCAAACATCGACTTATTTTTTACTCTGTGCCCAACAGTGTGTTAGACAGATGGGATACAAAAATGAGCATCAGAAGACATTGTGTCTGCCATCACCAAGCATAATGTTGGGGGTGGGGAGGGTGGAGATTACAGAGAGAGACATAATTTAAATAACTACACAAACTAATATAAAGGTGCCCCTCTGGCAAATACCCGAAGGCGTCATCACAGTCCTGTGAGAAATTTTTTATTTATTTATCTTTATTGTTGAAAGTATTACAGATGTCCCATTTTCCCCCATTGACCCATACACCCCACCCCCATGCCCCACAGCACTGTCTGTGTCCAGAGGCTATGCATATATGCATATAAGTGATTTGGTTAATCTCTTTCTGCCCACCCACCCACCCTGACTTTTCCCCTGAGATTTAACAGTCTGTCCCATGCTTCTGTGTCTCTGGACTTATTTTGTTCATCAGTTTATTTTGTTTTTTAGATTCCACATGAGTGAGATCATGTGATACCATGAGAATTTTAATCATGGGTTATAACCTAGTTAGCAGGATGCTTTGAGAGAATGATGTTTGTGCTGGGATCTGAAGGAAGATTATGCCTCTTTCTTTCTTTCTTTCTTTCTTTCTTTCTTTCTTTCTTTCTTTCTTTCTTTCTTTCTTCCTCTCTTTCTTTTTTTTTTTTTTTTTGCTGATGATGGTGCCATCCTCTCTTGACCATCATTGTTTCTCTGGTGAGCTGAAGACATTCCCTTTGGTACAAGTTTCTAAATGCCATTTTCTCTGATGGAGCCCATGCGTGAGTTCTTTCCATAGGATTCCGAGGGCAGTGGCTTCACTGCTCTTGATGCCACCTCTCATGTCCCACCCACACCTTGCTGCTGACTTTTCCTTTCCCAGCAGCCAGTCCTCCTGCATGAGGTGCTGGCTTAACAACTCACACTCCAGCAATGTCCAAGAGAGAAAAGCCACTCTTCATTCTCTTTACCTGACTTCCTGGGGATAATAATGGTATTGGCAGGTTGATTGGTGGTTCACAAAACTACAGAACTCTTCTCTAATCGTAACTTCTATCCTCCTAAAATCCTCTTCCTCCTCAGCATCTGCTTTTTTTTCCTTCAGAGAAGAAGGAAGAGGGAGAGAGAAATAGAAACATCAATGATAAGAGAAAATCATTGTTCAGTTGCCTCCTGCATGCTCCACACCAGGGATTGAGCCCACAACTTGGGCATATGCCCTGACTGGGAATCGAACCGTGACCTTCTGGTTCATAGGTTGAAGCTCAACCACTGAGCCACGCCTGCCGGGTATAGCATCTGCTTTTATAAACTGGAAGAAGATGGTAGGATCCTGGTTGGAGGCTGGTTTGGATACTTCTTAATAAACCCCGAGGAAGTATCTGGCCCCTGTGTGTTTTCTGGTGTCTTTAGATTATGAGTAATTTTTACTCCATGTTCCTAACTTTAGCTCCTGCTTTGATCTACTGCAATAAAAATCCTCTTATTTGGATTCCTATATGGCTTGGACTATAATGGTGTTAAAGGAGATGGAGATGATTCACTAGGTGAGAAAAATGCATGATAAAATACACAGTATTTGGTGATAGACAGGATATTGAGGGTGAAGGGGAGAGAAGGGAAAAGGATGACTCAGAGTTCTGTTTTATACTCCTCAGTGGATGGTGGTACAAGAGAAGACACTTGACGAGTCTCCCCTGTATTTCACTTTACCCCATGGGAAGAGGAAGCAGGATAATAAAGTGGTATGTGTTCAGCTTGAAGATATTAAGTAGACAGGACTAGAGCTCAGAGGAGATATCTGGGCCAGAGATTTACACCTGTGAGTCACCTTTCATAGGTGATAATAGAAACCATGAGTAGAAATGGTTTTGCCAGAGAGAGAATTTTTGGTGAGAAAGGTACAGTATAGATAGATAGATAGATGATAGAGATATATTCACATATATACAGAGGAGGTTTGTAAACATAGACATCTACAAACATCATAATGAGTTTTAATGAAGTTTGAAATCGCTGCCATTATATCATAGTCACACACTTTCACCACTATGTGTCTCTATCTCTATCTTTATATCAAATGTGATATGGTTTGTCCTATAAATTCAAGTAACCTGGTGATAGGCCTATTTGGTTCCCAAAACCAAAATCTGCAAGCAACTTCAACTAGATTATTTGCTTTAGAATATAGTGTTCAGACAGTAGAGGGAATGGGGTAGAGAACTAATAATCTTAGAAAACATAGTTGGGTGTGGATGGAAATATTAAGGCCCAATAGTCACTCCAGGAGGGAGAAGTCCCATGGCAGAGAGGCTGGGGTCGGGAGAGAGGGGCAGGCCGAGGCTATGGTTGCAGCAAGTGAGGTTTTGAACAAGATTGGAGACCCTGATGGTGAACTTGGGGAAGAAGACTCATGGATTTGATAGATAGCTGATAATTTATTTATTTTTTTTGCCATTGCTAGTACACCGTTTCCCCCTAAAATAATATATACATTTTTAAATCAGGGTGCAATCTCTGAAAACACCTCTGAGAGGTGTAAAGGAAAGGTGAACAATGAGTAATAATGACAGCAATGCACACAATGAATACTACACATTCACATCTTCTCGTAGACTCAGTACAAGGTTCCCACTCTTGGCACTTATGGGTGGAGGACTAATTCCACCCCCACCCCCCAACCCCTCTCCAGATGCCTCACAGATGGCTGTGTTTCTCCTGTCCTGCTCCACGGGTTGAATCACCTTTGACAGCAGCCAGAGACTCTGGACAAGTTCTGCAGAGCAGCCTCACCTGTGAGCTATTGGGAGGCCTGGTGTTGCTCCTGTGCTAAATTTTAAATCCAAAGTGCCAAACATAGCCAAGTTCTGGGGACTTTATCTTGAAACCTGGCTGCCCAGAGAATGTTCCCTGATGCATTATTATTAATTCTCTCTTACTTTGGGAACATCTTACTTTCATCAGCATTGTACTCGAGTCATTAGAGGCTCTAACAGAGCAGTGTTTTATGAGGAGCACATTTGCACTTTAATCTGAATGTTTGAGCGATTTCAGGAATCCTAGAATATGACTGACTTCCTATTATAGATGTATCTTCCCTGTTCCTTATTGTTAAAAAACACTCAAGACTAGAAAATAGTTACGTGCTTCAGTGGTTTTCACACTGTGGTGTTTTTTGTTGTTGTTTTTTTTGTTTGTTTTTTGTCTTTTTTGTTTTTATGAAAAGAAGTTTCTGAAAGAGATAAATTAAATGTCTTGCCCAAAATATCCAAACTAATGAGATTCATTTTTTTTATGAAACAATTTTACTTTGGCACACAATAGTCTCATTAAGAGCAGTTTGTCCTCATAATTTATGGCTTAATTTTGCTGGCCTCCACTTTATCCAGTCATGGGGAAGACTGTGCTATTATAAAGTTTCCTTAAATGCCCAGCAGGGAGATGTGGGCAGGATGGTGCCAGAGTCCCCGTGGGGTTAGGTTCTCAGGTTTTCCAAGTAGCTTGGCCTGCCCAGGTGACCAAAAATGGTGTGAATTGTCAAAAATCCTCCGTCACTGCCTTTGCTATGAAGCAGGGCTGCCTGGAACATTTAAAACAACAATAAATGTAGATTTGGAGAGAGAGAGAGAGAGAGAGAGAGAGAGAGAGAGAGAGAGAGAGAATGACTTATAATTTAAAATGAGGATAAAAGCCAGACTGTGGCAGGGAAGATCATGTAGGCAATTGAAAATACCTTGGGATTTACTTTGACTGAGAAGTAAAACCACAGAGAGCAGATAGTTTTGAGCAGAGGGGCGCCATGAGGATTCCGGGTGACAGAGGATTATGGGAAGGTGAGGGGAAAGGAGGGATGCCAGGTAGGAGCAATTGCAGTGATCCCAGTGAGGATGGTTGGCTCGCAGCAGGCGAGAAGTAGTGGAGGCCGTAAGAATCGGTTGGATATTTTATACATTTCAAAGGTAGACCAGACAGAATTTTCTAATAGACTGGATATCGGGTGTGAATAGGACGAGTCAAGAGCAAATGGAAGGTTTTAGTCATTCAAGGGGTGATGTCAAGGAGCAGGTTGGATACACAAGTTGAGTTTCCAGGGGGCCCGTGAAAATTGTTGTCATGTCCTGTTGTTCATAGGCTGTGTCTACTTTGGGGGGAGAACTTCAACATTATTGAAAGGTTTTTCTATTCTCATTAGCAGAGTAGTGTCGACACACCCCTTCATTCTGCATTGGTAATATTAATTTAAAAGAAAAAGAGAAAATAGTTAATTCTGGGAATGTCTGGGAATGACAAAGCTAGAAAATGAAATTAATAATGAACCATTGAGGAAGGAAGAAAATACATAAGCTTTTGCTGCTAAACACTAAGCTTGGTGCTGGCATGCAGGTGGTCAGGCTCACAGTGTTGCCACTAAGTAAGCCATTATGCTACGGAGTGAAGAGGGCCATGACAGGGAGTGACAAAGAGACTGACCAACAAGAGGACCCACGACAGTCCTATAGAGTCAGAGCAGTGACTTTTTGCTGAAAGGTCACTGCTAACTAGGCAAAGCATTGGCAAAAAGAGGGAAGGCCATTTGAGGTTGTGTGAATACCATATGCAAAGGCCAGAGATGAAATATGGCACATTTGGGGAAGCAAAGATAGGTTTGTACAAGTGGGGTGTAGCAGTAGGGAGAGGAAGAGAGAAGGCCATTCGATGTAAATCAGCACTTCCCACACTGCATTTTGTAAACTATTGTGACCACCACGTGTATAGAGATGTTTCACAAGAGGCAGAGGTGGCCCTAGCCTGTTTGGCTCAGTGGATGGAGTGTCGGCCTATGGACTGAAGGTTCCCCGGCTCAATTCTGGTCAAGGGCACATGCCTGGGTTGTGGGCTCGATCCCCAATTAAGGGGTGTGCAGGAGGCAGCCGATCAATGATTCTCTCTCATCATGGATGTTTCTATCTCCCTCTCCCTCTCCCTTCCTCTCTGAAATGAAAAGAGGCAGAGGTGGACACTCAACAAGAGATCAACACCCCAATGCCTCCCAGTAATGAAACAGTTCTTCCCCTTTAACTTCTGTGTTAATAGGTTAGTCCTATTACATAATTTACAAATACTACTTGCAAAAATTTTAAAGTTTCTGCAAATGATTAAAGTAGAACATTTATGTTTGGTTAGTAATCTTTAGGTAATTTAAAAAAAGAAAACAGAATGTATTATTAGAATATTCTCAAATATTAATTATTGATATCTGAGAACATTCTCTGTGGCAGACGGGGCACTGCTTGTTGCTCGTACTGATGCACTGTGAGTGGATTGCAGGCACCTGGATCTTTTGTTCTTATGAGAAGCCAGGTGGGATGTGGGGCAGCTCCAGCTACAAACCTCCTGGTCTGCTTCACCCTTGTGCTGTGCAAATACTATCATTTCCTCTGAATATCGTGATATGAAATGGATAGACAGCACCATGCAAGGTGATATTCTTGCTCTCTGTTATTTGTAAACAAAAGCCCTGAAGGCTACATCTGCATTTGGATGTTTAGGGAAGCGGTTCAGAGGGATGATGAATCTCACTCAAATTTTTGAAGCTAGTGAATAAGAGAGAAGGAATTCAACTCATATTATCCTTACTCTAAGACTTCAGTTTTCTACTAAATGGTCAATACATTTATTTAATAAATGGTTACATGGTTATTTTTGGTATTGAAAAGTAGGATTTTTAATTTTTTGAACACCATAAGGCAATTACCGGTTGAATACTAAGATACTTAATGACACTTTATTTTTTTTTGGCACTTTTCATTGGTAAAAGCTCTCTCTGCCTAACATTAGCATGATCTTGATGTCTATGTTTATTCATCTGGAGCACCTGCTGAGTGCAAAGCTGAGTGTAAAACAAATGTTTGAAACTACACTATAAAGTGTGCAGTTAGGAAAAGTGGTGACGTGTACATTATATATCTTATGATACTGACTTAGTTCACCAATAAAAATGAACTATGATTTAAATATTTCACAGTAAGTCCTAGAGAAAATTATTTGTATAGTATGAACAGAGGCAAACTCTTGAGACACCTTCCAGAGCGTGATGAATGCTATACATCTGATTGCCCAGGTTCCTGGTGATGGGTTACTTCCTTAATCTGAACTACCCAAGTTATTGTGTCAGTTCAGGGACCTCAGGGCATGCCATTATAATTTCTTCAGAATTGTGTGGCATCTTGCAGAAATGATTTGGTCTATGCCAGCTTCATGCTGTGGTGTTGAGGCTTTGATGATGATGACAGGGCCATCAACGCTCATTGGGAACCAAAAATGCCAAATTAAACCATAAATCCAGGGAATAATTAGGAGTTAGAATTGGACTATGAAGCCAGAAATGGATCTAGAGACAAGCCATGGTTGAATGTGAAGTTAGGAATAAAGGGAGCCATATTCTTATGGGAAGAGAGAGAGAGAGAGAGAGAGAGAGAGAGAGAGAGAGAGAGAGAATGAATGAATCAGAGAATCATTGAGAGGAGGAGGTTAGGGGAGACAGAATAGTGACAGAGCCAAAAATTGTGAGGTGTGTGTCGGCTTTCTTAATGCCTGGATGCTGAGGATGGTGATTCTCCACCTGGGTCATACAGTCTCTACTCTGTGACAATACCTGTGGGATTTTGACAAGGAGTTTTTAAGTGGATGGATCTGACCTGTTCGTGTGCTTAAGGACACTTAATCAATCCCATGACACCTGCACTAATTGAGGAACTAAGCCAAGAACTTATGGCACATGACATCTAAACAATGGACATCTAACCAGAAGTCAGAGAAAATAATTCCCTTCGCACCAATGTCCAGCTTTAATTTTCAAAAATTAAAGACATTTCTGTACAAGATAAGAAATGAAACAGAAGGCTTGTAATGAACATCAGCAGTCTCCTGTATATCCTCCACATCCTCAGGAAATATTAATAGCTTCTATATTTGCTTGTTCTAGTGATTACTCTCATATCACTTAATTTGTTGATATATCTACTTACTTATACATTCAAAATAATAAGATTTAGTTGACACTGCACTCTCTTTTCCATCATCTTATAATCTTTGATATCATTCTTTTATTAACTACACTTTAAGTAATGTAGTCTTCCTTATTCCATCAGGTTGAAGCAATATCTCTCGACAGCCTCTATCACCTTGAAAGATGCTGCTGCCAATGCCTCTGCTCCTGGCTTTGCCTCTACTTCTCCCTCCCCTCCCACCTCAGGACTGCTCTACCTTTACTTTTATACTCTCACGGTGATGACATTTACAGCATATTGTATTCTTCAACCACAGAAAGATTGGATATGTGTATACAACTTGAATCCAAAAAGTGAAAAATGTACTAGTGAGTCTGTTCTGTTTGCTTTTCTGGAGCTTTTATTTTATGTTGTTGTTTTCCTTCAGCTGGTGGTCTTTAGTTGTTTGTTCATGTTTAAGGATGGAGGACTTGGTTGAATGTGAAGGAAACCAGTCTCCTGTTATTGTGTGTATCTTTTCCCTGCTAGGGCTTTTCAATGAACAGAAATTATTACTCTGAGCTCTCTACATGGAAAAGGGCTGTTCAACTGTCCTTACCGACGTGAGGATGAGAAGGACAAAAGCTAGTCTCAGAGTAGGGTACCCAACAGTCCAGAATGGAAGTGATTTCTCCTGGAATTCCAGAGCCATCCCATCAACCCTATATTTCCACAGTAATAGGGTAAATTTATTTGGACCTCTCAGGTGTTTGCCAGTATAAACTTGGAAAATGAAGGGACTTTCATGCTTAAGATATTCGGTCTTCATAGAAACAGAGTAGAAAAGTGGTTGCCAGGAGAAGAGTGGCAAGAGAAATAAGGAGAGGCTGGTAAAGGATATAAATGTTTAGTGATAGGCTGAATCAGTTCTGAGGACCGAATGTGTAACATGGTAGCCATAGTTGATAACACTGTATGGTATTATTAAAATCTGCTATCAGAATAGAACTTAAATATTCTCACAAAAAAGAAAAGTTAAATACGAGAGATGGTAGATGTGTTCATTGACTCCATGGGGAGGGGGAGGGTTCCTTTCACAATGTGTATGTATATGAAACCATCAACTTTATTTTTTTAAATATATCTGTAGTGATTTCAGAGAGGAAGGGAGAGGGAGAGAGAGAGAGAGAGAGAAGCATCAATGATGAGAGAGAATCATTGATCAGCTGCCTTCTGCAGGCCCCACACTGGGGATCAAGCCCGCAACCCAGGCATGTGCCCTGACCAGAAATAGAACCATGACCTCCTGGTTCATAGGTTGACTCTCAAACACTGAGCTATGCTGACCAGGCCACGTTGTACACTTTAAATATCTTACAGTTTTATTTGTCAACTATACCGCAATAAAACTGGAAAAACACATTAGTTCGGAAGGTATTTCCACATCATACTCCGTTCTCTGTCTTGTCCTCACCAATCTGACTCGATTCTCACTCTCCTTTGCTGTCATCCTCCTCCGCATGTTTTTAATCTGTCAAAGGGGTTCCATTCTGTTTCTGTCTAACAGACATTTGTTAAAAATCTCTTATCGTTGTATGAGCCGTTTCCTCTGATGTACTGCAGTTATTTATGTAGTATCATTTCAGTGCGGATATTGGAAGGGGTGCAGATAAACACTGGCTCTAAGTCTGCATACTTGAATCAGAAAACCAACAATAACTTTTTGACACCTCTTTGGAAAGTTCTCACAAACTCACCTCAAATTAAAAAAAAATAACTTGATATCTATATAATACTTTGAAAATATGCATAAAAGCTACTTACGTTTTTAATATTATTCATCAGGACATAGAGCAAGATCTGATGTAACGGAGCCATCAGTTTTCTCTGTCAAGCAAATCCCCGAACGTTTCCTGGAAGGTCAGAGTAAGAGACATTTCGATCCTATAGTAAAGTCTGATATTTTCCACGGGGCAAACCCGGGGTTATTTTTGTTGGCTTGATAGTGTTTGTTTACGGGGAGGCAGGGCTAACTGAGACAACCTCAAAGAAAATTTTTCAAAATTTCAAAGAAAATATTTCACTGGAAATCATTAAGACTCAGCTTCTTCCGATTCCCTGCTGGCTGGTTGTGAGATGTCAACATGCCTCAGAGAGGAGTCATGTGACCTTGAGCTGAGAATAGAGCCAAGGCCATCATTTCAGTTTACATGGTGAGGAGGAGGGAGACAGGAGGCCAGGCTTCAGCAGCAACAGGTTTAAAATAAGCATGAGATCAGAATGCCTAAGAAATGGACATGAAGGAAGGACTCTGAGGTGCAAAAAAGATCTATCGGCAGATTTCACGTTTCCAGTAATGTGGAGGTTTGCATCAAAAACTGAAAGTTATTCCTGGAGTGTTGACTTGTTAACTCACTTCATCATTTATTTATTTATTCATTCCACAGATATTTATTGAGCAAGCATTAAGCTACTTACTATGAGAATCCAGGGGATCCTGTGGGGAAAAGTCAGACTTTATACTCCTAGAGCGTTTAAGATCTAATGTGGATCCCAACTACTAAAAAGGCAACAGGCTTTCCCAAGATCTAGCTAGAGCCAAAGCACATCACAGTAATTCAACAGATCTTGCCATGACTAATGTGTCCTTCTCTGTTAATTAAAGTTCAGTAACTTATGAAAGTTTTCAAATACAAACATTGGCATTCATAGAGTAAACACATTCACGGGAGCATGGGCAGTCTTAACCATCAGTTGAAAATTACCTTTGTAACATCCTATTCTCAGCAATATTCTGGTACAAATGATGTGGGTTCTCCAAGTTTTGCAAAGAGAAGTTCAAGTTAATTTTCTGAAGCCTTCATGGTACCAAGAAGTTTTGATGGGGCACATAAACTTCATTTCATTTCCAGCTGGGAAAATAGAAACATGGCAAGTGGTTCACTGAGGTCAGATTCCAGAATCGATGTGTTGGATTTTGCTCAACACTCGCAGCCCCCTTCTCCTTCCTGATCATTACCTGAATGTCTGACTGGAGACATGGGATTGATAAGGTACGTGGGAGAGTTGGTGTAGTCATACCGTCTGGCTTTAGAAATCAACTTGAGAAAAGGAATGAACTGAGCATGCATTTAACAAGCTAAAACTACATCAAAGGGGCAGAAAGAAACCACTTGAAAATAAAAATGTTGTTTTGATTGAAACTGGGCAAAAAGCCAAAGGTACTGGAAGGAAACTCTTAAACATACTGAAGTGTTTCTGGATCAAACACTCCATAAATCTAGGGTAAAATGTGAAATTTTTGTAGTAAATTGTGGGGCTGCATCAAAATGGGTTTCTTGCTGAACTTCAGAGTTGAGCTGTTGTTCATGCAATTTCTTTCTTCCTAATGAAAGAATAGGTATAGATACATGTTTTCATGTAAAATGGATTAATCATAATTTGGACATGCGTAAGAATTTCTCATCAGGAATTCTGAAGAAACATTACAGGCTTGTGTTTTCACAAATTTCTTTGATTACAGAGAAGTCATTTCATAGATTTCGCAGAAATCCTTTTTAAAACAACGAAGCATTCTTAGTAGATAACAATATATCCAAATATAGAAATGATTCATTAAAAAATGCCAGCTATACGACATTCTTTAGAAAAATCATCCACTAACACCCCAGTTGACAGGTAATTAAAGTCAGAAGCTGAAGAGATGAAAGATAAAAATAAGTAAATTGTAATATTAAATGGAATGAGGAGAAATATGGCAATGGAATAAAGTAAAAATGTTCTCTATACAATATGAAAACAAAGGCATTTAAAATACTAAATTATTTTAGAATATATGTAACATTAAACATCACATAATGGCCCTGATCGGTTTGGCTCACTGGATAGAGCGTTGGCCTGGGGACTGAAGGGTCCCGGGTTTGATTCTGGTCAAGGGCATGTACTTTGGTTGCGGGCACATCCCCTTGTGCAGGAGGCAGCCAATCAATGTTTCTCTCTCATCAATGTTTCTAACTCTCTGTCCCTCTCCCTTCCTCTCTGTAAAAAATCAATAAAATATATTTTTAAAAAATCACATAATGGTAATTGCTATATAATCCCTCAGATTATATTAATAAAGACCAGTATATAAATGAGAAAAACTTTAAAAAATTAAAGTTTAACACTAGTAGAATGCAGTATATGTCTTCTGAAACACTTTAGATTATATCAGTAAAATACAATGTTTTAGAAATTCCGCATAGTAAAAGAAACAAACAAAAAACAAAAAAAAGACACAAAGGAAGCAGCAAGAACATAAAACAAGGTAAAAGAAGCCAGACCAAACATAGGCGCTATCATTGAGCTGAGGATAAAGATTTGAGAGAAACCAGCTATCATAAGCAACATCATTAAGTGACACCTTCTCTAGATATTCTGTGGCAATTTTTAAAGTCACAAAGGTGAAGAAAAAACCCTGAGAGCACATACAACCAACTCAAAAGGGCTATTTAAAGATGATGCTTTTAGGTGAGGTTCAGCAAAAAACAAATTTACTAAAAGTGTTATATAGAAAAGTGCAAAAGGGTGGCAGGTAGAAGAGCAGGCGGTTTTATTAGGCAAATGGAAGATTTAGGATAGGAGAATCAGAGATAAATCTCCAGGTAAAAGCGTTAAGTAGCTGGAAGGCATTAAATGGCGGCAAAGAAAATTAAATTCTTTAATGTGAAAATAAAAGTGTAAAGGATTAACAGATTTTAGTCAATTATTATGTAATCTTGCAGTGGGCAGTGCTAAGCTGATCACAAAGCCAAAACCTTAAGGGGAAAACAGATTGATCTTATTTCTTTTCTTTTGTTTTATTAATTAAAGTATTACATATGTCTCCTCCCCCCCCCCATGACCTCTCCCCAGCGCTCCCACCCCCCAGCACATGCCCTCACCCTCATACTGTCTCTGTCCATTGGTTATGCTTATATGCATGCATACAAGTCCTTTGGTTGATCTCTTACCCCCGTCCCCTGCCTTCCCTCTGAGGTTTGATGCTTCTCTGTCTCTGGATCTATTTTTGCTCATCAGTTATATTTATCTTTCTCCAACTGGCTTACTTCACTTAGCATAATGCTCTCCATGTCCATCCATGCTGTTGCAAATGATGAGAGTTCCTTCTTTTCTACAGCATTGTAGTATTCCATTGTGTAGATGTACCATAGTTTTTTAATCCACTCATCTGCTGATGGGCACTTAGGCCGTTTCCAAATCTTAGCTATTGTAAATTGTGCTAAAGGACTTAAACGTAAGATGGGAAACCATAACAATCTTAGGGGAATCCACAGGCAGCAAAATATCAGACATATATCATAGCAATATCTTTACTGATATAGCTCCTAGGACAATGGAAACAAAGGAGAAAATAAGCAAATGGGACTACATCAAAATAAAAAGCTTCTGCACAGCAAAAGAAACCATCAACAAAACAACACAAGAGCCCACTGCATGGGAGAACATATTTGCCAATGTTCTATCTGATAAGGTTCTGATCTCCAAAATTTACAGGGAACTCATTCAACTTAACAAAAGGAAGATAATAAATCCAGTCAAAAAATGGGCAAAGGACCTCAATAGACACTTTTCGAAAGAGGACCAACAGAAGGCCAAGAGACATATGAAAACATGCTCAAAGTCACTAATCATCGAGAGATGAAAATAAAAATGACAAGGAAGTACCATCTCACACCTGTCAGAATGGCTATCATCAACAAATGACAAGTCTTGGCAAGGATGTGGAGAAAAAGGAACCCTCGTGCACTGCTGTTGGGAATGCAGACTGGTGCAGCCTCTGTGGAGAACAGTATGGAGTTTCTTCAAAAAATTAAAAATGGAA
The DNA here is from genome assembly GCF_000147115.1 of Myotis lucifugus. Taxonomy (NCBI): domain Eukaryota; kingdom Metazoa; phylum Chordata; class Mammalia; order Chiroptera; family Vespertilionidae; genus Myotis; species Myotis lucifugus. The sequence continues at coordinate 632,380 of NW_005871173.1, forward strand.
CTCCCATTTGATCCAGTGATCCCACTTCTAGGAATATATCCCAAGAAACTAGAAACACCAATCAGAAAGGCTATATGCACCCCTTTGTTCATAGCAAACAGATTGATCTTTAAGGTTCAAAATTTCACCCTTATACAATATCTTTTAAAAAGGACAGATCAACAATATAATGAAAAGGCAGTAAGTAGCAAATCTGGGGAAATGTTTGCAATGTTTATGACAGACAAGTGAATAAAGATTTTAATGTTAAAACAACTCTCAAGATACTAAAAGTAATTGTACAAACTCAATAGAAAAATGAGTACATCACAAAATGAGACAAAAAATAAGAGAAATGGGAGTAGAAAATACACATGAAAAAGGTTAACCCAATTAGAGATCAAAGAAATGCAAAATAAAATGACAACAAATTTCAGTGTTAGCCTGCTAAATTGATGAGTAGTCTTGTCATTTTGTTTAAAAAATAATAATGGCATCTTTGAGTTTGCAGGTGATTGAAAATTCTCACACATTGTTCACAGGCATATAAATTAGCAATTTTTCTTAGAGGCATTTGCGTAACTTATATCAAAAACCTTAAAATATTCATTTTCTTTGACTCATTAATTTAACTTCCCAGAATTTATTCTGGAGGAAAAAAAGCATGCATTCACACAATATGTTCATAAGGGAGTTCAGCATAGATGTATTTATGCTAGAAAGATGTTTCCTTTCTATTGTATTTGACTAAAGACAAATCTTACAGTAGAATATTTAGCAATCATTAAAATTTATGTTTCTGAAATACATGTAATGACAGATAATTTGCATTGTATAATATTAAGTGAAAAGAGTAAGTTAATACATTTTATTACCCAAATTCTATATTAAATTATATTTATGAAAAGAAAAGTGAATAAAAAGAAATATAAAACAAAACTGATGTTTCCAGTGAAAGAATTATAAGTGCTTTTTATTTTATTGGTTTATATATTTTAAAAATTAACTATAATCAAAAATCAATTTTATAATAAAATGTGATTTAAAAATACCAAGTGCTGAAAGAAATATAATTTGGGATATTTTCCCTCAGCTTGAATAATTTCAAAGTTATTTCTGATTCCCCAGGTAGAATTATCGATCCTTTTATGTCACCCAAAAAAGAAGCATGTTTTCAGAAAATGTATTTGTTGACATATCTTTCTCTATGCCTTGGACTATTAGCCCCTTGATTGGAGGTGTCCAATTTTATTAATATTAGAAAATTAAAAAGGCTCAGTAGTAAGGTATTTTCACATATTGATAATGTTTATTAAATATTTGTTGAATTGAATAAATTCATTCCACTTTTATGAAGAAGGAAATTTCTAGAAAGAGTAAGTGGTTTATAAAATTACCTAATAATAAAAAACACTTTGAATGTAGGTGTTTTAATTTTGTATATTTTAAATTTGATAACTTAAACATTCGTGCACTTAAAAAGTTTGGTCTGATCTTGTTTTAATCTTCTTTTATGTTTCTTAGCCATTTATTTCTAAATAACCTATAGAGCATCTTCTTGTAATATACACATTGTAAATAAATAGAGAATTTGGAATAAATGTCTAACTTTAAAAATACTGTTGTTACTTATTTAAAAGCCCATCATGCTTAACTTGAGTGAGGACTGTTCTGACAGGAACTACAATGAATTTTCACAAATTAAAATGTCTAAAGTCAGTACATTTTCCTAATTTTCATATGTAGTGCATTTCTCCTTTACCTTGAGAAGTTACATAATTTTTTTCTCCTTTTGAAATTCTGAAAGAGAAAAATAATAACAGAAACCAGATGAATAACATTGTGGTGCCCTTGAGATGCAGGTGGCACATAGAACAGGTATGCCCAGGGCGACGTGCTAAATATAAGCTGGATTAAAATTACCTGAAGGGACTTTGCAGCTATAATTACTGAATATCTACATGAGAAATCATGTTTATCATTTTCCTACTGCCTATCGAGTGCTATTTTAAGGCCTCTCTCATACTCTATTGCTAGATGGAGGTTTAAAATCTAACTCAGCAGGGTAAACAAACAGAAAATGACTTTTTGATTTAAAAACAACTGAATGTGTGATGATCATATGGTTTATGCCTATTTTTCTGGAGTAATTGTTAGTAGTATTTCTTTTCATTCTCCTACTATTGAAGAAAGTTTTTTATCATCACCCTAACTATCAGGTATATGAAAAATAGCAAATGACTAATAGATGTGTGTGAACCTGAAGGACTTAAGACCTGGGAATTTTCCACTGTGGCTACCAAAGGGTCTTGCCCCTGGCAGCTGCTCCTCCCACTCTCATACATGACAGAATCCACACGATTCCTCTTCATCCTTTAGATAAAATCCAGGCTGTTCAAACAATGGCTGCTAATCCATAGGAAAAATCCCTCTCTTCCCATTTCCGGAACTAGCTGAACTTGGACTGACCTCCTTCCTCCAGCTAAAGCCCCATCAAACATTCCGACCCTCCCCCAATTTAGCACGCTCCTTCACCCTTCAGAGCCTTCTCATGCTGGGCATTTTTGGAATAAAATCTTATCCTAATGGTACCCTGGTTGATTTTCTTCTCCAAGTAGGAAATATGCCGGGAATTCAGGGGTGAGGTAGGAGAGACTATTTCTTCTACCTGTGTGGTCAGTGGAGATGAGTAGAGTGGGGGAAATATTTGAACTGAGCCTAAATGAGTGAATTGTGTGCAGATTAAAGGATAGATTTTATATAGTATTTAAATCTCATAATCAGCAATGAGTTTCACCCTGAAATTATTGTAAGACAAAATTGGAAGCTGGAAAACACCCTGTGAAGGCAAATATATGAGTAAATGTGCCATGAGGTGTAAATAAAACCAGCAAGTATAGAAAGGCTCATTCTAGAGGGGACTTCAGTTTGCTCCAAAGCTTTTTCAGCATGAATATAGATTGCTAAAACTTGTATACTTTATAATCCGTGTAGTATTAAAAAAATTTCACTTCATAGAGTCTTTAACTAAAAACTGTCATCTTTATATAGCAAGGGCCACTGATTTCAGAGAAATATTTCAAGAATCTTTTGACTTACTACTAAAAAAAAATTAGGTTACAAAAAGTGCAAAATTTTTCTAAAAGAAAGTATATGTATTTGATAAATAGAAAAATATCTATTAGGATGTGCTCTAAAATGAGAATAGCAGTTATCTCTTATTGTAAGAATAAGATAAATTTTTATTGCCTATATATATATTCTTTAATATTTCTACAATTGGTGCATTTGGGTGATATCTACCCTATTCATTTCTCTCTGGAGACTCATCTCTCATCCATCCACAAGGTCAAACTGTTACCACTTAGAAGCCCAACACTGCTCCCTTGGCTAATTAAATTTGAATACTTGATACAATTGGGCAGTTGATTCAGCAGAAATTTGGAACACTCAATAAGAGTCTTTGCAGGTCTCTAGCTACAAAACTTGGAGATCATTTGAGTTACTAGAAAGAAATAATGAAAAGTTTTCTGCCATATAACCGTGTTAAAGGGAGCTGAATTCCATGAAATCAATTCAAACATAATCAAAACATAAACCATATGACAGATGAATCACACTTATGAATAAATGCAAAAGTATTAAATGTTAGTAAATCAAGCCAAGCATTATAAGAATAACTCAACACCTCTAATGAATTTTTCAGTAATTCCTCACTAGAAAGCTTATTAGCATAGTTAATCACATTCATATCCAAGGGAAAGGGTTTTTGATCGTCTTGATAAATACTAAGTTGTATTAAATACAACTGAATTCTGCATTAGCAAAAAAACTTTATTACTTTAACTGAGAAATTTTCCACTTTATGAGAAATAGCTATCTTGTGCAGAGAACAGAGTGATAATTATCACAGCATAAGGGGTTGGGGGAGCTGGGTAAAAAAAATGAAGGTATGAAAAAGTACAAATTGGTAGTTACAAAATAGTCACGGAGATGTAAAGTACAGCATAGGGAATCCTATATAATAAAAGGCTAACATGCAAATCAACCGAATGGCGAAATGACCAGTCGCTATGACCCTCACTGACCACCAGGGGGCAGACGCTCAACGCAGGAGCTGCCCCCTGGTGGTCAGTGCACTCCCATGGGGGGAGTGCCTCTCAGCCAGAAGCCGGGCTCACGGCTGGCAAGCACAGCGGCACCTCTCCTGCCTCTGCAGCAGTGCTAAGGATGTCCAACTGCTAGCTTAGGCCTGCTCCCCACAGTCATCAGTCCCTCAAGGGCTCCTGAACTGTGAGAGGGCTCAGGCTGGGCTGAGGGACCTCCCCCTTCCCAAGTGCACTAATTTTGTGCACTGGGCCTCTAGTGTAGTCAATAATAATATTGGGGAACACTTGGTAAGGTATATGATTGTCTAACCACACTGATGTACACCTGAAACTAAATACAAAATAATATTGAATGTAAACTGTAATTGAAAATGAAATTTAAAAAGTAAAGACAAAAAAAAAAGAAATAGCTATCTTGAACTAATAGGTAGCCTTATATTTAATGTTGAAAAATTAGGAGCATTTACATCTAATTCTGGAATAAGAAATGTTTTACAGCTTATAGCCCATTGAATTAGACAAGGAAACAAAAGAAGTAATAGAAAAGATGAGAATGAGTATTGTTATTTTCAGATAACATAATTTCATAGATGGAAAGTACAAAATATCCAAATCAAAAAGTATGTTTGATTAAAAGAGAAATATGTAAATAAAAATGGCCAATATTAAATAGAAAGTGAAATGAAAAGAGAGCTAGAACCCACAATAAAATCTACTTTATAAAATATTTGTGTTAGGTTAAATTTTCCCTAGCTTATATTAAACTACTTTACAGAACTTTAATCATTGGACATAGATTGTGGTAGTCTGATTTCATTAATGACTTTTACTAATGGCTTCCCTGTATCTACGTTGCATTTTTCTCTATAATTTAATAGTACTCTTCCTTCCTGATTCTTAGCTAAGCTGTGTGTCTTACTCTGACCCCCAGGAGGCTCACCAATGTGAAACAAGCACAGACTTGAGAGGTTCTAACACATTAGGCCTCTCTTGCTTCTCTGTGATCAGCATGAACACATACTTGGCCAAGCATAAGTGATATTAAGAGACATATGCGTGTGAGAGACAATTGGAAGAGATCTCAATTTTCCCAACCAAAACCATGCTAGGTTATTCTTGAGCCACCTGACTACAAATATGTGAGAGTGTCCGATGAAGATCCTAGAGCAGCGATTCTCAACCTGTGGGTCGCGACCCCTTTGGCGGTCAGATGACCCTTTCACAGGGGTCGCCTAAGACCATCCTGCATATCAGATATTTACATGACGATTCATAACAGTAGCAACATTACAGTTATGAAGTAGCAATGAAAATAATTTAATGGTTGGGTCACAACATGAGGAACTGTATTTAAAGGGCCAGAAGGTTGAGAACCACTGGTCTATAGAATAATAATTATTAAGTCTTTTGAGACATTATTAGTAGCCTTGCATGTAGAAGATTTGAAATGCTTTCATTTTGTGGGGAAACGGTGTAAGAGGCTCTCTACTATTGGATCAATGGATATTGATTATTAATTCTGTTATTTAAATCTTTTTACTCTCACTACTTTTGTCTGTTGGCTCCATCAGTTTCTGAGAGCAATGTACTCTGTTAATGGTTGCAGAGCTGCCAAACTCTCATTGAAGTTCCATCAGTTTTAGCTGTTTTAGGATATATACATAGGGTAATTTAATATAGTCAATTTTATCACAAACTAAGCAACGCTCCTCTTTCCTTAACTCTTCAAACCTACTTCCTCATTCTCAGATGATTTTTATAACATTTTATTTATATCAGATGACATGCAAAATACGTCCTACGGTAAATAGCAAACATGTGTATAAGGCCAGAAGAAAAATAGATTTGTGAAAGAGGTTGTTAGGGATGGCAAGGGAGGCAGAGAGAAGAAATAGAAGAAGCCAACAAATTAGCTCCTGAAAGCATTCGGATCATTCCCATTGCTAAGGAAACCACTTCACAATTTCCTGTCTCCGTCTCAGCTCTGAACAGCTGCTTTACTTATATTTGGCTTCACAGAAGGACTTTAATTGCGAGGTGAAGAAGAGCCAGAGTGACAATGTTAGAGTGGAAAGAAGAATTATGGTGATGCAAAGTAACATCAAAACAAATTATTTAGGGTAATTGGTAAAGCCTATGTTTTTAAAATGGAGGTTATGGCTCATCCCTTTCTCTCTAAAGATACCCTAATGATGGTGGCAAAGTTATTTAAGGTGACCGCTTAAAACCGGGGTTGTTAAATTTTCTCTGGGTGAAAAAAAAATTAATGAAGTAATACTATTAATCCATTTTCCTTCACGAGGATGGTCAAATTGGTATGTTTAACCTTCTTTCCTTTCTGTTATATCTTTTACTAAAAGAAGTCAAACCGAATGAACAGCACTCTTAAAAGAGTGCCTCTCTAAACGAATGGGAGGAACCATCAAAGTTTGCCCATAGCTAGAGTTTTGCTAATTCTACAAGAATGTAGTTTTATCGTGGGCTGTGTCACATGGAGTTCTCGCAACCGAACCTTTTCCTGCATTCTACATCCTCATTTTTCTCTTTGCCTGAACCCAGTAACTGTCCTCCTCCCCTCCTGCCTCCAACATTACTGGTGAAGTTTTAGCTTCTCTTTTGCATCCTATTTTTTTTTTTTGCCAAAAAATTAATTTTGTTTCTTTTAAAATAATTTTTAAAAGAAAGTTTGAGGTTGTTATAAAATTAATGATTCTAAGCTATTTAAAGCTCTTCTTGTGCATACATAATACTGGGCTAAAAAAACACACAAAACAACAACCACAACAAACCCCCACACATCTAGAATTATTCTGTGTTTTATTTAGTAGAAACTCAAGATAATCCAGAGGAAACAACCACCTCGTAACACTTTCAACAACAACCTTAAAATGGGTCTAGATCAGTAGCATCCACTATAATTTCTTCCACGATAAAAATGTTCACTGACAGTCCTGTCCAATGTGAGACCTACTAGCCTTTGGTTGCTATTAAGCACTTGAATTGTGGCTGGTCGGACTTAAGAACGGACTTCAAAATTTTATGTCATTTTAACTAATTGAAACTTAAATAATTACATGTAAGTAGTAGCTACTGTATTGATTAGTGTGATTCTAGATGGCCCTCACTGGTATTATTTTATTCATTCTTATTCCATAATATTTCTAGCTATCATGCCACTTTTCACCCAGTGAGGGCAAGAGATGCAGAAGTATCCTTTGGCTTTAAAATATAGTTAAGGGCTGACAAAAATTCTAAATGCATTTGGAAAAGGGGTATGGGTTAGTGCTGTGCACATACCTAACATTTGATAGCTATTAGGTTAACAGGTTAATGGTTGGAACAGTCGTTGCTACAACATAAAAGAGATGAGGTTACCATTTACTTAAACCAAGACCTTTACAACTAATACTTTCTGACAGCTTCACTGGCCTTTCAGTTGCTAAAGTTTGTCTTTGTCTCTGTTACCTGTACAAACCACAACCTTCAGGAAAAGGACAGATACAATGTAAGGAACAGCGAGGTGCTAGAACATGTGGGAAATCACACACTCTAGAAAAACATGGCTCTATCCTATCATTTCAAGAGCTTCTGAGACCCCACTCTATTGCACTATCTGCCCACATCCAGGCAGTTGCTGCGTCGACTTCACCTGGGCTTGTCCTCACCCCCTCCTCCCTCTCTAGATCTCCATATGATCATCAGTTGGTCCCCTTCATGCCGCTAAAAACTGTGATATTCCCATCAGTGTTCTTCTGGTGGAATGGTCTTATTTTTCCGTTCCTTATAAAAGAACAAAATGTTCTTGGATTGTAAACTTCTAGGGCAAAGATTATCCTCACCTAATTGGTTAAATTCAATGTCAACTTTGGCATCAAAAAGTTTAAACACTACAAAAAAATTCACTTTTGCTGCTGCTGGAAGAGGGTGTGGAGCTTTAAGCCGCAGTAGAAGGCATCTCTCTTCCTTTAAAAATGACACGATCGTGTCCAACACAGGTTGGAAAAAGTTGAAATATTTTGCAGATTCAGAGTGAGGCAAATGGAGCAAGGAATCTGGAGGTTAGCAATGACCGCAGCTGCTTCTGAAACGTGCTGAGCCTGGAAAAGCAGATATCAGAGAGTGTGGCTCCTGCCTTGCTTCCCGTGAAGTTTATTTCCCTGCTAAGCAATCCTAAAACATCCAATATCCCTATTCAGAACTCACTGATTCACCATGGGATATTCCTGTTCGGTTCCTTTTTGGGGTACATTATAAAACTCACACTGTGTTGTGTATTTTAACTTGTGAAAATGAGCCAGGGATGACAAATAAAAATAGAACTAAAGTGCTTTTACAATAACTCATATTAACTTTTTTGTATTTAGTAAATCACTCTAGGCTTTCCCCCCCTCCCCCCATCCTTTCTGTTTTGAAATGCCCTAACTTTCCCATTAAAAATCCTGAGATTTGAAGGTGTCTGCCTCAGATATGAGTGCACCTGAGGTTTGGAAATGAGCTGTTGGATCCCACTTTGGGATTAATGAAAGAAGTGGAAATAAATGTTAATTGCTACTCCATTCTAGAATTCTGAGGGTAATTAGTCTTTTTCATAAGAAACACAAGACCAATTCATTTTGTTTAAGATCTGAAGAGGCTGTCATATTATTCTTTGATCTGTTCTGTCCAGGTAATTAAGGGTAATTGACCTTCACAACTCAGCATTTGTAGAATAAGAAAAAAAGACAATACCCTGAGTTTTATTTAAAAGCCAAATGGCTTAACACAAATCCTATAGTAAAGAAAACGTACAGTTTCAATAATTACTGTAGAGAAAAGTCATAAAATACTATTAAACCCAGCTTTCAATTTTGCATTATTGCCTATATACATATATGTGTATACATAAATACACTCACACACATCTATAATAATAATATGCTAATTAGACTGGATACCCTTCCGGATGACCTCCCGGATGAAGCAGGGCCTGAGAGGGAAGCCCAGGTCCCAGGTGTGAGAAGGAAGCCGCTGCCGGCAGCTGGGGGAAGGAAGGCCAATTCTTGCATAAATTTCGCACATCAGGCCTCTAGTATTTTTATAAAAGTTTTCTAGGGCGGCCATAATTAGCTATCACAGATGGGGTGGCTTACACAGTGGAAGTTTATTGTCTCTGGAGTTCTGGAGGCTAGAAGTCTGAGATCAAGGTGTCCGTGGGTTGGTATTATCTGGAGTCGTGTGGCTTATAAATTGCCTCCTTCTTCCTGTGTCTTCACAGGGTTTCCCTCTATGGGTGTCCTAATCTCCTCTTCTCATAAGCACATCAGTCATATTGGATTAGGGCCCAAACTAATGACCACACTTTAACTTAATCATCTCTTTAAAGACCCCATTCCCAAATATAGTCACATCCTAAGATACTGGAGAGTTAGGATGCCAATATACTAATTTTGGGGGCAACAATTCAGTTCATAACATATATTTCCTTAAAATTCACTTAGTTTGAATTGTTTTTACTGTCTTAAGAATTTACTTATTTTTAAAAAATAATGTGCAATATAAATAAATGGGACAAAATTTTAAAAGGCACAAAATATTTAGTCTCTGTCTTTCACTGACAATAATTACTCATCTATTTTCCAGAGAGATATTTTATATATTTATATGTATGTATGCATGTGTGTATATGTGTGTATATGTATGTACATGTATGTATAATTAAATGAAAACAGGTAGAATGCAGAGCAATGTGCATAGTATGCTTCCATTTGTATCTGAAAAATGTAATACACACAAATATGGGTATAGCTGTATATGCATACATATATTATTTTGCCCTGGTTTTATCATTTTAAAAATATTTAAATGACACATTTGAGATGAACCCTATGACAGTGGGGAGCAGAGGGGTGGCAGAGTCCCACTGTTTGAGCACAATCCGGGGAAAGTCTGCTTCTGCCCATCCCCAGCTGTGTCTCCAGGGGGTTGGGAGACACTGTGCTCACCTACACTCACTTCTGCTCACACCCCACGGTGCTTGTAGCTCCTGTCCCAGATCCTCTCTTGACACCATTGATAAATAAGATCAGGAGTTTTGTTATTATAGCTTTATAATATATTTTAGTAAGTGCTAGAGTTGGTATTTATTTTTCTTCTTTTTTTTAGATTTTGCTTCCTACTTTTGCTTGTTTTCTTCTATAGTTCCAAGAACATGTTCCAAGTGGCAAGGATGTTGTTATTTTTGAAATCGTGTCTGCTTTATAGCCTACTTTAGATATTTATTCTCTCTGGAGATGAGGCAGCTTAAGGAGTTGGGACTGACTCTTGTTAGGAGAAAAATAGGAAGGAGAGATTGGAGCTGGAGCTGCCTTGGCCAGAGAGTGAATTAAAGAGGTCTGTGTCTGTGTTTGGAGACATTTATACTTCTGTAGATAACAGCGCAAAGATATGGGTGTCTGGGGACCAGATGGGGATGCTGTGCAAGGGAGATAGCACGGGGTTATCTTAAAATGTATCTAACTGAACAGGGCTGTTTGGAGAAGAGATGCGACCATAAGGAAGGGCTGGTGGTCACCAGAGCCCGACTCCCGAGGAAGTGGGCACACATCGCCAGACAGAGGTCAGGCATTGCCCACATGGAGGTGATGCTGTAATGGAAGCTTGCAGTTTCCTCATTCCAAGTCCACTGTCATTTCCTCAGTCTCAGCTCGTACGTGCTCTACTGTTTGCTTTGGGAAAACTGGGGTTTAAGGGAAAAATGGTTCAGTCTTATAGCATTTGGAGAATCATATTCAGGGGTGTGTCCCTCTCAAGCACTCTTACAGGGATATTCTTGCAAGTTCATAGGAAACCCCCTGGTGGAATCTTTGGTCTGATGCCCCGCTGCTTCCAGCCAGCAGGCAGACACCTGCTTTGGCCATTTGGCTGGTGATGTTGAGATGCAGATGAGTGGACAAGGAAAGCGAGCAAATGTCTCTCCAGCCTCTAGTGCTGTCATAATCCAGGCGTTGTCAGCTTTATGTTGTCAACTTCGAAACATTGGCAATTGTGATGTCCAAATCTTTATCTTTAAAACTTGACTGATTTAGCAATTAGCAGGAATTCTGTTTAAACTATGTGGATTTGTAACATTTCAAAATCTTTCTATAAAATTAGAAAACATTGACACCAAAACCTAGCAAAATGTAATATGAAGAAAACTATCATCCAGTTCAATTACATATTTGTAAACATAATGCATCAACAAATTGGAAAGATACTATAGCATGAATGCATTCATTATAAAACTGGTAGTGCAACATTAACAACTCAATGAATAAATTTCATGTCAGATGTCACTAGGAAAACTAGGGATATAAAAATTAAAATTTATCAAAGCTGGGATACTTTGTGACATGCTTATTCATACTTTTCTGAATTGTATTTCTACCTATCACTCACTTAAATTCATACTTGCTTTGTAGTGTACTGAATGGACTAAACTCAAAGAGAGAAACTCGTTTTGCCTTCAAACCAACATGTCCTATCACATCTTCCTTCCTCACCCTTGAATACCTCAGGCAGATCCATCCACTTTTCAGTATTAAGGATTTTATCAAGTTTTCACGTGAAAGTTCAATCTCATGTTCAGTGTACAACTTCCCCTTTCCAGCTAGGCGAAACAATCATTAGGGGAGCTATACCAGAGAAGGGCGGGGAGAAAGTTGGCTTCTTCTTCCACCCTTTCTCACTCTTCCCTTCTCCTTGCCCATGGCTTTGATGCTTCTGAACTTCCCTGTCTTTGCTGAGCAACATCAGTTCCCAAAAGCTAGGCTGTGAAAGTTGAGCTTTCAAAAAACTTTTCTCAACTTGATGTTGGTGCCCTGGCATGAGACTTCACTTTCCAGCAGCTCAGCAAGCACGGCAGCCAAGAGCGAGGAGCCAGTCTCCCCCTCCCGCAGAGAACTTCATCTCTGGGAGTAGACCTCTTGCATCTTCAAGGCTTTGAAGCTCGCTGGGAGGAGTGGGTGACACTCTTCCTCTTATGGTCAGACACAGGCCAACCACCTGCTATCCCCACAGTTTCATTCTTCTAAACAAACCCCAATCTTCTGCTGATGTGGCTGGACAGGATGACAACCAGTTGCCATTGCTGGGCAATCCCTGGGCAGAGACGTCTGGCAGCTTCTTGGCTGTTCTCTTTAGAATGCAGAGTTCTTATCTATTGTCCTCTGTTTTGAGGTTTTAGCCAAAATTCTATGAACCAGAAAAGTCTCATTCTGTATTCTGGTGTGTTTGTGAGAGAGAGAGAGAGAGTGTGTGTGTTTTCCAGGGTTTTCTAGCGCTTAAGCAGCTTTATTTTTCTCCTTTTCAAACCTGATCTGAGTTTTTTTCTAGACCATGAATAAAATCTTGCATGTGAGGTCTCCTGTTTTTTCCAGTTACTTTAAGATGAGTTTTACTGAGTTTAATAAATTAGATAAGTCTTATAATATCACAGTTATAATAGTATTCCACTAACAGCTTCCTGTACCCACAGCATGAGGGTGTTTAGAGCTCATAATTCATGCCATGAAAGACGGTGGGGTGTCAGACTCCCCGATCACTGACCTTTCTCTCCACTCTGGGAAAGCAGGCGGCCTTAGCCAAGAGAGTAAGTGGGTGGCATGGTAGGCAATGATCCTTGAGAGACCCCTCAGAAAGGCAGTTCACTAACATGGAGGACCCCAGCCCTGAGATGATGTGGGATGGGCTGCCAGAGCCTTGAGCCTGAGGGCAAGTCCCCAGGAGAACAGCTCACACCTGGAACTGTATAAACAGAGACAACCCAGCAGGGTTTGCAAGGACTAAAATTCAGTTGTAGCTCATTAACAAAAATTGCTCTTAACTGCCATGCATTTGGAAGTTAAGAAATAGAACCAATTATGGCTGAAGAAATAATTTCAGAATTTAGAAAATATTTTGAACAAAATGATAGAATATTCCATACCAAAGCTTACAGATGCATCTAAAACAATACATACATGAAAACTTATAATCTTAAATATTTATTTTAGAGAAGTCTGAAGGACACAATAAATGCAAAAGACACAATCATGATAAAGTTATAATGGAGAGAATCAAAAAGGGCAGAAGAATCTTTTAAAGAAAAATAATTTGACAAACTTTGACAAGATTAATCAAGATAACAAGAAAGGAGAAATAATTGTGTTATTTCTTAAACGAATGATAAAAGGGCCATAGTTTAGATGGAATATACATTAAAAGATAACGTAGAATGCGATAATAACTTTATTTCTGAAATCTGAAAACTGAGGGGAAGTGGACATATTTCTGGAAAAATACTACCAAACTGAATCAGGAGAAAAAGAGGAAGCTGAACTGTCTTATCTCATTAAAGAAACGAAGCTATTAGCTGAAATCTTTGCATTTATGTTAAGTCTGTGTGTGTGCATTTGAACACGGAAAGAGGTATTCCATTTGTTGCCCTTGGCTAGCTGGGGAGGCTAAGACTTGAGACTTCTGGCTGATTCTTCTCTTACTTAGTCATTAGAACCACCACCTCTTCTCCTCTGGATCTAAATCATTCCAGAATGCATACTCATGTCTGATTTATAATATCCTAGCTGACTCCTCTGTACCCGTCATACTATTTTTACAGTCTGGAGTCAAAAAGTACTAATATATTTTAACCTCAGTATTCCTTCTTACCTTCTTTCCTAACATAGCTTCAATGATAAAATGAAACTGTCCCAGCAAATAATACATTTTTTTCTGCTTTTCCTTGCAGCTACATATAGCCTGTTAACTAAGTTTCTGGTCAATGAGAGAAAGGTAAAAGGGTGCATCAGAGTGATAGCTTCTCACCTTCCCCTTCGCTCTGCGGCCTTGAACCCCTGGAGGCCTACGGGGACCACTCCTGAAGTAACTGTGGAACAAACAACACCACTGCATTGCCTCCCTTCTTACGTGAGAGAGAAACAAATACCTTTCGAAAGCCAGTATTATTCTCTTAAAAAACAAAAACAAAAAAACTAGCAAAAACAACAACAACAAAAAAACCCCCCACAAAACAAAACAAAACAAAACCCCTTTTGATATGCATAATCATACTTAACCCTGACACAAGGCCCCTCGGAGACCATGTCACGATTCTCCCAGTGGAACAAGCAGATACTATTCCCAGGCCGCTGACATTTATGTGACTTTCTTTGTTGTTGTTTATTTGTTTTTAATTTTTATTGAGTTTATTGGGGTGGCATTGGTTCATAAAGTTATATAGGTTTCAGGTATGTAACTCTATAATACATCATCTATATATTGTTATTTTTAACTTTAATTTTATTGTTGATGCTATTAGAGATGAGTCCATTCTCCCCTCCTTTGCTCACCTCCCTCTCACCCTCGCCCCACCTTCCCTCTGGCCAGCACCCCACTGTTGTCAGTGTTTGGGGTCATGCACATCTGTTCTTTGGCTAATCCCTTCACTTCCTTTCATCTCTATATTGTAGTGTGTGTTCACCCCCCAAGTCAAGGTGGGCATACAAACTGGTGCAGCCATTGTAGAAGCCAGCATGGCATGATCTCAACAAATGAAAAACTGGAACTGCCTGGAGGCGTTTACATTTGAGGTTAGCACCCCCGCTGCGGTGCCCCGCCCCCTGGCACAGTTGGCTTTTTCTAGGGCAGACCTTCACAGGACTGGCCACCTCTAGGGCTCAGAATCCAGAAACGACCTTTTATCTGACTGCGAGACTTTTTCATCTATTTAAAGTCTCTGTGATAGGATTTAACTCGGTGCCAAAGTCCTTCTGTCTATACTCTGCCAATTATTCCCAAGAAAGTTTCCATTTTCTGGTTACAAGAGCTTGTCTTTGAGGGTCCAGCCTGGGAGGCCCCAGTCAAAGCCACGTCCACGAGGCTGTGTTGTGTAGAGCGAGGCTGAGGTCTGTACCAGCCCCAGTGGGTCTGGTCATACAGAGGTAAGAAATTGGGTGTCCACTGAAGATCCTAGCTCCTGGTCAGCGTTCACTAGGAAATTTGAAACATTTTCTCAATTTAGTCAACTGGCGCATTGCACAGATCTGGTGTTCTGCCTGGAACATCCAGTACCAAACCACGCTTTCCCCCCAAATTGAAATTCCACTCTCAGTGTGGTCTCCAGGCGATCCCTTTCCCTTCCTGGCGGTGGTCCAAACACCGCCCCTGCTCATGCTGGGCCCAGATCTTCCCTCCAGTCCTCTCTCCAGAACCTAGGAGACTTAGTGAAAATGCACGGTGATGATTTAAATCTAAAACGCAGCTGGCTTCAAAATCCCCTTTTTCCTCCTATTAGCACCATCACATGTAACACTTTAAAACATTGACCTGGGTGACTCACCCCACAATTGAAAGAAGAATGTCCTGGAAAGCAAGAGTGATTCCAAAATAATTTGTAAAGGGAACACTCCGTCCTCACCAAGACTCACAATCCCCTATGTTTCTTCTCCCATTTACCTTACACCAAAGCTACCCGGATGTCAGCATAAGCCACTCCCACTTTCTCTGCCATCATCACCTTTGTGCACCTCACGGTTTCCTGGGACCCTCTCGCCTTCCTCCCGTTCTCCCTCACAAGAGCCGGAACACCTGGTCCTATAAGAAAGGCTCCCTCGAAGAATAGAGGGGTTTGAAAAAAGACCGAAATGGGGCCACGCAGAGAATTCTTTTTGAGGGAAGGGAAAAGATGGCCGAGAACATTTATCAGTGAATCACTTTTATCCCGACACAGAGACAATTCAATGTTTCTTTGGCTCCTGTTAGGCTGAGGGTATATTTAGTTGATCCATCTTGAAGTCGTGCATTTGAAGGCACTAGCAGGTTCCTTGGTCATCTCACTACCTGGGACTGCTGTTTACTTACACTACAGACACTGTGCTGCTACACACCAGAGCCAGGAAAACCTTTTCTCCTGCAAAGAAGCTGGGGTCAAGGCCATAGAGCTGTAGGTGTGACTTCCTGTCGTCCACCTTCAATACGTGTTTGATCATGGATTCTAAAACCTGAGGTCCTACTGATACAGGTTTTGACAGAAGTGTTAGAACAAAGTACTTTACATCCGAAATAAAATCAGTGGATAGAAAGGGATAGGACAGGACAATTTGTGGAGGAGATGCGTTCTTGTTTTTTTCTTTTACATGCCTTGCCTTTTTTTGGAATGAAGAGAAAGACTGTTTCTGACTTCAGGAATAATGATCATGATCAGAAGATTGAATACTAGAAGCTGCCAGATCCCCTTTTAGTCCTGCAGTTTCACACTCCACGGAGAATGCAGAGGGCTGGGAGATCAGTAGGACCGGTGCGCCCACCAGGCCTCCAGCCTGCGGGCGAGAGGAGGCCTCTGAAAGCAATCTGATGTGCAGCGAAAGGAACCACAGCGAATTCATGGAACTTGCATTTTTAAAAATATAGATTTTAATTGGTTTCTAGAGAGAGAGGAAGGAAGAGGGGAGAGAAAAAACATTGATGTGAGAGCCTCACATTGTCCCCTGCTGGGGATCAAGTTCCAAACCCGGGCATGCGCGCTGACTGGGAATCAAAGTGGCAGCCTTGTCTCAGATTCTTCCATAAATGTAAAGTCTACATGGCTAAAAAAATTAATTCTAGTGACACAAAAAGACAAAAAAAAAAAGTGAGGAGACAAAGAATGTGAGATAATTTACCTTACACCATGGCTCTATATTTATATTAATATAGAGCCAAATTAATCCCCTTCCTCTTGAATTTTTTGTTGTTGAAGAAATGCCCATCTTATATATTTTCTTAGTTCTTGAATGTCTGCTATTGTTATTTTGTTTAAAGGAATTACTAAAAGATATTAGCAGAAGATGTGCTTAAACTAAATGACTTAAATCAAAATTACTAAGCAATAGGGAAACCATGATATAAATGTACTGAAAGCCAGTATGGAAATTTGCATATATGGCTTCAAATTAATTTAAAGAACAAATAAATTATTTCAAAAAATAAAAAAAATTCATGTAAGATATACATTTAAAAATAAAGCCTATGTTCCTACTTTTGCAGATAATAAATACTAATAAAATACAAATATTTATCTATTGACGGTCTATTAAAATCTACTTATTCAAGCTTTGCTGAGAGACTACCATGTGCCAAGTGCATCTAAAGCATTGAATCGATTTCCCAATGTGTAAAGATTTCCCGAGACATTTTGTTTACACCCTAGCTTATTTGGAAAATGAATTTTTAGAATTTATATAAAAGTAATTTTTAGAGCTGTTAATATATGGTCATAAATTGAAAGGAAGATAATCCAAAATGAATGTGATTTCATCTAATTTTTGAGATTCCAAAGCCAAATATGTAGCAGAAAAATATCTGAAGTATTGACTTTCATTCCCTTAGTGTTGATTTTAGTAACAGGAATTTATGGAGTAAAGATATTAACAAAAGTTCAAGTAAAAATTGATATTTCTTCTAGCTACTTTATTTTTTTTATCATTCAATCATCTGCTATTTATCATCCAAAATTATCTCACATTCTTTGTCTCCTCACTTTTTTTTGTCTTTTTGTGTCACTAGAATTAAAGATATTTCTTTACTGTATTTACAGTGGGCTACAAAAACAATAGATAAATGCTTTTGATCAATCTGCAGTGTTTAACGGAAAGTCCCTGAGGACAGTCCCAAGCAGGGAAGTTATCATTTAAAAATGTTATTCTGACTGCTATGTGGGTCAGAAAGCAGGTGAGCAATTAGGCTAGTGATGGCGAACCTTTTGAGCTCGGTGTGTCAGCATCTTGAAAAGCCTCACTTAACTCTAGTGCCGTGTCACATATAGAAATTTTTTGATATCCGCAATCATAGTAAAACAAAGACTTATATTTTTGATATTTATTTTCTATATTTAAATGCCATTTAACAAGAAAAATCAACCAAAAAAATGAGTTCGCGTGTCACCTCTGACACGCGTGTCAACTCTGACACGCGGTGTCATCAGAAAGCAGGTGAGCAGTTAGGCAGACCCTGCAATCCCAGGAGAGAGATGATGGCGTCAAAGAGCGTCAGCACAGTGGTGAGGTCGTGTGAGATATACTCAGATATCTCCTTTGTCAGCATTCAGTATATAATCATATTCAAAGGAATACATTTAAGTTATATTCTAGCTTAGATGAAGGAGCCAAGAATGATAGAAATTTTGAAGACATCACAGAAAATCAGTACATTCCAAATCTAGATTGTTTCCATCTACACTATTCTTGTAAATTATAAATATTTTAAACTAACATTTTTATTTCCATTTAAATATTATCCCTCAAGCTGTGATGTTGCCTTCACTGAAGAGAGTCATAGTGTGTCTAATATAAATACAGAGAACAACAGGACAAAAATGAAATGCAAAAAAATGTTAAGATTAAAAAGAAACTATTCTGTTTTCCACTTGTTTTTCCCCCCCACATTTCTTTGTTAAACCCTTTGAAAATGCTCACTGAATGATAAGATAACGTGATTTCACTTACTTTTATATGTTGCCACAATCTTTATCAAGAAGCATATACTCATTTCATTCTTAGACACACTAAATATTATCCCTAATAAACTGGATTGAGCAAACAGCGTCTCAGACTGCTTGGGGTAATACTTGAAATAGTGTTAAGCAGTGTAGTTGGGGTGTACTGAGGGCAGGCACGTCCTTGATCGGGACCAGAACCTTGGCCATGACAGAGCCTTTTCTTTTCCTTTAACTAATGAAAGACCGCCTCTTCCCAGGCACCTATCATGTGTCTTGAAGACCTAAAATGTGGTCAAAATGAGTGTCAGGGTCAGTTCTTTACACGAGTAGCCACAAAGTTCTAATTATAGTCTGTGTATGTCTTTATGGCAAAAGACAAGCAAGGTGCTTCTGAGGGGCGAGTGGGCCAAGGCCAGGCGTTCGTATGGACAGTGGAAGCTCCTACATTTTTTTGTTGGGAGGAAGGGACATGAAATGGCTGAGCTCTGGAACCTGCTTCCACATCGTGGTTCCATGATCTATTGTTTTTCTCTTCAGATTTTAATTTCAATTTTTGGTAAGTTTTCATTGTATGTATTGGGGTGACATTGGTTAATAAAATCATGTAGGTTTCAAGTATACAAGTCTACACTACATCACCTGTTTGTTGTATGGTGCTCACCAGCCCAAGTGAAGTCTCCTTCCATCACCTTTTATTTATCTTTACCCTCTTCTACCTGTCCCTACCCCTTTTCCCCCTGGAAATCACCATACTGTTATCTGTGTCTATGAGGTGTTTTTTTCCTTAATCTTTCACCTTTCTTACCCAGCCTTCGACCTAATCCCCTCTGAAAACTATCAGTGTGTTCTCTGTATCTATGTTTCTATTTTGTTTACTTGCTTATTTTGTTCACTGGATTTCACATAAAAGTGAAGTCATATGATATTTATCTTTCTCTGACTGGCTTATTTTACTCAGCATAATACTCTCCCGGTCCACCCATGCTGTCACAGAAGGTCAGGTTTCCTTCTCTTTTAGGGCTGAATAGTATCCATTGTATAGATGTACCACAGCTTTTTTATCCACTCATCTACTGATGGGCACTTGGGCTGCTTCCCAATCTTGGCTAATGTAAATAATGCTGCCATAAACACAGCTACTTTAAAGTTATCTAGACTTACTTACAACATGAGTTTTAATAATTTTTATAAATAAAAATTGTACTGGTTGAGCTTATATACACTTGGCCTTTAGTCTTATAGAATTTACTCTCTAATTTGTTTTTTATTTTATTTCTAGGTTATTATCTATGTTTCAAACAAGAAGTACCATGAGCTAAAACAAATTATTGGACAGATTTGTTTTAAATGCAACAACACAAATGTCAAAACTGTCACAAAAACAAAACAAAAAATTAAAACATTAAGACAATCATAATAAAAACAGCCTCAATCAAGGTTTTGTTTGTTAGTTTTTGTTTTTGTTTTGAAGGAATTAGAAGTGAAATCATTCAGACAGGTGTGAATTCCTTTTTTCAAGTTGTGGAATAACGCAGTCTTGCTTATAGTAGAGGAATGTTAGTATCCCCTCAAAGCGTTTTCCCAACACCCCCTGATTTACTTTGATGGACAGATCATTCCCAAGCAAAATACCTCTAGCACCATGGACAAGTATGGGCTCTGCTGGGCTGCTTTGTTACGTGTCACAGGCTGCTGCTGTGGGTGACACGTGTCTGCCTGCTGCCAGTGCTCTGTCCAGCTGAGGGTCTTGCTATATTTTCTGAGTCTGAGAAGGAGAGCCTCGCACAGTATTGCAATCGGCTGGGGACAAGAGCCCCGGATGTTGAAGCTCCTCGCTGCAGGCATGAATGCAGGCTCTGGGAGATTTCTTTGACAAAGAAAGATTTGGGGAAATATGCTTATCAAACTCCTTTTTGAAATATGATGGTTTACTGAAGCTGTTTCGTGACACATGTCTCATGAATTATGGGTTTTATAGATTATCTGAGATTTGCTGCATCAATAGATGGACTATTAACCAGGCCCACCGTTAGCAGAGCGCTTTACATATCCTTGCAGGCATTTGGAAGGGATTTATTTATTTTCTTCGATGGGGAACTGAATAAATCTTGTGATAAATGCGACAAAGGCATTGCTAAAAATGCGTATGTGTGTAGAACTTTTACAAAGGACTGTGAACCGACTGGATATGTCGAAAAGAAAATTGATTTTGAAACCTGCTCTGCCATGACCAGAGATAAAAGATCTTTTTTATTATACTGTTGGTTTTTAAATTATGCTTCCTGATGTATCAGACAGTTGCAACAAATTTCTAAAAATGCTCAGTCAAGCTACCCCAGTAAGGTTACCACCCAGCATGGTTACCACCAGCATGGTTACCACCAGCATGGTTACCAGCCCACATGGTTACCACCCCACATGGTTACCACCCAGCATGGTTACCACCAGCATGGTTACCACCAGCATGGTTACCAGCCCACATGGTTACCACCCAGTATGGTTACCACCCCACATGGTTACCTCCTCAGCATGGTTACCACCCAACATGGTTACCACCCAGCATGGTTACCACCCCACATGGTTACCATCCAGCATGGTTACCATCCCACATGGTTACCACCCAGCATGGTTACCACCCCATGGTTACCACCCAGCATGGTTACCATCCAGCATGGTTACCACCCCACATGGTTACCATCCAGCATGGTTACCACCCAACATGGTTACCACCCAGCATGGTTACCAGCCCACATGGTTACCACCCAGCATGGTTACCACCAGCATGGTTACCACCCAGCATGGTTACCACCCCACATGGTTACCACCCAACATGGTTACCACCCAGCATGGTTACCACCCCACATGGTTACCTCCCCAGCATGGTTACCACCCAGCATGGTTACCTCCCCAGCATGGTTACCACCCAGCATGGTTACCTCCCCACATGGTTACCTCCCCAGCATGGTTACCACCAGCATGGTTACCACCCAACATGGTTACCACCCCACATGGTTACCTCCCCAGCATGGTTACCACCCAGCATGGTTACCACCCAGCATGGTTACCACCCTACATGGCTACCTCCTCAGCATGGTTACCATCCCACATGGTTACCTCCCCAGCATGGTTACCACCAGCATGGTTACCCCCCAGCAAGGCTACCAAGATCTCACACTTTGTCACTGAAAAGCGGTCCCTTCCTGTCAGGGCTGCAGGCAGTTCCAGGCTTAGCCACACACGAGGCTAGAAATAACCTGTAACTCGTGGCCATGTAGACGCAGTCCTAACTTTAAGTCTCTAGTCCTGATGGCCACTTTCTTTATGGTGAATTTATCATCAATGTTTTGGTTGCAAACCCCAAACCGATTTTTGGTGAACTTAAAACCAGAGAGAGTTTATTGAAGAAAACTGCCCAGAGGCCGGACAGCCAGGCTTGGGGATGGCCAGGGGAGTGGCAAGCAGGGGGAGCACCCGGCTGCGGTGCCATCGCCACGACCCATTCTGCTCTTGTGATGAGTGACCTCAAATTGTCTGCCTTTGCCCTCTGCTCACTTACTCAAGGTTCCACGTCGGGGAAAACGCAGCCATTTGGTTAAACTCTGGTTACAAGTCAGAGTTCAGTGGGACAGGAAGAGAGGCCTTCAGAAGGAGAAAGCAGCCTCTGAGAACACCACCCCCAGGGGGAGGTGAGAGTGTGACAATGTGCAGGCCCCGGGGGATGACCAACATGCCAGTGTGGGTTGGAGCGGGCCATTGTGGTCTCATGAGTGTTAGTTCACACCATCTCGGTGGCTCACGGCCCTCAGAGGGGTGTTGATAGTACTGACCCCCAAAAGGGATGAGGTGAATTCACTGTTGCTTTTTCTACGGGACTCTAATGCCCATTTATCCACAAGGAGGACAAAAAAGTAAAAACTTGCTTGTTTCCCATTTTTTTCCAGTAACCAAAATACTTGTTTTACCAGAAAGGAATGCAGCCAATATACATTGAGCTGGCTACTTGCCGGTGGCAATTTCTCTCACAAAAACTATTTTGATCTTCTAAACAAAATCCAACTAAAAATGATTAAAAACTAAGACGTATAACAATTTCGTTCTAAATTTTAAGTCTTTTTGAAAGTCACTTTATTGCCCACTGAGCATTTAACATCATACAGACAAGTGCTTCTCAAACTCTAACATTACTAAAGGAATTTGTTAATACATAGATCTGGGTGAATCAGGCGATGGTTCTATGCTATGGTCCTTGAGTAGCAAGGCTGGAGACAAATAGCTTCAGCGAGAAGACCAAAATCAGGGTAGCTGCAAGCGAAGAGAGACAACGAAGAGCCTTGCAAACTAAGATGAGAGCTTTTAACACTGCCTTGAAAGCTCTAGGATCTGGTTCTAACATGCTGAGATTTTTAGTTGAGAGAAATCACTCTGAAAGTTGTTTGGAGTGTGCATGGAAAGGGCATTGGACTAGAGCCAGAGAAACTAAACAGGAGACAAGAAGTAATCAAGTCATCTGGGCAGGGCCAGATTCAAGGCTGCTGGCCCCGGGGCCATACGGAGCACATTTACAAAAGGACACTGTATTGGACAGAAATACACTGAATCATGCTGCCAGGACAGCCAGACTTCTCCCCATGACTTCCTCTAACTGGTGGAATGTGAAGTGATGCTGCTGCAAGCACAGCGGCTTCTACCCTCGAGCATAAATAGCACAGCGCGCTTTGCTCTGCTTAGCCTACGTCGTCACTGCTGACTGTTGTCGGCGCGTGGAGGTGCCGGGTGTGAGGAATACCTGCAGACCTAGGTCTGACCATGAGACCAGGTACCTAGAAGCCTCTGGAAGTCTGCAGTTCTGTTACCACCAATTTCCTTCTAAGCTGAAATAATGCACGGTGTCGTACTGTAACATGGACATGAGCAATACATTTTATCATCTAAATGTAAGTCTTTCCAGATACCTCCCAAGACATGGCCTAACTCATAAAATTGACATGAAAAACACACACACATGTTTAGTATGTCCAAGTATGGTACCTTGATCCTTAGTAAGTACCGGTGACTAATGTGATCCTGTGATGAATGAAGACCACTTGGAAGTAAAATGTAGTCCCACATAAGTAAAAATCCAATGTTACATTCAGTACATGTAATAAACTCTTTGGAACACAAAGAAAGAGGAAACTTTAATTAACTTATATTAGATTCCCTATGCCAACACACATTAGAGGTTGAGATAATGTTTAAGAGTATTTGCTCGAATGGCCTTGCATCAGCACACGTAGGGGTGTTCATAGGAGGGATTTTGAATGCTTTTAAGAGACAAAAGTAAACAATAAACTAAATCAGATAATGAAAATGAATGAGTTAGTCTTCCTTATGCTCCTTCAATGTGTAGAACACCATCTACCATGTAAGTAGCAGTGCCAAAGTAATAGTTCTACCCGAATAGAGGTAATTTTAGAAATAACTGGATGCTTTTCTTTTCTTGGTGATCTGATTTTCCTCCTGGTGAACTATTTTAGCCCTAGTGAAGAATGTGTGTGTGTGTGTGTGTGTGTGTGTGTGTGTGTGTGTATGAATGATCCTGGGGTAAGAGGAAATTATGATGTAAGGAAAGTTACTATGATTCAAGGAGAAAATGTAGATTTTTTTTCAAGGGAAACATGGATGGAGGAGGGAATCCATACAGCTGGTATTAAGGGCCCATACTCATGTTCACATTAGGGGATGCTGGGAGAGATCCCTCCACAGTGTGAATAGGGCAACCCCAGTTGTTGGGGAGCAAAGTAAACATCTCATGCTACAGTGCTCGAGTGTTCATTCAGACAAAGAAAAGAGTTTCTAAGCTCCCATGGGGCCTGGGCAGGACCTAGAAATTCCCAGGGGAGCAGGGAAAGAAGCTGAGATTAGAACCTGTGGCTTATGACAGGGCTCCTGTAGAAAAGACAGTGAGGCCTCAGAGCCGAGCTAAAGGTGTGCTGCAGCCTAGATAGGACCCAACAGATGATACGGCCCAAACCATGGCGGTGTGAGTCAGGAAGGAAGGGGTCACTGGGTGCTGAACTTACGGAGGAGCAGGCCAGGAGATTCATCAGCTTTGGATGGCAGCAGGTGCCAGTGACCAGGAGGGAAAAGGATATTGTGTTACAAGTGTAAGTGGGGACCCAGGGCACTGGACAATCTCCTGCACACGAACCCAAGAGCCACCTCCCCCCTTTCCAGGATTACATACAAGCATTGCGGTATATTCAGATGCCATCTAGAACTGGAACCAAATGTGAGACTTACTCACTTTAAGAAAGATACTTGCATCTTAAACATAATTATGTCTTACGTTATATTGAATAAGAACTTGGTAATACTTTCTTTGAGTTTTACTTGATTAAGAGCTAAACAAATGTGACATTTTGGGTTCCAATTCAAGAAGCTTTGTTTTCTAACCTTTGAATTTTTTTTAAAAAAAATGTTCAATTGAAATTCAAAATGCTCATGAGAGAAAGCGAAGCAGTGATCTTTTCTAGCCTGATGGTTGATATATTATAATCATTACGCCTAGTTTACATGGTAAAGATAAATCACTGTGGCTGTGCAACAGGACATGATGCCTAAGGATATTAAAAGTTTTAATGTTTCTCCAATTTAACTACTACATTTTAGAGAATGCTGCTGCTTTTAATTATTTTCTTTCCGCAGCGTGTTTGCTTGGATAATTTTTACATCATGTGGAGTTTTAAGTGTTTGAAAATATCTTTTAGGAGAGATTGGTTTGCTTGTAATTTGTATGTTTTCCCCTGTGTATGATTTTAATTTTTACATGGGAAGTGTCCTCCAACACATGAGAAGGGCAGAAAAAGGGCTCTTCTGAGGGTTATATAAGGCTACCCTCAGCATGCTGGGAAAACGTAGTCACTAAATGGACCCTCACTGTAGCATGAGATGTTTACTTTGCTCTTTTATGTAAATCCTGCATGGTTACTTCTGCTGTTAACCCAATTTTATTCATTTCTCCTAATCTTTGTCTTCGTAGCATAAAAATGTTCATCCAGGCACTTAATATTTTTGTGAAAAGACATTTCAAACTAATTTCAGGGTATTTTTTTTACATTATATGTTCTTTCCAAAGCTGATCTTCAGAGAGTCTTTTTGTTATCTGTAAAATTGGAGTTTCTCTATGGAAAAATATTTTTTAACAAATGAGTGAAGTAGTTCTGTTTCAGCTCCTTATTGTTCATGGTTAATATTTTCCTTAAGAATCGGAATGTTAAAGGACTCTCCCATAAATTAGAGGGTTGTCTATATTTACTTAACGAGCATATTTTTAGAGAGAGCATGCTATACATGATTTTTGTTCAAAAAATTCCCCGAGAAATAATAAGAATGCGCAAAAGAAATAAAACAATGCAGAATTTTAAAGGCTGTTGTTGAGGTTCTATTTTTTCCTCAGAAACTAACAACTATGCATTACTTTGAGGTGTATTTGCCCATTGCAGTGGAAAATTCCTTGCAAAAATCAGAAAGATCTGCATGTGTTGCACGTGGAGCATGGTGTAAATGCAGCTGCATTTCTAGACACTAACACCAGACGGCGCTAAAACACTGCAGTTAGGGGTCGTCCCGCCAGTGGAGGTGGTATCCACAGCCTACTGGGCACATAAGAGCTAAATGTAGCGGTTGATAGGGAGGGAGGGGTCCATTGGAACTACATTTGGCTTTATGATATTCTACTACGGGGTATTTTCTATTTTCTTCCTGTACCTGAGACAAGACACTTCACAAGTGAGCTTCAGAATGTGTGGCATTCCCCTTTACCTCTTGTTTTGATGGCAAAATTAGCCTTTGGGTGCCTGTGACGGGAGGACATAAGCTGGCTGTGTCTGTTTAAATTAATCGCTGGCCATGAACATTAGGAGAGTGACAGGAGGGAAGATCCTCAGACAGAAACTCCGGAACAATTTACAAAGGATCAGCAGTGTGCATGCCTGGGAGCAGTGGGGGGAGGAAAAACTCCATTTTATAAAACACCCCACAAAAATATAAGAACAATTATTTTCCCTCATTCTATCTTTTTCCTTTGCAAATGATAAAATGGAGGATTTTGAGACTGCATACTAGGATCAATACTAAAGTTTTAAAGAAAATCAGACATTCATATAATATGCTGCTGCTTGAGTTAGAATGGAAAGAATGAGGGCTCAGTGCTCTGTTGTAGATGAAAAATGTGTGATGGAAAGCAATGATAAAGCTAGGCATAATTCCAGAATTGCTTTTTAAAATTCTCCTAGAGATTTATTTATTACTAGGACAACAAACACTTAGCAGAATATTTGTTTCAAATCATGTGAGAATCTGTATCTATGGCATCATGAGCAGAATCAAAATTTTCTTTTGCTTCTAACATTAAATGATGCTCTGTCATTGGGGATACAGGAGCAGAGCTTGGTGACCACCCATCACTGATGTCGATGGGCTACGTGCAGGGTAGAGCTGGGCTCTATTCTCTGACATTTTCCACAGCTCAGTGATATGTCATTTTATAACAATGAAAATTATTAGATAGCGGTAGTGGAGATATCATCAGGAATGTTGATCCCTTTAAACTATCTTAAGATGTGAACACCTAGAGGTAATGTGCTTCTCAATGATCATATTGTATTGAACATTCTCAGAAAAAGTTTGTTAAAAAACAAAATAAGTTAAGAAACTTAAAAAATGTATTAGTATTTTTGGGTTTGTGAGGTAAAATAAGAGAAAAGGCAAAAACAAATTGGACATCAAAGCTAAATCAATAGACTTAGTGAAGATTTATTTTTTTAAGAAATATAGTAGTTGAATATCCAAAGAAAACTATATATATAACATGAAGATTTTCAATTGCCTTTGAAAATGATTCTAATACCTGCTACTTCTAAATTTATTGCATGTGAATTTATTCACATTTACCACCAAAGATCTGAAAAAAACACTTAAAATATCAATGTATTCCTACAAATAATCACAGAAAAAAAATAAAGCAACCTATTTAATTAAGAATAGAAAATATTAAAAAGAAAAAATAGGAAATAGGCCTACATGATTCTGCAAACTTTCTAGAGAAGGTCATTGATGACGGCACTGCAATTAATTTTATTAAGATTAAAAGAACACAATTGCTATTTGATAGTGAATACAGATGTTCAAATTTATGTCTCAGTTCTTTTTCTGAAAATAAAACTTTATATAACCACTTAATAGTTTCTAATTTTCAGGAGATAATATCCAATAAAACCAAGTTTTATTATATCACTTAAAGTGATTAAAGCATTCTTAATATTTTTAGTCTTTTTTGTTGGCATGGGAGGATTTCTAATAGCAAGACTTTGAAATGACCAAAGTTTTTAAAATGGCTTTGAGCTCATCAATTTGTATTACTCTTGTAAGTATAAATAGAAGTGTGAAAGTAATGAGCTTTAATAACCAAATTAGCATAATTGCAATTTTTGTTTCAATCAACTTATTCTTTTATATTTCATGTGGTTTTCATAGCTTTGTGTATATTTTAGAAGTTTACATATATATGTTTAAAACTACACTTAGAAGTTTTATATATAGCTTTAATTGTTTCATGATTATATAAATAATGGGGAATATGTTTTATTTTTATATGTCAAGATAGAACTTTGGAATCAACTAAATAAGCATTCCTTATATTTTATTCCTTCTTATTATTGTTCCAAATAATGGCTTTATGATTAAGATATTTTGATATTTTATTTCTTTATCAGAACATAGAATAACATGAACTCCATAGATACTTATCCTTAAATTTTGATACTAAGGCAAGGAACACATTGACAAATATCTTAGGTTGTTTGGTTCTTAAAACCTCTGGAAAGCATAACAGAAAGTAAAAGTTGTGACTGGTATCACAAACAGGGAAATTGAAATGGTAACTTCTTAATAAAAAGCTAAAAGAACCGAATCCTAAAGGACTCAGTACCTGTATTTTAGGACTCTTTTCTTAATTTGAATATATGATTTGAGAAAAGCTTATGGACTACAGTATAAGGATGGATGTTAATAGAACAGGATTCCTGAGGAAAGATGAATAATATAACACAATGGAAATTTGATAAACCATCTAAGATTTGTGATGGAATCCTATGGGACTGGCCTCCTAGCGGGGCTGGAATTGTTTAGTCTGAGATCCTTTCCGCTAACTCCGCTCACACATCTGAAGCAAAACCCATATTGCTGAAAAATAAAGCTAAACATATCACCACATTTCAAATAATCTCTTATACAAGTGATGCAAACACACTCCTTTTAACCCAATTTTAGTTCACTGTTGTTTATGAAGATGCCCTCGAGGGAAAGCTAGACCACAAAGTAAAAACTCATAGACAGCACCAGTAGCAAACACAAACGTAAATATCTCATGATTTCCAACACTACCAGTGTTTTACATTATTATTTGCACTTTCGGTTTTTGACAAGCCACAAAAGCAGAATGCCCAGAGCAAGGTGAGAATAAAGCCCACAGTTCTCATAGAACACTTACATTTTGGTCCCAGCTTCCTTAAACTGTTGCTGTGAAGAAATTTCATTGGTTTATGATAACATGGGGCCATGAGAGAGACTGCATAAAGTCATCTCAAACCATCTTGCTTTCAGTCAGATATTTCCATGAGTGATTTAAAAATCACA
Source organism: Myotis lucifugus (assembly GCF_000147115.1). Taxonomy (NCBI): domain Eukaryota; kingdom Metazoa; phylum Chordata; class Mammalia; order Chiroptera; family Vespertilionidae; genus Myotis; species Myotis lucifugus. The sequence continues at coordinate 661,615 of NW_005871173.1, forward strand.
AAGTTAATAAATGTGTTATGATTATAAAGTAATAAGTCAGATTTCCATAATTTAAACATCAAGTTCAGCAGTATGCTGACATTAACTCATATTTTGCAATTTTTCCTCATCAGTGGTAAAATGTACTTTTATGAACCCCTTCATCAAATTTAAATAACTTGCAAACTTTAACATATTTTATTCTAATTGAAATCAGTTTAATTTAACACTTTCTCCAACTGCATTTCATTGATTGTCATGCAGTATTTAAAAAACAACAACATTCAGTCTTGTGAGTTGGATTAATCAATACTGTCTTAATAATGAGTTTGGGGTTTTTATTATTAACAAAGAGAAAGAGTATTTGCCTTAGGATTTGAAGTAGGAAAGGGTATAGAATCTCTTCGTTATGGGGTTTATTCTGTGAAAAGAGAATGTTGAGCTTTCCTGTATTTTTTGCTTGTTTTTTGTTAATCCTCACCCAAGGATATTTTTCCATTGATTTTTTAGAGAAAGTGGAAGGGAGAGGGAGAGACAGAGAAACATAGATGTGAGAGAGACACATCGATTGGTTGCCTCCTGCACGCACCTGACCAGGGCAGGGGAACCTGCAACCAAGGTAGGGGCCCTTGACCCGAATTGAACCAGGACCCTTCAGTCTGCAGACCGACGCTCTATCCACTGAGCCAAATCAGCTAGGGCTGGGTTTTCCTGTATTTGTCTTTGTTGCTTTACATCCTAATTCCCACATAACCCTCGAACACCTCCCATCTCAGAGTAAAATCCAAAGTTCTCACCGTTGCCTACAAGACAGGACATCTCTGAACGCGCTCTGACACCCACTCCTCTAACTTTCTTGCGACACCCCTCTGACACTGGTCACCTTGCCATGCCCCTACGCCCATTCCTCTCCAGCCTCAGATCTCTTCGAAAAGAGTTAGAATTCAAAATGTAATGACAGGAGACAAAGCCGTGGCTTCATCACCTGGGTTGCATGAATGAATAAGGTGCAGATCAAGGGCTGTGGAGCAATGGGGACTCTCACACATGGCTGGTGGGAATGTAATCTGCTACAAACACCGGAAAACCGCCTAACGGTACCTAATAAAGTCATGGGTGCACATGTTCTAGGACCTAGAATTTAAGGCCTAGGAATGAAGCCTGGAAACTCTTGCACATTGATACCAGGAGACACATAAATAGTATATACAGCAGCATTATTCATAGTAGCCAAAAACTGGGAACAAAATTTCCCTTAGTAATAAGTTATGGTCTGTATACATACATAGGAAGAAAAATAAATGGATTATAGCTATCTGTATTGCCACAGAGAATTCCACAAGCCTCATAATGAGAGAAATAAACCTGCTGCCAAAAAATAGATACAGTATGATACTATTTGAAAGAAGTTCAAAAACTAAAAATATTATTGTATGTGAATAAGCACAGATTTAGTAAAACTAGAAACAAAAAGACAAAGAAATCATCATTGACAGTGTCAGGGTAGTGGTTTCCTAAAAGAGGAAGAAGGGTACAGTAAAGCAGGAAGCATAGGTCTCCTAGGGTCTGGGCAATGTTTATTGCTTTCTAAAAAATATTTATTGTTGAAAGTATTACATATATCCCCCTCTCTCCTCCATTGACACCCCACCCCACACCCGCCCCTCACAGGCCTTCACCACACTATTGTGTGTGTCCATGGGGTATGCATATATGCATACAAGTTCTTTGGTGAATTTCTTCCCACTCATCCCCACCTTCCCTCTGAGATTCATCAGTCTGTTCCATGCTTCTATGTCTCTGGATCTATTTTGTTCATCAATTTATTTTGTTCATTAGATTCCACATATGAGTGAGACTAGTCTTTCTCTGACTGGCTTATTATGTTTAGCATAATCTTCTCCAGGTTCCTCCATGCTGTATCAAAGGGTAAGAGATCCTTTTTTTTACTGCTGCATAGTATTCCATGGTATAAATGCACCACAGCTTTTTTTTACCCTCTCATCTACTGATGGGCACTTGGGCTGTTTCCAGACCTTAGCTATTGTAAATTATGCTGCTATGAACATAGGGCTGCACGATTTCTTTCTGATTGGTGTTTTGGGTTTCTTAGGTTATTGCCAATGATACCTCTGATAAAGGGTTAATATCCAAAATATACAAGAAACTCATACAACTTAACAAAATGAAGACAAATAATCCAACTAAGAAATGGACAAAGGACCTAAATAGATACTTTTCCAAAGTGGACATACAGATAGATGGCCAAAAGACATATGAACAAATGCTGAAAGTCACTAATCATCAGAGATGCAAATTAAAATGACAATGAAGTAGCACCTCACATCTGCCAGAATGTCTACCATCAACAGATCTACAAACGGCAAGTCCTGGAGAGGATGTGGCAAAAAGGGAACCCTGGTACACTGTTGGTGGGAATGCAGACGGGTGCAGCCATTATGGAAAACAGTACGGAGTTTCCTTAAAAAATTAAATATGGAACTGCCATTTGACCCAGTGATTCCACTTCTAGGAATATGTCCAATATTTCTTTTTTAAGCTGTGTGTTGCTTACAAGATTATCTGCTTAATTATTTTTATGATGTATAATCATTGTCATACACATACATTTGGTACACTCTTGTATATAATGCATCTAGCTATTTAAAGAGATTAAATAAAGAAAAATATAATCAAGAAATGGCATTAAAGACCAAAATGCTTATGTATTATTTCACAATCTCTCTATACATAAAAGCCTAAGCAATGCTCTGACCGTTCAACCAGTAGCTATGATGCGCAATGACCACCAGGAGGCAGATGGTCAATGCACAGGCATGGAAACATGGAACAGACTAATGAATCTCAGAGGGAAGAAGGGAGGGGGAGGGCGGAAAGAGATTAACCAAAGATCTTATATGCATACTAGAGGTCCGGTGGATGGATTTGTTCACCAATGAGGATGGTGGGGTCCCCTGGCCTAGCCTGCGGGGATCAGGCCGAAACTGGCCTGGTGCATGGATTCGTGCACCAGTGGGGTCCCTTGGCCTGGCCTGAGGGGATCGGGCCAAAACCGGCAGTCTGACATCCCCCAAGGGGTCCCAGATTGCGAGAGGGTGCAGGCCAGGCCAAGGGACCCCACCGGTGCATAAATCCGTGCACCAGGCCTCTAGTATGAATAATAAAAGCCAAAAGGATTATGCAATTATGTTTTCTGATTAACAAATTCTTTTCCTGAAAGGATAAGTGAAAAGCCAAATTATAATTAGAAGGAAGCTTGATGAATGTGAGATCCAAATGAGTTAGGTGGATTTACCCAATTTCAGTATTTTTTGGCTAAGAAAGTCTGATGCATCCATTTCTACAACTAGGAGCTGCCAATTGGACCAGGCAGCTCTTGTTTTGAAGCCAAATTACCACTTTTATGGGCAGTTAGGAGAGTATTATTGGTTTTTGTTTTGGTAATATTCCTTTTTATACTATACCTGGGCTGAGAGAAACAATCTTACTTTAGATAACACATTCAATTAAGTGCCAAGCAAGTTTTGCAGGCTTTAGAGATATTCATTGTTTCTAAGATGAGTTCATATATTTCTGGTCCATATTTATTTAAGAATGCAATGATTATCCTTATTCATAAAATTTTGGGTATATATCGCCTCTTTATGACAACAACTTTTAAAATATTTTCTTCACAGATTGTAGATTACTAAGTGTAGAACCACATCAGATAAAAGTATATGATCTTAAGTACCTACAATAGTTTAGGGCCTTTAATAGACAATTAATGCATCTACATTTGATTAACAATTAAAAATATGGACCAAATGTTTTTATTTTGATTGGTCATCTTCTCTCTCCAGGTAATATTCTCTAGTCACATTCATGACTGAATCTCGAACCTTCCTAATTCATTACGGTTTCTGTCTAACATCCTCAGTCATATTCAAAGTAATGTAGGAATTACATCTACTGCTGTCACTCATTAGTACCAGAATTTTACCCTTCTAGTTCCTAATCACCCTCAATTCTGCCTCCTAATGGAACTCTATTTTGTGGTTCATTTTCTTTCAAATCCCACTTTATGAAGGAAATCTTCCTGATATATGTAGCGATCAAAAAGACTCCAATTTCTCCCTTCTTGGTTGACTATATTACTTTTCATTTCTAAGAGTGAGAAAGGCAATTTAAAAAATAAAGACATGGACACAGGCAATAGCAGGCAATAGGGTGGTGAAGACCTGGTCAGGGGGCAGGGGGCAGGGGGCAGAGAGAATGGGAGACATATGTAAAGAATAAAAATATATATATTAAAAAATAGAAACATTGAAAACAAAGCAGTAAAATCTTGTAATGTTCTCTCTCTCTTGCTCTGTCATTGCCTATTTGAGCATAAGCTAAATTACATGTGTTTTGGGGCAGAATCAATACATTCAGTGTGGACCATAAACTTTGTAATTAATGATGTTCAGAAACAAGTGTATATATATAAAGCATACATATGAAGGTTTGTGAGATTTGTAAATCATATATCTTAGTAATTACCTTTTCATGACTAACATATAGCGCTATAAAATAGAACTCATTAATGCAGATAAATATAAAGCACGTAGAAAATAGAAGCATAGGAATATTAGAAGCAAAAGTTGTAAGACTTTCTACTTTTTCCTTCTACCCTTTCCTCATGACATTCTCTCCCAAGAAATTCATTATCAATAAAATGTTGTGCTTTGTTTTGTCTGTTTGTTGTTTGTGTTTGTTTGTTTGTTTTACAAAACTCTCTGTAGTATACTAAACCTTGCCCTTAACTATTTAATTTGTGATATTATAGTTGAATGAATTTTCCCTGTGGTAATTTGGAAGGCTTATAATTTGCTTTCATTCTTCTAGCACTTGCCCTTGTTGTTGTTTAATATACCTAACTACTTTCATTTATTTATTTATTTTAATCCTCACCTGAAGATTTTTTCCATTGATTTTTAGAAAGAGTGAAAGGAAGGGGGAGAGACAGAGAGAGAGAAACATCAATGTGAAAGAAATACATTGATTGCTTGCCTTCCACACGCACCCCGGACCAGAGCTGGAGATTGAGCCTGCAACCAAGGTACATGCCCTTGACCGGACTCAAACCCCAAACCCTTCAGTCCACAGGCCGAGGCTCTATCCACTGAGCCAGACTGGCTAGGGCTACCTAACTACTTTTATCGTTTACCTACTGTGGAGGGGCTTCCTGCTGGGAAAAATGGAGAAGATATTAAACTACGTCTTTCTCTCAGTTTCCTTTTCTAACTCTGGCTCACATTTTAGACGGGCTGTGCTCTTCATGCCATCCCATTTATAGCTCTAAGTAACATGCATTCCTGTTCCTTGATTATTCAACTTTAATGCTGCCTGTTTGACTCCCTAAAAAGAAGATGAAGAAATTAAAGCACTTGGAATTTTTTTCATTTTGATGCTTCATTTTCAAAATATGATTATTTAAATTTATATTTTCAAGATTTATCTTAGCTTGTTAATCCTTATTCAATATAGATCCTTAGGTGGTGTGCTTTAAAAAATAAAAATTCAATGTTTCCCAATGGTCCTTTTAGCATGGTTTCTTCTTTCATTTGTATGTTGTTATTGTTGTTTTCGTTTTTTTCAGTCCATTTTAAATTCATCAAGTTTTGAATGGTGCTTGCTTATTTTCTGAGATCTTTAATATTTAAGAATATTTGCTTGCCAGCTATCTATTAAATGACTAATTATATGATTCAGGGTCAAACGTTCTTTACCTCAACACTTAGTAGCTATTATTTTATTACTCTTGATTTCTGCTATGAAGAAATCCTGAGTGTCTGATTTTTTCCTCTCTTATAAGAAATCCTCTCCCTCTCCCAAGGTGATTGAAGAATTCTTTCCTTTTCCTTTAAATTTAATAATAATCTAGGTGTCAAACCTTCTGTGTCATTATTTTTCTCAAACTTAAAACTTCCTTTAATCTGCAGATTCAGTTTTCTTTTTATTTTAAGAAAAATTTCTTTTTATATTTTGGAATATATTTTTGTTCCCTGTTTTTGGTTCTCTGGGGTCACATATTTTATAAAATATAATTATAAAATTTTATAAAGTACAATTAGCCTTATGTTCTTTTTTATTTTGACCCTGCTGTCATATCTATAAATCTTTCTATAGTTGCTTTAATTCTTTCTTTCTCTATCTGTATCTTTGTTTCTTTCTATTTGTAATTTATTTACCATTTATGTAATTAAATCATTTTGATGCCACAGTTTAACTATATGTGATGTTTTGTAATATATAAGGGTGACAGTCTTTAACTCCTTTTAACTTTAGATAAAAACATCTTAAACTAGGAAAATGGTTTTGTTTTTTGCCATCTGTTTGCTTACGGCTGCAAATAACCCTCATAGTAAAAATCAATCAGAGGTTGAGAGAGGTAGTAGGACCCTGACCATTAGTTTATAGTTGGAACTATGGTGTGAATTATCCTCATGGCAGTTTTAATCATGGACTGCCTAGAGTCTGAATAAGTAAATGTTTTACATGAATGATTGATGCCCATATAGAGCATATAAACAGCCTAGTGATACCTTGCAAGGTCACTATGCACCCTGAAGATCAATGATATTATTTTATGGCCAAATGGACTAACCGGCCCACTTAAAATGAACCTTCACTCTTTCAATCAGCAGGCAGCCAGCCAAGACACAGAATGTAAAGCTTGTTCCAGGCATTAAAATCAATGAAGTTCATTAAAAAAAAATACACTTTTGCTGAGTTTGAAAAAAATAAGTGAATTTAAAGTAATCAAATTACCAAACTCTTTATTGATTTTGCTCTAAGTTCAAACACCAATATATTAAGACAATATAAAGTTCAAAGAATTGTGACATTGTTTTATTGACTTCATTGTTTTTAAATTACTGTTTTTCTCAACTCAATGTAATGGATGTTTCAACAGATTATTTAGGAAAAGTAAAGAAATATTCCCAGCAAAATGGCAATTGGCACCTATCCAAGATAAAAAATATGATTGAACATCAAGAGATGCTTAATTTTAGGTCATAAAATAGCCATTTCTTTCGCTAGATAAATAATGCATATTATGTGGATGTTATTATATATATAATTTTTAGGGTGTTAAATAAATCAACTCGATTTTAAACATATATTGCTTAAATAATATAGTAATTGGCCTATTTAAATAGTCAGGTTTGGGGCTCATTATCGTTAAGAAAAATATGAGGAGTTATTTAGAAGCACTAGAGATAGATAGGGTATCTTCAAATGTTACAATATAAAAAAGACGCTGGAGTCTGTGGCTGGAATATTAATTGGTCTATTCTAGAAAGTAGTCACTACATAGTTTTTTCTGAGGGAGATTTTACATTAAGGCTGTAATTACAACCTGGTTTGGAAGAGGAAAGAGCAAAGGCAGTTTATGCCAATTCAAGGCTTGTGGCAGTGAGTGGCAGACTGAAAGCCAGTGTGTTAACCTCCCATATAAATGTGGACATCTCACAGGAAAATCAAAAGATAATTTTTCTAGAGATGGGAAACTATTAGTCTTTAGAAAATAATTTTTTTCTTTATTATAGTTCATTATAATAGTTCATTATCATATGAAAGTGAACTAATTTATAATCTGTTAAATGTTTGTCTTTATGACTTAGATTTTATCAGAGTATTTGCAGTAGTTAATAATAACTATTTTGATGACATACAGTCTGGGTATAAATCTTGGTTACATTACAATTAAGTAAAATTATCCCAAATTATTCTAATTGGAAAAATACAAAAGACTGCTTGAAACTTTGATATTATTCCTAGAGCATTTTCTAATTAACCGGTTTGAATAAAAGCAGCTTTTTCTACTCCTAAATCATCTTTCCTCCGAGGATTTTAGGAAATTAAATTTACCTCACAGAATACCTCAATAACAATGTGCAATGGGTGAGATGTTGGTGACTGGCTGTCATTCGGGGTGGAGATGACGACATAGAAATGTATACAATGCTATGGTTTTATAGTCTGGTAGAGAAAACTAAAGGTGTTCTGGTTGTATTGCTCTGTAGAAATGTAGCCAGTTTTACACATAATTTAGTATCTCATCGAAGCATTCCTTTCCTATTTGACTATGTACCTGAAACATTGTTTTACCCAGATACTTCATCTTTCCTACTGTTTTTCTTATTAATAACAAATGTCAGAAACCGTGTTAAATATATATTAAAATACGGCCAAGATTTGTGACATACAGAGTAGGGAATCAGAGGCGAATTACCACTGCATGTACCACTGCCTTGGTTTCCTAGAGCGGCCATAGGAAGTGCCACAAACAGTGGCTAAAAAGCGAGAAATGTATTTTCCCTCTGTTCTGGAGGCTAAACATCTGATATCTCGGTGTCAGTAGAACCATGTGGTCCCTCAGGGCCCTAGGGAAGGGTCCTTCCTTGCCTTTTCCTTGCTTTTGATGTTGCTGGCATCCTTGGTGTTTCTAGCTCCAATTGGTCTCTGTTGTCACATGGTGGGCGCCCTAGGGAGTGTGTCTGTGGCTTTGTGTTCCAACTTCTCTCCTTTTAGAGGCTGTACTGGGCCCCACTCTGATCCAGCATGAGTTTATTTTAACTTGATTACATTCACCAATACCCTATTTTTAAGTAAGGTCACATTCATGCATTCTTGGGGGCTTGGGACTTCAACATACCTTTTTGGAACACACAATTTAACCTACAGCAATAACTACCCATGTGGGTCATGCACTGTCTTCCTTTCCATTATTGTGGATGAAGTGTGCTTTGCTCCTAACTAAAGCTAAACATTCTAGATGTGTACTAGATCCCATCCTCTCTGGCTTATTCAATGACATCTGTACAGAAAAGTTTCTCTCTTTCTTAGTCATGCAGCAGGAGGTTTTCTCTCTTAACTGGATCACCATCATTGCCATATCAACATGTGAAATTAATTCGTCTTAAAAGCAAAGAAACAAAATCAAACCAAATTAGTTTTCTATACTTCCTATATCTAATTATTTTTATTCTTTCATCCATTTCTTCGCTGAAATTGCACATGCCATGGTCCACGATGACCTTCATATTACAAAATTCTTGGTCTTCACCTTATTTGGATGCAGTTGACCGCTGCTACGTCCTTGACAATTGTTTTTCTCTATCTCCAGATAGTTGTCTCTTCTCCTTCTGTTCTTGCTGATGACTTCTCCTGCCTCCCCATCATCTACACGTAGGATGCCCCTCAGTTCAGTTTCAGTTATCACATCTTTTCTAATGACATGAACTCCTCAGGGTGATACCTAGTCTCATGACTTTACTTTAAATCTTAAGATGTTTAAATATTTGTATAGTTGATTCCCAAGTTTACATTTCCATCCTGACTCTATCTTCAGAACTTTGTACTGCTATATCCCAAAGCCCACTTGACATCTTGTTGTCAGTATTTGATATAGTAATGCTTTATCACCTGTTTCTTCCTATTAAATATAAACCATATGCATGCCTTTTGTTTTATTGTCTTGGTAACTATCTGATGGACATAGTGTAGGCTCATAAAGCAAGAGTCAACTGACTGAAAGAATGGATGTTTATTTCCATACTAGAAGCCCGTTGCACAAAGATTCGCACAATAGGCCTTCCTTCCCCTGGCTGCCGGTACCGGTTTTCCTCCCGCACCCAGGACCCAGGCCTTTGGTCTGGCCGCAGTGGAGAAGCCAAGCCTCTTCAGTCTTCAGTCTTCACTCTGGCTGGAGCCTTCAGTCTTCGATCCGCACCTGCGTATGCAAATTAACTGCCATCTTTGTTGGGTTAATTTGCATAGTCGCTCTGATTGGCTGGTGGGAGTAGCGGAGTGACACCAATTTGCATGTTTCTCTTTTATTAGTGTAGATCCTGCTTAAGACCAGCAGGCTACAGGCACATTTATAGAACACAAAGAAAGCAACAAGAAATGCAAAGCCTATGGTTTTGCATAAAGAGAGAGAATGTGCTTTGCAGGAGGAACCTTTTGGTAAGAGTTGTTCTCTCTATGCCAGAACAAGTAGAACCTTCCTTATTTCTTCACTGGACTCACAGACTAATTGTCTGCCTGTTTATATTATTTGGACAGATTCTAAAATATTTGAAACATTATGAAATAATTGAGAAACAATATAACTGCTAGCCCTTAAAAAAATAATGGCTGAGCCCTGGTTGATGTGGATCAGTTGGTTGAGCATTGTCCCACATGCCAAAAGGTCACCAATTCAATTCCAGGTCAGGGCATATACCCAGGTTTCAGGTGAGATACCTGGTTGGGGTGTGTATGGGAGGCAACCAATCGCTTCTCTCTCACAGTGATGTTTTTTTCTCTCTCCCTCTCCTTTCCTCTCACTCTAAAATCAATAAAACATATTTTAGCCCTAACTGGTTTGGCTCAATGGATAGAGCGTTGGCCTGCAGACTCAAGGGTCCCAGGTTCGATTCTGGTCAAGGGCATGTACCTTAGTTGCAGGCACATACCCAGTGGCGAGTGTGCAGGAGGCAGCTGATTGATGTTTCTCTCTCATCTATGTTTCTAATTCTCTATCCTTCTCCCTTCCTCTCTGTAAAAAATCAATAAAATATATATTTTAAAAAAATATTTTAAAAAATAGTGGCTGAATTAAGTAGATTTTCCCGTGATAGTCTCTGAGTAGCTCTGAGACCTCTAACAATTATGAATAGCTGTTTCACAAAATAACTGCTTTTTCATTTCTTTGCTCAAAAAAAGTGCATTATTATCTTACAAATTTAATTCTGGATTCATTACTGTCTGTAGTTTCAAAATTACCTGGCAATTGATGCATTTATGCATATCATGGTGAATAGCTTCTTTTGCAAAATAAAATAAAGTTATAAAAAAATCCATTTCCCAGAAGTAAGGAGAATAAAAATTTCTACCATGGTTGAGATCCAGTCAGGTTGGATAAAATATAAACATCCTAAAATGTACTGTCCTTTACATGCATTTTAGACTCACTAAAAATCAAAACTTATTACTATGCTTTTCCTGATGCCAGTATTCAACTAGAGGGCTGATGGAGGGTGATAATGGGGTCTTAATTCCAGAATCTAGCAAGATTCTGAGTGGATAATGGGCCTTACGTGGTTGTTGATAAGATTGATACATTTATAATCAGAGCAAAGAGATCATTCTGCTGACACCATAATTAATTCATTTCCCACTTTGTTCATAAAATAAAGTCAATTTTTGGGAGGTAATGATAAGAGGGACTGATAACACCTATTTCAATATGTTTGTCACTATATTAGAGATAGAATCTATCCACGAAGCAGGTGATTCATGAGTCATTTAATAAGAATTTGAAAAGAAATTGATTTTTGACAGAGTCTTATAAGTACCGCGCGCTAACCGATTGTGCCACTGGAGCTCCCAGAGTCTTAATGGAAGCAACAATATCTTCAGAAATATGGATATCATTTAAAAATTACCTTCCGAGAAACAGATGCTATCTGAGAACTGAGTGTGGAATAAAAATTTCAGGGTATCAGTAAAGACTTTATAATAAGCAGAAAAAAAGATAAAAGATAACATAATAGAAAATGTTTTAAATATATGTAAGAGGAAGAGAATTTAGAACACATTGGTAAAGTCAGGATGAATTTCCTAATGTTTTAGTACTTCTTAAATGAATCTTTCAGTCAAAGACTCTGGTGTTTCAAAATGAAGAATCACGTTTCATCTGTAAACTCCATCTGTCATAATTGCGGGCACATCAGAAACTTCCATTTCCCTGAAGTCTGAAGGGAAACAGTTATCGTCTCGTGAAAGTCATTAGAAGGCAGCCTTTCTACGCTTTGAATCTCTTCCATGTTGCTTCTGTAGACTCTTCTCATGAGTTTCAGGGACAAGCGCTGCATGCAGTACATTTGGTACAGATGGTGGCACAGTGTTCTTGGAGTTCATCTGTGAGGACACTTACAGGCAGTCACTGGATCAAAACGGAGTCGGGAGCACATCATCTAAGGAGGTGGGGACCCGCTTTCATGTCTTTACTTTTAAGTCGATGTTATTTCCCATCAGCGCTAAGTTAAACGGCCTCACGGTTTCTGGCTCCTGTTTGTTCCCATATGTTTGGGATCTCTATTGGAAAGAGCTTAATGAAATCTGCAAATCTGGAGGCTGAGCCAATCTGGAACTCCTGTGCATTCTTCTGTCTTTTCACTTAAACCAGCCACTGGTTTGAGGCTGTTTCTTTCCCAGCAGTGGGAACTACCTCAGGGCAAGGGCATGGCTTACCCATCTCTATGACCTCAGCACACTCAACTGTTTGAAAAATATAAGTCTGGCTCCAGAGTTTGTTGAACTATGCATTATTCCACATAATTTATAGAAATATTTAATATTGTTATGAGTGTTTTTTATCTCTGCTTTTTCAATCATCTTTTTTATGTTCCAAAGTATCTTTTCTCTCAGATGTAGAGTTAGTTCAGCCAGCAAATAAGGCAGAATAATGGCTAGTAAGTCTTCATCATGATAATCGAATTAAATTAATGGTCTGGAACTTTGTCCAAGTCTTCAAGTCCATGGCAAACATGCATTTGTCAACATCCTTTTAAAGAAAATATGCTTTATTTTTTTCTCCAGTGATTGCTTGGCTAAGAATTTACTGCCTGTGACATTTTAATTCTTAAGTCTTGCCATGTTGAGAGGACTCAGGCTTATGTATTCAGGGTATTTTTGGAATTCTTCTTATAGATAAGTCAGTACTAATTTTTTTCTATTCCTCAATTTCATTGTTGTTTGCCCTTTTTAACTTTCCCATGTATAGCATGCAATCTTTATAATTACTTGAATTTAGTTTTTCAAATATCCTGGTTCAACATCATTTTGAGCAATGACTCTATTTAAAATTTGACATGAATTCAAAGAAAATTGTATAGTTGGAATTTTTCAAGTATCTTCCTCAGTAAACTCTGAGGTAGATAATTAGATTATCATTACTTTTGTCTCATTTACTTTTGTGCCAGGTTCAAGGCCTCTCTTTGATGGCCTAATTGCTTTCCAGACTCATATAGAAAAAGAAAGAAAATCCTATTTTCTTTTTCTTTGGAGCCTCTTTAGCATATTTAGTTTATCCCGCAATTTCGTCTTTACTTCTGATCAACTTGTATAGTCCTTTCTAGGATAGTCTCTAAAAATAAAATAAAGCAAATAGTTCCTTTTCCATTCTGAGATTGCTTTAACACTTCGCTATGCAGTGTTTTGACTGAGTTTATGAGCTTTCTGATGGGCACATATGTATAATTTTTACATTTACAATGTTTGTTTTGTTTAAACCATCTTCATTTAAAAAATATTTATTTAAACATGCATAACCTAGCATCTTTTAATGGTTTAGTTATATATTCTTTCTTTTAAATTTAGTAATAGAGAAGTGGCAAAATAGTAAGAAGCTAGGAAAATTCCTTGGCAAGTGGGAGGGGAAACTGAGACAAGGAAATTAAACAAGACCAAATAGTTTGGGCAGCTTGGAGCCACCTGGTGAATCACCAGACCTTATCTTCTCCATCCAAGGACACTTGATGGCAAACTGTTAATACCTCTCCTCTCTAAGCAGAGAATACATAGCTTAAATCACCCTGCCCTGAGAAAATAAAAAAACAAAGACCCAATTAATGCCATTTATGCCAGCTACACCTAAGGACAAATATCATTTGGGAGATGTTAGGCAGGAAAGGTAACTGCTAAGGCAGGAGAAGGGGAAGGGGAAAAGGGGAATTTATCTCACCCACTGAACAAAGAAATCAGCTGTCTTGGAACTTGCCAAGATAAAATCACCAGATGTTCTCATAAATTCTGGGGAAAGCCTCAACAAAGTAAAAGGGGGACCTTAAATCTGGTCTGTTGCCCAAGAGGAACCTTGAAATCTGTAGACAGAAAAGTATAAAACCCCTAAACCAGTGGTTCTCAACCTTCTGGCCCTTTAAATATAGTTCCTCATGTTGTGACCCAACCATTATTTTCGTTGCTACTTCATAACTGTAATGTTGCTACTGTTATGAATCGTAATGTAAATATCTGATATGCAGGATGGTCTTAGGCGACCCCTGTGAAAGGGTCGTTCAACTGCCAAAGGGGTCGCGACCCACAGGTTGAGAACCACTGCCCTAAACCTTCACCAGACTAGCTGGGTTGCCTGCTTATGCTGTGTACCACATGCTTTTTTTTTAAGAATTCGCTTGCTGTGTTCCCTTAATAAATTTGCTTGCTTTGCCTGAATGCGTCTGTCACTCATCTGAAATCTTTCTAATGAGATTGACAAGAGCCTAAGCGGATCAGCCCTCCCCCTCCAACTAAGGGTGCTGTCTAGTAACAGAAGATTTAAAAAATAATAATATTTGTTCTCTGCTAGAAAAATTAGACTAAATCGTGTCATAATTTTACATAGGTTTTGATAATGCTGCTGAAAACACAAACATTTCAGGATAATTATATCAACATCTCTAGCTACCTATTTTGTCAATCAATCAATTTATCAAGAGAATAAATGGTAAAGTGTAGTAAAATGTGAACATTTGAGGAATTTAGTGAAGTGTATAGGGGATTATTCAGACTACTTTTCCAACTGTTGTGCAAGTCTGATTTTATTTAAAAATGAAAAGTGCTGTACCTGGTAAGAGCTAGGTAAACAGGATGAGAGGAGAGGCAATGAGGATTTGCAGTGAATGGCGTTCGGCTGAGTGACAGACGAGGTGGTGAATTACCAGCAAATTTTGGGCAAAAAGAAGTTATTGAGTAGGTATTATGACTGTAGAGGGAGGAAAGGTTTTAAGAAGCAAGATAGTAAAGTATGTGTCGCAAGCGTGAAATTAGTTCCATTTAGTAATTCTTTTTAGCTGAAAGAAAAAAAACGAGGCAATGTCTTAAATATGAAACTAGCAGGTTTTCAGAATCAACTTGGAATTTTCATTAAAATCATTTTAGAACTTGCTCTTTCACAAGAATTAGCTGAAACTTACTTCATCTAAGTTAAGAAAAAAAAATAAGATGATCACAGAGACACAATTCTAGGGGAATAAAAATAGGTAGCATTATATTGTGGGAAGAGATCTACAAGTAGCTATTTAGAATGAAATTAGAAATCTAACTTGTGATTCCTAATATAGGTTGGGAGAGCAGAGGTCTTAAAAATGAATGTGACCATGTTGTTAAAGATGTTTTAATAGAAGAGCTTCTTTCAAGTTATTGATGTATATTTAGGCTAAATAAACCAAATCTGAGAGGCAATTAAACACGATTCAGATTTTTTAAAAAATATGTGCTTATTGATTTTAGAAAGAGATCGGAACATCCATGAGCGAGAAACATCAATCGGCTGTCTCCTTCATGCCCCCTACTGGGGATCAACCCCGTAACCTGGGCATGTGCCCTGACTGGGAATCAAACCAGCCACCTCTTTCTTGGTGCATGGGTCGTCACTCAACCACTAAGCCACACACTGGGCACAATTCAGTTTTTAAGTGTGTTATTTGGAAAACATTGCCATTAGTCATTTCAATCTAGTAGGATATACCAAATAAAACTCCAGATCCTTAGAAATGGTTATCAGTGGTTGTCACTGGCGGTGGCAAATTGAGGGACACACTTGACTTTGGATTCAGCATGGGAGTATGGGAACTACCTGAGTTATCACCGCCGTAGGGAATATACCCCTCCAATGCTATCAAAACCAATGGAGCTTTAACATTTACTACTTTGTAAGCAAGTGCCTGGATAGCTAGTCTTTTCAAATTGCTTTTTCTTTTATCCCTACTATTTACGATCCATGTGCATAAAAGCCAGATATTTTATTTTCTCATTGAAGGCTATTCTTATGCTTCATTAAGTAGAGCCTTGGAAATCCCTCCTTCTTCCACCTACCCTTCCAGGAAGCTTCTGCATTAAGTCGTGAAATAGTTAAGCATTGGAAAGCCCATGCTACTCCATTCATCTCTCACACCCAGCCTTCCACAGGCACAGATTCCCTCGGGCACAGTGAGATACGTGCTGTGAATCTGGGAACGTGCTAGGGAAGAAAAGCTTTACTTCTTACTTCTGTGGTCTTGGGGGAAATTAGCCAGATGGTTTGTGAAGCTGTTTTCTGACTGTGTTGTTTTGAGCCACAAAACTCCTGGTGGAATTAGTGAGCATATCTTAAAAAAAAAAAAGAAAGAAAGAAAGAAAGAAAGAAAGAAAGAAAGAAAGAAAGAAAGAAAGAAAGAAAGAAAGAAAGAAAAGAATGGAATGAAGGGGTGATTAGGTTATTTTTGCCCTCTGGCATCTTGTTTGCAAGCCAAGCTGTATACAAAGAGTGGAGATAGATTCCCCCTTCCTGGCTGGCTGCCTCTCACCCCCAGCAAGAAAGCATTTTGTGATTGATCCTCTGCCTGTGCTGCCGCGGGGAGCAGCACTTTTGATCTATAATTCCCCAGAAACAGTTCTCCGCTACCCAGAGGCAGTCCCCTTTTCTTTACTTACCCCTTTCTTTTCTTTAATAACCTCGTGCTTTATTTTTAAAACGAAAAGCAACACAAAACTGGGCAATGGAACACATCGATTCATGAAACCAGTAGCTTTGTTGCTGCAGGATAATCTCTTCTTATACATCTGCTTCTAAAACCCTGTACCTTCTTTATTACAGCGTGCTCAGCCTGCATCTCCACCTAGTGTGTGGTCATAAAATAATTCTCCATTCCACACCCCACCTGCACCGTCCTTTGCTCTCGTGAAAGCCGTTGCTTATATTATGTTGTTGGACACTTACATTATTGTGGCCTATGAAATGAGGAGGCTCAGAAGATGGTGAGCTTGTCAGTGGGATGAAGCCTGCCAAATGGCCAAGAGGGCTCAGAGAGGAGGGATTCGAAAAGCAGAAAGGGTAGGTGCCAATACTGGGGGCAGAAAAGTTGTTATTCTACTCTTCCCCTAATTTATCATTATCTTACCATGTCTGTGTGTCGTTCTTAATGTTGAATTTCCATCCACTCATCACCTCAACTTAACTAACTTTTTGTATCCTCTGCTAACTTTATGGAATACCCTCTGTATTTCTTTCTTAGAGCTACCATCACACATCACCCCAAACTGAGTGGCTTACAACAGAAATTTCTTCTCACAGTTCTGTTAGTGTAGGTAGCTAGGTATTAATAAAGGAAGCGAGCAAAGGATATAAGACATCATTCAGCATAATCAACTAGGGAGCATAGGTCTGCTTCACTAGGAAGCTGTAGCTTCACACACTCCCCAGGGAACCACTGGTTCTTTCCCACTAGCTCACTGGGAGGAGGGATAGAGCAATAAAGGGGAAATCCCCCTGCCAGGCACAAGTTCAATAGAAGCCAAGATGGTGACCACAGTGGCCTGTCTGTCTAGCCTGGGGAAAGGATTAGATTGAATAAGGGACACAGAACCCCGAAAGATCTAGGAAATGGATTGGTTAGGAGGAGGACCCAGCAAGAGCCCTGAAGGATTGGGAAGTTGATTGGTTAGTTTGAAAGTGAACCTGGTCCTTCTCAAGCCCAAGATAGTATAACCCAAGCTTAACAAAGTTCTCTCTCTCTCTCTCTCTCTCTCTCTCTCTCTCTCTCTCTCTCTCTCTCGTCTCTATACACATGTGCTCACCCTGCGTTGTGCGTTTTCTCTCCATGGTAGCCATGTTGTAACCAAAACCAAGGTTCAACTGCCTGCTGCCATGAAAGTCAAACTCATGAGACAGGTGCTTGGGAAAAAAGAAAAGAGGTTTATTGAGTGACGGCATCTGGAGAGGATGGGGGACTCTTGTCCAAAGCCCATCTCAGCATCTCAGGGCAGGCAGGCCTTTTATTTCTTTCTTTATTTTAATTAATTAATTAATTTTTTTGTTACTCCTCACCCAAGGATATTTTCCCATTGACTTTCAGGGAGAGTGGAAGAGAGGGAAAAACAGAGAGAAACATCATGTGAGAGAAACACGTCGATTGACTGGTGGTCTCTTGCACATGCCCTGACCAGGGCCTGGCTGGGGAGGAGCCCAGGCAGGGGTTTTTATAGAGCTGGAGAGGGAAAGCAGAATAAAAGATCAGGAGGAGGGGCTGTGGACCTGCAGGCAGTGTCCTTGCTGGTCCCAATATGGATCTTTAGTGTCAGCAGACTGGAATTGGTCAGTGCTAGCCCAATTCCCGCAGTTGGGTGATCTGTGTCAACCAAAGCCATGGTCAAGGCTGTTTCTTGTACGTGCAGGAACTGGAACTGCTGATGCCTGCAGTATGCTTATAAGGCAACTGTCAGTGTGTGGGTTTCTTTTATCAGTTGGTTAGTACATGTTATTCTAATTCTATTTCATTGTTGGAGTAGTATAACGTTTTTATTCCCTGTTACAGTGTGGCCCTGGCAGCCTCCTGGCACCAGTGCACACCACAAAGGCCTGGGCACAGTGCCTGTCAGAGCACAGCAGGGAACAGAGACTAAGCAAGCCAGATGGTGACAAAGACTGGACTGGACTAAACCAACGCCACAGAATTTTTGGACACTAGCCTTTGGACTGGGCCTGATGAAGACAAGATTGGACTTTTTTAAAGGTGGGACAGAGATGAGACATGGGGAACCTGGGGGCAGACTTCTAATTCCACTCAAATAAATCTTATAGCCAGACCACATCCTCCCCTACATGGATCTCTGGGTCGCTTTTCTTGTGACTTCCTGAAAGAACCCTATTTCCACCCGCAACAATTCCAGGGGCCAGAGGTCAGAAATCCAGCTGTTTTCAGAGCCATGCCCTCCCCTATAGCTTGGGAAAGGGAGTGCCTCTTCTAGTTTCTGGTGATTCCATGTTTTCCTGGGTTTGTGGCTGCTTAAGACTGCCTCATTCTCCACATGGCCTTCTCCTCTGTGTCCGTGTCTTCCTAAGGACACTGTCATTGGATTTAGGACCTTCTCTAATCCAGAATTATCTCATCTTGAGCTCCCCAACTTAATTCCATCTGCAAAGAGTCAGCAATGACCTCCTTGTCACAAAAAACATAGGGACTACTCAGTCCTCATCTTGCCTGATAGCATCAGCATTTGCCATGGTTGACCTCTGTCATGAGATTCAGATTCTCCTTCTCTTTCTCTGATTGCCTCTTTATTATCTTTATTCAGGTTCCTTTTTCCTTTTCTTCCCTTAGATGCCGATATTAGAAGGACTCTATGTAACGCTGTGCACTCCTTACCACACCAGGCATAGCAAACAAGATCCAAACAAATAGCATAAATGTGTGAAATGAACCAGAAAATCATGTAGTTAATGTAGTTTATATCCAAATGAAGAGTAGTACATGCCCTGTTTAAAGACATACATATTTAATAAAGAAAAACTGAAAAGCAATAAACTGCAGGGCAAAGAAAATAACTGCTCTACCGGACAGATTTGCTGTTTGTGTGCCTTCCAGTCTCTGCTTTCTTTCTAGGCCATTCCAGTTATTCCCATGGCTTCAATTACTGTCTATATTCACGCCGATTTCTCAAATCTATACTTCACAAATCTCTTTTCTGATTGAGACTCTTACACAGCTGATTAGTGGACACTATCATTCCAAGTTCCATGAAGCCATTCCCTTTTCCAACTTCCTGCCCAGCTGATCCATCAAGTCCTCTCTAGTTTGTTCAGGGGACTGCCTGACGGACGCTATTAGAATCTGAGTCACCATCTTCTCTCACCCATTCCATGATAGTGTGCCATCTATGTTCCATGGGCTTCCACTTCTGTCTAATGATGGCATTAAAATTTTACTCTAATACATGATTGCAACATTAATGACTGCTAACAAATGAAGGGGCAGCATATTGCCCTTTGTATCCCAATGGAAGTACAAAATGCCATACATATAGCATTTTCCAAAAAAAAAACCCAACATTATTATTTAGATCCATTGTCGTGATAGCCTCATGACCTTTAGTTAATTAAGAAAGACACCTTTCCAAAAACTTCTTGTTTCCACTTACTCTTAAAGGTGATTGTTACATAAATGGAGTCAATCTCTGGAGATGGTCCATATTAAATGGTGCTGGGGCACTTCTTCTAGGGAAGAATTGGATATGTATTGCATACTCCATCATGGAATTACTAGTGAAAGCAAATATGGGTGAAGAGGAAGACAATGATCATTGAATGAGAATTGCTAGTAGATGAGTCACCACTAGTAACAAAACAAAGAAGGGAATTTTAAAAGGCAGGAAGTATTCAGGAGAAGATAAGCATGTGGATTTGCTAAGTCAGAGTTGGAGATATAAAAGATTGGCTGATGTTAACTTGAAGCGTATAACCCTAAGTGCCCCACCTCAATACTGTTATACCCAAGAAGCAAAGTTTTAGAGTTTAGTCTTTAGATGAGAAACTTTTACTGTTTTTCCAAGGATATTGCTGGAGACCAATTCCAGTATGACAGCAGGGCTCCATCTGGGAATGGCTGAAGGCATTTCCCCAAACCTGAATAGGATCCATTAAAAGGCATCTTAATCTACATGTTATTGCCTCCTACTGGCCAAACACCTGAACAGCTATAGGCTAATTCCCCCATTCTGACAATGTTTCTGTATACCCTTTGAAGTGTATATCTCTGCTTTGCCTCAGGACTAATTGTGTTAATAAAAAGCATGGGGTCCTGGGGATGAGGAGAACCTAAGGCCTTAGACTTAAGACCTTAGAACTTAGCTCCTTCAACTAAGCTCCTCTGACCCCCAAATGCCTTTCAAAATTATATCTCGTCTCTGGACTCCTCTTATTTAATATCTACGCACAGCCTTCTCCAGATTCCTGAACCCTTCTTGATGCTGGGACAAGAACCCCGGCAGATATAAACCATTTAAATGATCTTATAACTTTCATATTTTTGAAATTTATTATTTTCCAAACTTAAATAGTGATTTGTATACAGAGGCAGAGACATACATTCAAAATTGAGAAATAGAAAAACATGTACAGGTATAGAGATTTCTGAAAATTATTGCTATGAAGATTACTCATTTCATAAATTCATCACTATTATCAAACCAATGAAACATCTTCCATGGCATTTTAATCTTCATGTCTCCTATCACAAAATACATATCTCAGTTGATATAGTTGGCATTTTTATATGACTTGGTTTTATTGTTTAGAAATCTTTCATGACAATTTAATGAAAAATACTATCTAAGGTTCTTCTAATGCTTTTTTTTCTTTTTTTTTATGCACAATGTTCCAAGTCAAAGTACACTTTCAAATCTACTGTTTTTAAAGCAAGAAGATCTCTTTGGGGGTTATCATAACTCACATTCAAACAAATTTTTGGCAAAATGTTATTTTACCCAGAGATTGTCTAAATTTCTAAAAGTATCTTTTTTTTCAATTGGCAGAAGAAAAAATACAAAATACAAACAACTATAGTGTTCAGGATGATTATACTGGTGTCTAAAATTTTGTCAGTATTTAAGCTATAAGATATGAATAGCTAAATTCAAAATGTCATTTTGCATTTGTAGAGCATTTTTTCACATTTAAAACATGCATGAAATTTAACTGGGATTAAAAATGTTTAGTTTTTGCTGTATATTTTTCTTAAGGAATAATAGAATCTCTTGACAATAATTTAATTATATGTTGCCCTGTGGCCTGTGAAAAATAATTTGAGTGTTTTTGCACATGTGAGCCTGAACACTACTTGAGATAAGTGAATGGCTTTAAAATATCCATACCTACAGAAGACATTTGGGGAAATTTAAGTCACATTGCATTGAATGGATTTGGCTTTGTACACAGGGTAGTAGGGGACAGAGCCAAGGATGCTACAATATTTTTTAAAAATATATTTTTATTGATTTCAGAGAGGAAGGGAGAGGGAGAGAGAGAGATAGAAACATCAATTATGAGAGAGGATCATTGATCAGCTGCTACCTGCCTGCCCCACACTGGGGATCAAGCCCACAACCTGGGCATGTGCCCTGACCTGGAATTGAACCATGACCTCCTGGTTCATAGGTTGACACTCAACCACTGAGCCACACCAGCCGGGCTGGATGTTATAATCTTGAAACCTAGAGAGGTCCCTAGTCCATTTTCAGCTATCTTTAACTGAAATTCCACATATATTGTAGATATCACATAAAATCATTAACAGGGGACCCTTCCAAGGATTACTTCTAGAAGTCTAAAGGCCTTGCAAGGAGAGACTAGCAGTATTTTGTTTAACTTGCAGAAATAGCACCTTAATAGCCTAAGATCAGGGCATGCACATCTGAAGAAAGTATCAGCATGTTGGGAGATATAGAGAAATAGTAAAATTCTTGGACTTGGAGCCAGAAGAATTGACAAAAAGATTTATGTTTTGTTCTACAGAAAAGGACCAGCAACATCAATATCCCCTGGGAACTCATTAGAAGTTTAGGTTTTCAGGCGTCACTCCAGACCTACTGAATCAGCATCTTTGGGATTGGAGCCCAGAAATCTGCTTTAAGAACCACTCCAGGTGATTGGAATGCACTGTACACTTAGGGAACTGAAGTTATAGAGAAAGCAAATGGAACACGACGTGAGACCTATTCTGCTGGTTTTTAGCAAGATTATCTTGAACAGGTCACTCAACCTGACTGCATTTCTGTGACCTCACTGAAAACTATGAGTAATGTTGTTATATGGATTCTCTCAATACCAGGCAAGTGGTCAGCAAAGTAGAATTCAACATGCAAATCTAAAATCATGAAGATTAAACACGAACTTATGGAACAATTGAGTGGGTTCAGGAAGTCAGATGCTGCATCAATAGTGCCACAAAGCAACCAATAGTATCAGGAACAAGGAATGTAGAAGCTCTTATTTTAAAACAAATAGATCCTATGGGATTTTTTCCTCCCAGGGACTTAAAGAAATATGGCACGACAGGAAACAATTGGCACACATGACAAGAACTCTTTTTATCTATAGCCTGGCTTTACCTTTCCTAATTATTTCTCCATCCCCAGAAAAAATATGAGGGTAGTAAATGGGGAGAGTGTTTTGCCTGCTTTGCTTGCTCATATGTTGTGGGAAGTAGACAGTCAATGCTGCATTCAGGATCTGTAACAGGGCAGGGAAACAATGACATCTAGAAGATGCCTTGGAATTATGTCTCAGAATATCTGAAAGGGACTGAAGCCAGGGTTAGAGGTTTGAACTCGGCTCTGCTCTGAGATTTCTGGTTAGGGATGCAGTATGACAATGAAATAATAGGCAACATTATGTGGTAACTGCTATGTGTCTGGCTGTGACTTACTTTTATCATGCTCAGTTTGTTTATTCTCACTTTAAGTTAATGACCATAAATCTCAAATAGCCAAACAACCCGGTTAAGAAATAATCGATTTCACTAATGAGTCAATTGCAGGGCATTTCATATCTTCTGATTTTTCATCAACATTGACTTTATTCCCCACTGCTCACTAACTGGTGAAGTGTCCTCACATGTCATTTCAAAAATACAGGCTATCAGAGTTGAAATTCCTCACCTGGAGGACCTACCTACTTAACTACATCTGAACTTACACTTGCTGCCTTTACTCCTGTAGAAATGATGGAGATGAAGGGCTCATGCTCCCAGAAGACCTATAGATTTAATATCCATTCCCTCTCATCTCCTCCCAAACTTCACCTGACATTCACTCTGTCTCTCTCTCACCCCGTTCCCCCTCACTGCTGGATTGTTTTCATCACCATGGCAACATGCTCTAGAATTTCCCATTTTGGTCTCACATCTCCAACACCCTATTTCTATTTTCCTTTGTAGAAAAAATGTTTCCAGAAAGACATGTCTATACTCTACTTTTTCAACTCGCATCCACACTTTTAAAAATTGATAAAACATTCTTTTAATTGCACAACTAATCAGAGTCAAATATAAGAAATCAGAAGCTGGACAAGGAAAAGAAACATTAAAAACTATTAACAATTCCAACACCCAGAGAAAATCAAGATTAAAATTTGGTGTAAGTTCTTCCTTTTACAACAATTTAATTTATAATATTATCAAGTATTATATGTACATATTCATTAAAGAGTAAAGACACTGGGGGAGGAAAACATTTTCTTCCCACTTTACTCACCCCTGATCCTGGCTCTCTGGAGAAGACACTTACACCTCCTCGGGCAGGAACTGAAGTTCGCCTGAAGGATTTGCTCCAAAGCACTACTCTTTGCTGGCCTTGTGACCTTGTTCAGGTCACTTAGTTCTCTGGACTTTAATTGCCTCTTCTCCGTTACAGGTATAATAATATTACCTAAAGGTGAGGATAAAATTATTGGAACAGTGTTTAGCACATTGTATTTAATGCATAAATATTACTGTGTTTTGTTATTATTGTTTTGATTTTTCATGTTAAGACAATAACTATAGACTCCCTTGCATGCACACACACATATATCACATCTTCCTTATCCATTGTTGGACACGTAGGTTGTTTTAATATCTTGACGATGTATTTCATATTTCATATATTGACCTTTTATTATTTAAATTTCTTTGCTGTCATTTTAGTGTAGTTTTAGGAGAAAATTAAGGTTAGTGCATGTGTTTTATCCACCTTGTCGGACTGCAAAGTTCCATTGACTCATCACCCATCAGTCTTAGCTTTCGATCCACCCCTCCATGGATACTGCTCAGGTTTCAGTGGCTAACAACCTCCATACTGTCACATCCAAAGGCAACCTCTGTCTGCTTCAGGTGAGCTCTCAACAGCATCCAGCGCTGCTGCTCTTTCCTTATTAAAGCACATTTGTCATTTGTCTGAAATCCATCCTCTCTGAGCTGTTCTTTCTCTTCTGCTCGACACCTGTATTTGGAAATATCACAGGTCTTTGTCCTGGGCCTGCTTTTTTCTTCTCTATCTGCATTCTCTCCCCTTACATAATCCTTTTTTCTTTTTCTGATATAGTTGAAACAGTACATAAATGCTAATGCCTCAAACATTTATTTTTCTATGATCTCTCAAATTTACATCAAAAGGCATAATCAATGACTCCAGGGATCTAAAAGTTACCTTAAAACTAACATGACCAAAACATATATCTTGATTCCTTACATTGCTGCACATGCCTATAGAATTTTTAAATTAAAAAATCATCATGCTCTTACCTTACCTTATTATTCAGTTGATAAAGCTAAGACCCCAGAGCCATTTTGACTCTTTTCAGTTCCTTATTTTAGAAATAAATTCAGCATTCAAACCTGTCAATTCTAGCTCCAAAATTATCTCCTGAATGCGTTTGCTTCTCTCCACTTCCACTGCTACCACCCTAGTCTCCTTGCTTTCATTCTGATCCTTTATGTATATAGGCAAACAAAGAGAGAAAAATACTGATTCTACCTCATCTTTTCATAGCCACAGACACTTGAAAATAAGACACAGCCTTTCTGATCAACCAAGGCAAAGCCCCACTCATCACATTACCTGGGACACAATGCTTTATAACAGTGCCTGTGAAATCACCCATGTGTTTGCTTTGTCCCTGTCCAATTTCCCTATCTCTCAAGGCTACTTGATAGAGAGTTCTTTGCCTGGAATATCCAAAGCACAGAGAACATGTAAATTATGCTGGCAAAATATTGTTTGAGAATGTATTGATGAGTGGGTCAATAAAAATGTATTATGAAACTTTATTTATTTGGAGTATTTGTATTTTTTACACAACATTTTAAGATAAAAAATTCTTACAAGACCCAAATAAATATTTCCAAGTGGAATTGTTGAATTCCAAGTATTTATGGGAAACATATATTTGCCCTTCTACCATGAGCTCATGCATGTAAATAGATGACTGCTCTCTGTACTTCTGTGCAACCTCACAATTACATGTAGATGTGAACAATTTAATGGTTTAAATCAAAACCCATTCCAGTTAGAATATTTAGTTTTTTCACTTATATGTGCATGTTATGGTTTACTCAGTGTATTGTTTACTATTCATAAAACAGTATGAAACTATGTATGAGTTGGTTCAGTATGGGTAATCCTGGGAAAATAAACCTCATCTATTCAGAAATTATTTGTAAGATGCAATTTTCTGGTAAGCATTCCATAATGTAACCCCTTGATAAGAAAGCACCAGAGGATTGTATTTTAAGACTGCAAAAGATTGCAATAAAAGTCTGCTTGTAAAATGTCTTCTTTTGTTCATTGCTTGTTCTGCTCTTCTGCTTTCAGAATAAAAGTTTTCCCTTAAAAAGTAGAATATTAACTGGCACATCTAATGACTAAAATCTATTTTGGATATAACAGCGATAGGTAACATAAAGAGAGAAAAATGTGTTTCAGATGTGAAATTTTTAAGGTCAATTTTAATGCATTCTAAGTTCCAGTGAGAGTAAGCCTACAGTTTTAATGGTGTGCGTAGCATTGCAGTATCCCAAGATTTTTATCAATTAAGAAGGAAGCATATTCAAGGAGGAGAAATGTGCCTTTACATCTCAGCTACCTAAACAGGCACATTTAAAGGGAAAAATTTGCCCTAGCCGGTTTGGCTCAGTGGATAGAGTGTCGGCCTTCAGACCGAAGGGTCCTGGATTTGATTCCAGTCAAAGGCAATGTACATCAGTTTGGTTGCAGGCTCCTCCCCAACCCTAGGCCCTGGTCAGGGCCCGTACAGGAGGCAACAAATCGATGTGTTTCTCTCACATCGATATTTCTCTCTGTCTTTGCCTCTCTCTTCCACTCTTTCTAAAAATCAATGGAAAAATACCCTCGGTTGAGGATTTAAAAAAAATAAATAAAATAAAGGGAATAAATTTAAGTGCATATAAATTTTCAAAATAAGCATTTAAAATGCACCAAATAATATTAATTCAAAAATTCAATATTATAATTTTAAGTAGCATCAGTAGTGATTTTTGATATATCTAAATGTTACATTAACTAATGAACTATTCAACTTGAGGTCTTTGCTTTTAAAAGACACAAATTTAATATCATACATAATACAGTAAAATTTCAATTCTGTATAATGTTTTAATAAAAATGTCTAAAATGACTAAATAGCCTGAATTATGGGTAACACAACATTGAATGCTGTTTGTTAAGCCTTTATACCTCACCTCCTGTTTTTGATTTTGTGTCTCTCACCATATGGTAGCGTTTTTCCAAATGCCTGTGTTAACAGATTACTATCTACAAGTATATACTGAGCCAGAATAGTAAATGCAACATTGTTATTATAACATTTTCTATAAAAATTGTTTTCTACAATATTTGAACACTACTGTGTATGTGGTTATGAAGGAAAATGTTTTTCTAATGCAGATGGATATTTCTGATACCCCAGGTATTTTTCCAAATATACAATTAGACTGATGATTCAATAAAAAATTTAGTGTTCATGGATAATTAGGTGAGTTCTCTCAGGATCCTACTTCATTTGGTTTATTTCTAGCAATATTTTCTTTTTATGTGCCAAATCTACACCGGGAAAAAAAAACAGTATGGAATTAATTTTTTTGGGGGATCAAGGGTGTACAAAGAGTAAAGTCTAGCTAATGAGGAATATGCAAAATTGGCAACCCATGTTCCTCAGGGTGGTTGGAAAAGGAATAAATTCACACAATAATTATTCAAATCACTCTCTTTTTCAAAAATTTACTTTTAATGCTTTGCCTACTTATTGTTTAGTAGTTTTCATATTTAGATTTGCTAAGAAAAAAAAATGGTAGATACATTTTAAATCTGGTTTACCTATGTTAATTCCTTGAAACTGTATTTTCCATTTCTCTTTTTATTTTGTAAACCCCAAGTTTTTAAGGTTCTGTAACATTTTATTCATTTATAGTCCAAGATCATTTCTAGATTTATCTATGTTTGTATATTAAGTCCACATTGTTACAAACCAATTGAAAGTAGCTGATAATACTAGATATAACAGAACAAGATAACATACATCAGAAGTGTAGGATAAAAATAAGATGACAGGAAAAAATTCAAGGATATGAAATAAGACAAGCTGGAAATTATTTTACCTCATGAAATACATGTAATAATTTCCACTGTCATTACTGACTATGACTTTCTACTTTACTACAAAAATAAACAATAGCAATAATAATGAAAGGAGCCACTAAGCTATTTTTTGCATACTCTGTGCTAGACACTGAACTGAGCTATTTATATAATACATTTAACTCTTACCCCAACCCTGGTATTAGGCTCATTTTCTATATAATGCAACTGATGTTTAGAGAGCTTATTCAAAATTAGACATTAATTATAGAGCGTAGCGATTCAAACTAACTTATATGACTTCAAAGCGAAACCTATTAATTAACCTTGGGCCTCACAACCCCATATGTAATTAATTTTTGTCAGCTATCTTTTCATTATACACTAAGGGCCTACGATTATTTGAATACTAAGCAGGCTCATGTTGCCTGAATGGAGCTGCCTCATCCAGGAGATAGTAGTTCCTCTATAACAGGATGAGGTTCCTCAGTATAGCTCAGTACAGAGAACTCCAGCTTCTCAGAAATCTTTGAAGTGAATGAAGGTATCAACCTTCTAACTAGTTTTAGTGGAAATTACATGAGCTTATGGAGGGCTAGCCATACGCTGGAATTTTGGGGATTTTCCATGTAAACCATGCCATCTGCATCTAGTGACAGGTTCATTTCTTGTTTCCTGACCTACATGGCTTTCAATTCTCCTCCCCTTGTTCTGTTAGAACTTCCATTATCCTAGCTATGGAAGAAACACCAATGTATATTGGTCACTTCCTGGGAGCATGTCCTGTATAGATTTTGTGGCCCAGACACATAAGATGTTCTCACTCAGTTTGTCCCCCGTTGGCTTCTTCATAATGCCACGTAATTCAAAAAGTCCAACTGCTTCAGAGAGATGGAGAACATGGTTAGAATAGTGAATTCCTTAAGCCATGGTCTCACTTTCCCTGTTCATTTGGCATAAACGAGCTCAGGTTTTATTCCAAGGGCTCTAGTTCTACAAACAACTGCGGGAAATGGTTGATCTGCTACACACCTTACTGGGCTGATTAAGGTCAAACTTACATTCCTGAGATCTGAGGCTTCCCCAGTTATACAAATCAAGTAAGACTTCAGTGGGCTGCCAATCCATTTCACTCCTAGGGACACTCTGATCAGTTAGATAACATCAAAGTTTTCTGTGGATCGACCATGCCGATTCATTCTGATAACTGTTTTGGATCCGCCACCATTGTGTCTCCTGGTCTCTGGAAGGTAAGTGCTTCTACCTCATCCCTGCCACTCCTGTATCTCATCATCCTTATTCAGTTAGAAAGTCCACTTCAACAGCGACAGTTACCACTGTTATTTCTCACCTGCAGAAAAGAGGCTACACCTCTACACAAATTTTGGTACATTCCTCACCGATATATTTCTCAAAGTCTCGATGCAGTTAGGATGTGAGTAAGCAGATCTTACATAACAATTCCACCCAGAATTTCAACCTCCCTTTGATTATCTCCCTCAGAGTATACCAAAGAAAATCTAAAATCTGAAGTTCATTTAGTCTGGACCACTTTACAGGTCCAGGTCTCAACATATTGATTAAGCAAACTGTTGAAGCCAGACCCATCCACTCAGGCTCACACACTGAATAGACAGTTTCTGCAGAATATGTCCATATTAATATATTCACCCTGGTCCAACAGTATATTTCCAGGTTATATTACCATACATATTCTCTAGGTTTGTGTTAAGAATTGGAAAACATCATGCAATTCTTTTTGTGTGTAGGGTGACTTCTCATGAGTCATACCCAGCAGACTTCCTGAAGACTGCTGGGACAGGATTCTGGTTTAGGTCTGGAAATAATAGAAACAATGAGATGATGTAGTTATAAGACTTTAAGAGGATCAGCAATCCCCT
Organism: Myotis lucifugus; assembly: GCF_000147115.1. Lineage (NCBI taxonomy): Eukaryota > Metazoa > Chordata > Mammalia > Chiroptera > Vespertilionidae > Myotis > Myotis lucifugus. The sequence goes on from NW_005871173.1 coordinate 691,479, forward strand.
GCAAAGCACCTACTTCATTGGAGGCAATTATAGGTTTTTAGGCAAGGAAGGACTACATTCTGAGAGGGGCATGGAGATTGCTTCTACAGGTAAATGAAGCTTAATAGGATTTAGGGACTTAAGGTATTAAACTGCATCACATTCTGTCCATAAATCTTTATCCCGATGTTTAGGTCTCACATGCTTCCAATTCTGACATAATTTTAATAAAAGAAAGGCTGTGGAATTGGGAATTTAGTTGGAATACTAATTCTGTCATCTCTAGTTTAGAATTAGGGCTTAGCTTTCAGAAATCTTGATCCTGAAGCTATAGAAAATAGGATTTATTTTAGTATAGTCTAAAAGTTCTCTGATCCCTTACTTGAAATTTTAGCTTAGAATTTAAAGTACTGAGCTTATGATTTTCTTTCTCCAAGTCCTCTGTGCATAAGAACCAAACCATCAATTCTATTATTCTCCTTATTTTACACTAAAATATTTTATGGTAGCGAATACTTGGACACACAAGACCTGGCCTTCTGTTAGCATTGGATTATAGGTGATAATGAAGGTATGTACTTACTTTGCCCCTGGATGGTGTGGCTTTCAGTGTCTGGTTTAGCCATGAAAACAGGGTCATTAATGCTGTTTAATGTAATCAGACCAGAGAGCTAATTACACCCGACCATCTGGGAGGTTCTGCTCTCCAGACCAATATCTGACGCCAATAATGGCATCGGTCACTATTCTGTCAGAGAGGAACCTCTGTAAATATTAGAGAATAAGGGATTCATTACGGGCGTGAAATCTTACACAATTACTTTTAAAATATAGAAAGTGTTTTCTTTCTTAGATCTTTCAGAGGAATTGGAGATTCAGAGAAACATCACCAACCAGTCCCTCTGTGGTCAGCCACGTTCAGATGCCAGACTTAGACCATAAAGGACACATGATAGAGGTCTGGGAGCAAAATGTCAACAATCCATAGAGTTCCAAGTAATCAACAATCGTCTGTAGTTCTGACTACAGGTATTGGCATTTTTTTCCATTGCTCATATATGTAAACTTGATATGCCATCATCCATCCATTTTGGTGGAAAGGAAGATTCATTGTGTAAAAAATATTTTTCAATGCTAATGCAAGGGTGAAATTATGTAAATATTTATTTAAAAGGAAACGAGTAACCACAGATCAGTAGGTTCATTTTATTTTACACTATTTATTTCATTTTTTTCCTTGCTGAGCTTAATTTAAAAAATCTTGTATAGGGAAGTTCAATGTAATTTAATCAGCAGGAAATTGCACTTGTTTTGGAGAAAGTATTAAAAAACAAAGAAAAGGACTGCTGGGAGGATTTATTTTGGTAATTCCACCCAGAGAGCTAAGGTTAAAGATTCAATTTCTACTCAACAGGAATGAAGCAGTGAACAGAGGAGGCAGAGTGACTTAGTTAGCAAAACATTTCTGTGGTACAGATAGTCCATGCAAGATGGTCAAATTTGTTTGAAATTAGGACAGAATTTTCATAAAAAATAAAGCATTGGAGAAGAAAAATACATAAGTCCATTTTGCATTTAGGAAAAGATGCACAGATAATTTTAGTACAGTTCTAAGATGTAAGCAAAGTGCTGTGGGAACAAAGAAAATGTAACTCTTGTCTATGGTAGATTGAGAAGAGTCTTTCAAAGACACAGCATTCATTGGAACTTGGAGAATTAGAATACGCTGCTAACTTAAGGAGCAGATGGTGATATTCTAGCTATGAAGATCAGCAGATTCAAGCTTATGGGGGTCATGGAAGGTCAGAAAATTTTTTTGAAAGAGGGTAAAGTAAAATTAAGAACCATTGTCTGTTATGCAATAAGTAGTGATGGTCTGAGAGATGGGCTGTGGGTGGTAAGAAAGGGAGAGGGCAGGAGAGAGAGGGTTGATTCCATAATGATTGTCTAGGCCTGCCTTGAAAATAACTTTTGTAGAATAAACTAAGAGGATTGGAATGAGGAGAATCAATAAATATATCCAAAGTAATAAAATGATTAAAATGTATAATATTTTAGGAAACTCTAGCAACACCCCAAAGAATAGACTGGTGTTGGAAGAGAAAGAATGCTATCTGAAGCTTTGGAAGGACAAAACAAATTGTGAAGAAATAGTAGAGAGATGGTAGACAGACATTTAAAGACATTAAAAACGAAAGGACCAAAGAAAGTGAGGATATATGGTTTCCAAAGTTATAAGAAAAGTAGGGATTATTCAAGTCTATTCAAGACTCTAGATCCATCTAGTAGATTATAGGAACTACAGGATACCCAAATCAATACATTTATCATGAGTCCAATACTTGACAAGAAATGTAGCAGAACCATGAAGAAAACAGGTGTGGGGTTCAGATAACTGTGGTTCAGTGTCAGGGCCCATCACTGACAAGTTTGATCTTGGGCAAAATGTTCCACCTCCCAACTTTTCATTTTCCTTGCCTATTCATGGGGCATTAACTATTACCTTATTAGGTGGTGGTGAAAGTTGAATCAAATAACATAAATAAAACTCTCATATGCTCTCATATGCATGGTACACAGCAAGTGCTTTCAAATGACAGCCTCTATTCTTTTTAGATGTTTTTAATATTTAAGCAACAAATAGGGCATCAGATTTATTATCCTTACAAAACAAGTAATCTAATGTTTAATGTGTTTTCAGTTACTTTCAGGAGTTTAGAACTCCCTCTCTTCCAAATCCCATTATAAACAATGAAGAGGAGGACTGTTGATTAGTACTAACAGTGTTTAGTATTTCTTGATTGGCTTTCTTATGCAACGCATCTTGCTGGAGACATGACAGGACTCTAATAAAGGCTGAGTCTTTTAGACATTTATTTTTGTTCCCGTTCTAGAACAGGAGCAATAGAGACAGGCAAAATAATATTCCTAATGAAGTTCATTAGGCTTAGTCAGTTCATCCCAAGGTGCATAAATTCATTTCTGTAATGCATGTGCCTACAAGCTACATGCTGGAAATTACACATTTCTCATCTGAAATTAAGACAATTGGGGGCAAAATACATTTGAGGCTTTGCCTAGACACATTGTGCTCTGATTTGATTGTACTAGAACATGTCTGGCAAGAATAAGTTCATAGTACTACGCTCTGTTCATGCAACAGTTTCTAACAGTGAGGAGGAGCAATCTGATATGTTTCATTATCCTTATAAATTAGAAGGAGCTGTTTGGGCCTGCATGGAAAAGCAGAGAGCCCAACACATCTTCACAGTTCAGACTATAGGACGCATACTCTGCTGGCAGTCTTGGCACATCTATGCCAGGTTTTCATTTCAATTGGCTTATTTTATTACAGACAGACATGGCATGCTTTCTCCAAATCTTGATATTTATTGTTTGTATTCCAACCTTTTCCATAGTATGAGGTGGAGTGCCACCTATAACAATGAAGAATGTACCTATATTAGAGATAGATGTTTGTATAGCAGTTTTCAAGAGGGTGAAAGTAAAGTGAAATTCTATAAATGAAACTCTCATAGCAGATGGCATACAGGAACTGCCCCAAAGGATGGCCACACTTTGCCCCAATGTTTTTTTAAAAATATTACTTGGCAAAAAAGAAGAACATTTGTTATTCTCACAAAACAAGTAACTTAACATTCTCTTGCTACACACGAAGAATTCAGTTATAATCAACTTCAAAGAGGAAAGAAAAGGAGAAAATTACAGGGAATTTAATTGACTATTACCTTTTCCTTAGGTGTGTTTGATTAAGAAATATGGGCTTTTTTGTTTGTTTGGCTTCTTTTCTTTTTGTTTCATTAGCTATAAGCATATTATGGGACTTTGTTTTTGGTGCCTCATCGAGGTCTAGTCTTCCATAAAATGAAATTAATCCAGAAAGAAAAAGCTGGTGAGAAAATATAACATTTTCTGACTGAATAAAAACATTTTTTCTACATAATAAACTTTGTGAATAAATCCACTATTTATTGAGTACTTACAGCATGTTTATCTGTACCTTCAGCAATATGTCTAATGCCAATTCAGCTATATATATTAAGCAAAAAGAAATACAAATTTGGGTCAAAAGATACATTTTGGTCTTTTTTTTTTTTAGATTTCTTTAGACTCGTCCACCATGAACTCAGGGAGTATATATTTTCTACAAGACAAATGTGCTGTCTCAATTGTGCCCTGAGTTTTAAGTATCATTAACTTCCTTCAGGCTCCTATACTGGTCTTTTCCAAAATGAATAATTTATTCCGTGTGACTAATTTGTTTCTAATTAAGCTCATTAAATCACTAACATTTTAAAAGGAGTTTAATAGGGGCTTGAACGGACAGTTTTTAAATTTCACCATTAGTTGATTTTACATTAACAGACTCTACTAAAGAAGTATATTGTTGCAGATTCAGTTTAAATCTTTATTGGCGATGAATACTCAGAGGGACTAATGTAACTCACTTCTCAGCTGTGTGACCCTGAGCACGCTGTTTAACCTTTTAAGCCTCACATTTGTCAAAAGTATTGGTGAAAATAATAGTATTCCTAAAATGATAATTTTTAGTATTAAACCAAGTCAAATCATTATGGTAAAGTGCTTTGCTCAAGGCCAAAGTATACACTTCCTATGTTTTTTGATGATGGTGAAAAAGTAAATTTTTTCTTTAATTAAATAAGTTTTATTACAGAGGGCAAATAAAAATACACTCTCTGCATTAACGATTAAAGTGATGCAAAAATATGTAGAGTAAAATGCAAAAGCAGTTCTTTTACATTTATGTGAAATTACACAGTATAAATTTCTTTTTTTTTTTTTTGCATTCATGTATATTTTTTAGAAGCACTGATTTGTGTCAAAAGCTATCTTTATCAGAATGTCTTAGAAATATTTTCAGGTAATTCTTGAGATAACTTTTACAATGTTGTGAAAATAAGGAAGAAAAAACCACAAGTATTAGAGACACACAGTAGAGTAGAGGGTTCTCTTCAGACAGAGTCTTGGTCTTTATTGCTGCCCAACTAAGGGATAAGAGGAAGGGTGGGTGCAGCTGGAGTTCTACAGGGGCCTGATCATATTGGACATGAGTTTCCTCTTCATATTCTTCACACATTGAAAATAAAAGCTAAACAACAATGGTAAAAATAGGCCACAATCCAGAGTCTAGTGACTATAGTAAAAAGAACTGTTGGTACCACTGGCTCATACATGAGCTTCCATCTGAAAATCATTCTACTTTTTGCTTTAGTAAGGATTAATCTTGACATTTCTACTTCTTGTTGCCAATTTTTCTTTCTCCTACATTTCTCAGTAGAATTAAACCTTCAAGCTCCAGTCAAGATGGCTGAAATTTCATTATTTTTATGTCTCACCAAATTATTTACCTTGCCAGGCATTCACCACCCACTCTTCTGGAATTTCACTTCAAATTCATTTTAAAGAACAAATGGGTTGCCCTTGTTGATGAGGACGGAACGTCAGCAGGGAAACAGAAGTGAAAACTCATTAGAAGAAGAACATTTGTTTTGTAACACCCTCTAGGATGTGATAGATTTGACGGGGAAGCATAGATGGAATATACAAGCATGGCAATCCACTCTGGAGAAAGAGCCATGGCCATTTCCCCAAGGATTCCTACCTCTCATCTGCTGAGTGATGGCACCACATTTGTCTCGCTTCTGTCAGGAAATTTATTTGCAAATATTTCAAATACTTACATTGCTTTTAAGGTAGTTCACTTTCTTTTAGTCTAGAGAATGCCCTCTGTTTTATTACATTCATTTTTGGTCTCTCACCCTGAAGTGCATTGGGGATAGTGTGCCTGGACAGGAGGCAGGGGCATAAATGAAGCATGCAGTCCACGCTTTCATGTTTCCTACTCCACTTTCCTTCCTCCCTCGGTCACACTCCACATTCCTGCCCACCACCCACATGCCCCAAGGGACACTTCAGGAAACAATCTGCAAATTACTCATCAAGGAGTTTTTACAGGTACTCAGCAGGCTTGAAATCGTTATGTGATACAAGGAATACTTTAATATTTTATAACATTCAATATTTATATCACAATATTCTTACAATTGTTCAATGTAATGCAACAAACTTGTGACACAAAATTAACAGTAATTATAGTTTCATGCAAATTCATTAAATTATAACATATCCCAGATAATGTCTCCCATCTAGGCAACTAAGGGTAGTTTGAGGTTATTGCCAAGGAGGACACGTGGTATGGTGTCAAGATGATAGCTCTGGATTCTAAGAGACATAGGACAAATGTGTTTTTCTTGATTTAACAAGCTTATTGAATTATCCTATGAAAAGTTTTCAGCTGGCAACTCTGTAAAATTTCGATAATGACATTTCTCATATTGGATTAGCTAGGACAGTAGTGTAATTCACCTTTCCTTTGAGAAAAATGGCAAAAGCCACAGAATTGTCTTCCTGGTTTTCTCTATGGTTTCTGATCAATGACAACTAAACCACCACTGGTGATATGACCATATGAACATGAACCCCAGGCCATACTAATTTTAACAGGCACACTAGCAAGGGTTGCATTAAAATTCAGATTTTTATTTTTTATTGGGGAAGGGGGATATGACTAACAGGGGGACTTACGTGTGCGGATCTCTGCCCTTTTAAAGATTCCACTAAAAAAAGCAACAGCACAGAAATAAATTTAACAAAAGAATGAACCACAAGTAAAATAGTGCAGGAGAGGAGACCATAGCAAATGAGAAACATCAATAAACTTATAGTAGCTGGGAAGCAGATGTATTAGCAGTAAGAGACTTTGCAGAGTCTAGAAAGCTAAAATCCAGGGTCAGCAGAAGATAATGACAAGATAAATTATAGGGCAGAACCCTTAAAGGCGAAGGAACTAGGAGGTCTGGAAATCTCAGAATCTGGGGGCAAGAAGTAGGACAAAAACTAAGACGTTTGCTGTGCATATCCTTAAGAACTTCTTAGACTTAGGATTTTTTCTTCGCCTGTGCTTTAGAACAACTATCCTCTCCTCCATAATGGCAGGACACTTACTCTACATAATTAGAACTAGAGAACAGGGGGACGCAGTGAGGGATGGAGCTAACGAATCTTACATAAACAGAAATTAGATAGAAGTTTATATAATGGGGTCCCTCCCTTTCACTGTTTCACTTCCTAAGGATATTGAAATACTCTTCTCTGGAAAAATTGAAATGCCCAAGGAAAATATCTACAGAGATTGCTTTTGGGCAGAAGTCCAACAAAACCTCTGGGTCCTCACTCAGTCTCCTTTCGTTCAGCCCACCCGTGAACAAGCTCTCCCCTCAGTACAGAGATTATAACTAGCTTTTTGGTACTAAAAGGAAAAAGAAAAGAACTCTGAGGAGAAAGCTCTATTTTTACACATGATTGTTTTCTAATCATTCTTCTTTCCTCCTCCCTAAAGTCCTTTATCTTTGGATATTATCTCATTAATATGTACCATCAGCATTGCTGCTATTATCTAAGAGGCCCTGATCTTCTTCTTCTTTCTTTCTTGATGATTTCTATTTTTGCTCACTGTCACTCTCACATTACTCTTGTCTTTCTTCCTATTGATTTCAAGATACATCCAGATAATAATGCCAACACCTTGGCCTCTTACTTTCTAAGACTTCTTTCTGTCCTTCAATAATCCTGCCCTTCATTGGCCATAGCCCAGAACTCAGCATTGCCAATAACTGCAATATCTTCGTAATTTCAATTACGTACTCCTCTCACTGACCACTACCACCTATAATTCTACCTGATTCATCTAACACTTCTACAATTCTCCAACCTGACTAGGTCTTCCAATTCACTGATACTTCCTCATTTTCATTCTTTGACATTCTCTCTCTCTCTTCCCTTTACTCACCTTATATTATATGTCCAATCATTATAATCATTCTCGTGCATAGAAGCTTTCTGCTCCCTGAATCTTGCCTGAGAAATCTCAACTACGACTATATCAAAGTTTCTGTCTACACCATGCTTATAAATGTAGCTGGAGATAAACTCACAACTAGTGTTCTCATTTTAAATCAGAACCAAAATCTTCAACTTCTCCTGAACCCTGGTCAGTACCCACACTACAGAACTCCAGTAGAGTTCATTTATTCTCCCACTCTCCTGGAAACCATTTCACAACTTTCCTGCCTGACTAACTTCTAACACCTCTTCCCTCATCTTCATTCTCAGATGGTCACTTTACCTCCTACTTCCCTTAGAAAATTGAAGAAACCAGTAGAAGAGTTCTACTGATTACCAACTCTACATTCTTCCACATCCTATGTACAGTGGTTTTAACCACTGTGGCTAACCCATTCAAAACATTTATGAAGCACCTCCTAATCAGCAGATCATAAAGTTACAAATATGGTGCAAACATGAACAGGCATGGTTCATGCCTCCATAGAGCTCAGTCTCATGGTTGCAGTGGTTCTCAACCTTCTGGCCCTTTAAATACAGTTCCTCATGTTGTGACCCAACCATAAAATTATTTTCGTTGCTACTTCATAACTGTAATGTTGCTACTGTTATGAATCATAATGTAAATATCTGATATGCAGGATGGTCTTAGGTGACCCCTGTGAAAGGGTCGTTCGACCGCCAAAGGGGTCGCGACCCACAGGTTGAGAACCACTGCATTGTTGGGTCCAGTAGCCTTCTGAGAAGGTGGGATTCAATCATCTTTCCATCAGATGAAACATAACTTTATTACCTCTCCCCCTGTCATTTACTCAAGTTTAGAATGAACAAACTCCCTTTTTAGCTTTTATTCACCTGACAGCAGAGAGGATAATTAAATGGAGCATAATTATTCAAATTAGAAAGTATCAAGCTCATCTTATAACCATTAAAAAAAAAAAAGCATGGTACTGTGAAAACCCACCAGTGATTAAGATTGCTGCTTGAGAGAACAGTGCCTACACTTAAGGGCTGTCTTGGCCCACAATGATGGCATAGTGCCATCTGCTGGAGGCCTATTCTGGCTCAAGATGTGATCTATTTGAAAAGAAGCTTCAAGAGTTGTATAATTGTATTGACAATTCTGCTTCCCAAGTCACTTCTGATTTCAAAGTGACTCAGGCATTTAACCTTGTCCAAATCAGCAAAAAGATTCCATCTGAGAGAAGAAACCCAATGTCTAGAAATAAATGATAGGAACGATTCAGAGAGCTGGAGGGAAATTTAGAGGTACTTTGGACCAAACTGGTTGGCCATCTTACAGATGACAAAACTGAAGTCCAGACATTTCTTATGATTTCAAAGTTAATATTATGAGCTCAGGATGGAGCTGGATCTAGAACTCCTTATCAGTTATTGTTCTACTACATCTATATTTTATTGCTTATTTTCCATAGTAAGCTCACTGATTATCAGGTTTATATTAATATATTATATATTATATTATATTAGAGGCCCAGTGCATGAATTCGTGCATGGGTGGGGTCTGGCCAGCCTGCCCCAATCAGGGTGGCGGGGCGGGGGGGGGGGGCCGATCGGGAGGTTGGCTGGCCGGCCCCACTCCCAATTGGGCTGGTTGGCCAGTCGCAGTGCATGTCATAGTGACCGGTCATTTCGGTCATTCTGGTCGCTTGACTTTTATATATATAGATATTATACTAGAGGCCCAGTGCATGGGTAAGGTCCCTAGGCCTGGCTGGCAATCAGGGCCTATCTGTGGGGCAACCAGCAGGGCGATTGAGGCCCCCACTGGCACCCGCCTTGGCCTGGCACTGCCTGCTCACCTGCTCCCCCATCCCGCTGTGGTCCCATTCTTGTTGGGGCCCATCGGGACCAGCAGTGTCTCCACTGCCGCTTGCTGCCAGTGACGTGTCGCTGACACCCTCCATGTTCCACGCCACCCCCTGGTGGTCAGTGCACATCTAACCCCTGGTCAGTCGAACTCCTGCCCATGGGGGCAATTTGCATATTAGCCTTTTATCATATAGGATTATATTTATATTATATAGTGAACTTTTTCTGGATGGAGATGAGAGGTGTTATAATCCTTTTTCATTTTACTTATGATAATTACATAACGACACATTCATTTATTCTGATTTTGAATCCAGTCCTCTTTCTTCCACTCAAATGTTGGATTAAAGGATCATCTCAAATATAAAGATCACTGGTTAGCAATGAAACTAAACAAAGAAAATACGAGCCAATGATTAAATTGCATACCTTGAATTTCTGACCACTTATAATAACACTGTTTTTAGTTTTTAAATAACAAATTATTATTGTTCTGAAGGGCTATGTTATCTCATAAAAGCCAGTAGATTATAGGTTCAGTTCTCCATTAATTCCTGTAACTGCCTCTTGCTATTGCCAAAACCATGTTATAGTAGCAGGAAGTAACAAATAGGTGTTTCTGTATTTTGTTGTTTAAAGACCAAGTCAATGAGATGGGTAAACATGGAAATTTGGAAATATGCAATCACATGTTTATCTGTCTTACTAGACCTTATTGGTAAATAGGCCGGTGGAAATACATTCAGATGCTAATTGAAGCTATATATCCCATGTGGCAATAAACATTAGAAAAGGAAAACAGAAGGGGTAATAACCCATATTTTAAAGTAATGTTTTTTCCAGTCAATAAGTTGTAAAACATATATTCTTTTAAAAATATTTATGGAGTTCAGAGAGAGAGATAGGAAGGGAGGGAGGGAGGGGGGGAAGAGAGAGAGAGAGAGAAAGAGAGAGAGAGAGAGAGAGAGAGAGAGAGATTTGTTATTCCACTTATTTATGCATTCATTGGTTAATTCTTGTATGTGCCCTGACCAGGAATGGAATCTGGAACCTTGGCATATTGAGACAATGCTCTAACCAACTAAACTACCTGGCCAGAGCAAACATATATTCTTATTATGTTATAACATATTAATTTACTTTAAAAATCCAGTAATATACATTTAATTATTTCACAGCTGCATTTTGAGTTCCTATCACATGCTGGGCACCGGCCAGCAATGCTAGGGGCTGCTATTCCATGCATGAAAGTGTTCAAGAAACTCACCGTGTCAGGATACAGCACTCTGCTGACCACAGGAAATCTTGTGATGTTTTAAGATGATGAAAAAAGCTCTCCTAATAGGTAAGAGTCTTCCCCTGCCTTTTCTTTATATACCTCTATTTTATTGAATAATATCCTTCCTGAAATGGGCCAGCCCTAGACCTCCAGCACAGGTTTGAGGTACCAAAGGAATGTAAGGGAACATTTCATCCCTAACATATTTTTCTTCAACATTTGCTTATCTCCAGCTATTGTTTATTTTATAATATTAGTGATTTATACAGATTGATTTCTTTAGATAATTCTAGATATAGATAATTACACGAATAGTTAGCTTTTCTCCTATAATATGGCTTTTTATATCTTATAATGTTATTTCAAGAGTCAATGTGGTTGGTGCACTGTAACTTATTTTATTCATTAACTAGAGGCTCCATGAATATTTTATTGTGCCAGTTCTATAAATCTATCCAACACCAGGTGTGTCCTTAACCCATATTTTAGAGTCTACTAAAATTTAAATGATTTCTTCAAGTTGGTCTTCATAATGTCACTTGTTAACTTACTCCACTGAACACGTTGCATTCATAAGTAAAACCTGATTAAGAAGGGGAGGTGAAATCAGCGTCAAAGAGTAAAATAAACAATCATATTAAATGCACACAACACCACTGTTAAGACCATGAAATATCAAAGTAATAATTTCCTAAGTAGACTTTTATATTTTGCTTTTATTGCTGAGTCAATTTGCAATTCTAATAGGATGGCTCTTGACGGGTAATGGAGATTAATATTCAAACCTAATACTTAAATCCCAAGTGACAAGATGACTAAAAGTAACAGTGGCTGCAAAAATCAGAGTCAGTTAATGCCACAAAAGACAGCGATCAGATTTTGGAATTGTAATTTGTGAAGCAGACTGCTTAAACTTCCTCTAAAAACATTAATACTATTAAACTGATCGCCTAAAACGTGATTCTTTAGATTATATACAGAGGATTCTTCAATATAAGAGGCAGTGTAATATGATAGTTAAAGCAGATTTTGGATGAAACTTCCTAGATTGGGGTCTGACCTCTTATAATTTCTAACTGTGACCTAAATTATGCTGCACCTCACTTTTTCCATTAGTAAAATTTCAATAGTAATAATTCATATTTCATGATGTTCTTATGAAGACTATATGTTATTTTACAGAAATCACTTACTCTAATTTTTAGCATATGCTAATCACTATAATACAACAAACTAAGTTATTAACATCAAAACACCCAACAGATTTAATTTTCTTCAGCCTCAAAATTTTGCAGTAATATGGACTTTAATTGCAATAAGTGTTTCAATAATTAACATACTTTTAAAAACAACCACCAACAGCAAAAACAAAAAAGTAAGCCTCAGGGATATTAAAATCAGAAACTTTGAATATTACCTGACTGTGTGTGACAATCAGTCTTTACTGCACCTTAATAAAATCGGCCCAAAATACTCATCCTTGAGAAAGGGATGCTCTAATGATAAAATTGCGTGATAAATATAAAAATGTTAGAAAATTCATTCTTAACTATATAATATGCAAATGTTGTTATTAAGACTATACAAGCATTATTGCCTTGGGAGAAATTCCTCATTCAAATGATAAGAGAGCACTCATTTAAGATATTACTGCTAATGCTATTTAAATATCATGTGTCTTGCAGTTGAAGATAGTGAATTGACTCTATTTTCACTCTATTTCCCAACAAATTCAATTGAACTGACAATTAAATATTTATCAAGAAATACTTTCAGCACAATCTGAGAAAGAAACAAAGGCCATTAGCAACCCAGAGCTTATGAAAAATTTCTGGAAGATACAGAGCAGATGGGATCCTAATGACAATCGAATTCTGAGGGAGCACCATGGAGCAAACACAGAGAAAGTCTAGATCCCACGCAAAGATCTCTTTCACTCCACTGGGCTATGGAGAATCTCTAAACTCTGGGTAAGAAATCACTTGGGGTTGGCGTGAAAAATGGGAATAGACTGAGGATAAGTGATCAGAGGATTAACAACAGAAATACTGCCAACGTCTCTGCCCTCCCTACCTGATGCATGCAGCTGAGTCAATTTTGCCCAAGTTAAACAGGAAAAATAGTCACAAAAGCAAGTTTCTCAAATTGTCTTTTAGCCACCTGTATCAGAGGTGTATGGTGGATTTCCCAAGGGAACTACCTTACCCAAGGTAACACGCCCTTCCTAAAGGCAGTCGGTGGTTACGGACCCACTGTTCCAGATCCACAAGGCCCTCTCTCTTTGCCTTGATTTGGAAAGGGGTCACCCAGCTCTAGAGCTCCCTGTAGGATGGGCCGATGCCCCATTGCCACTGTGCTGTGAATCAGCTTCCATCTCTGCTCAGCAGCCATGCTCACTTTCTTCCCACTGTATTTCTCCAGAGCATTCTCCAGTAAGTCGTCTGCACGTGACTTCCCTTCTCAAAGTCTTTTCCTAAGGATCCCAATTCACACACTGGCCATGTTCTTTACAGTTAAGCTGCCCTCACGCCACATACACAGAGTTCACCATCAGCCTTCCAATTCAGGAGGGCTACTGGGGAAATAGGAAGCAGGCTTACATAACAGGAACAACACCGGCCCACACCGCCCATGTACAGCAAGCAAGGACTTCATTCATAAGCATGATTGATTCTCAAAGACTACCAGACTTTTGAAGGAGAGAAACAGCGCTAAGAGAAGACAAATGAATAAATAGGATAATTATTCCTTGAGGAAAGAGAGCTAATTGGGCAAAAGAAGAGAAGGCTAAACAATCTAATTGGTATTCTTGATCTAACTGTGATCTGTGTTTTAATCAGTCTTTCCCTTGATTACCACTGAGACTAAACAACTCTTATATTCTTATAGGCCATTTGTGTGTTCTCTTCTGTGACTCCCTTGCATATATTGTTTTGCAATGTGTTGGCTGTGCTGCACATATCTAATTACCCCAGAGAAAAAAGGTTTTGCTTGTTTGTTTTTTCTTAACTTTAGAGCTCACTTGATTCCTTCCTGCCCCCCTCTTTCTCTCCTCTGAATTTTGAACCAATGACCCCCCCCCGCACCCCAGGACAATATTCTTTTTCTAAGGACTGTGTTCTTCATTTTATCATAATATCGGAGTAATTTTTGATAGGAAGAGTGGCTTTCTTATTGGAGTCTCAATTAAAACCAGCTTTCCAATAGACAGAAATAATAATTCAGGGCTTTTTATGTAATTCTATTCAACATCCTCCCCTGGCTGTTCTATTTGAGGTTCTTTGTATGTAAGCATTTCATAATGAATATCAGTGCATATGCTAAGATGTTCTTCACTAGAAACAGTCCATCCAAGGTGTTTTAAGAAAGAGAGAGAGAGAGAGAGAGAGAGAGAGAGAGAGAGAGAGAGAGGCATTTGTGTAGAGTGTGTAGGCTCTGGATTATTAGGCAATTTAGAAATAGTCATTTGAGTACAAAGAATGCACAGTATAATGGTGACTATTAAATATTTAGGTCTAGTCCCAAACTAGCTAATAAGAGAATCATTTCATATCTCTAGAAATGATGGTCCCCAATAATCTACCTAATCTTTATTTTTCACTCAATATCATCGGGGAGGCCATTTATATAATGAGATGATTAAGAGATCAGTCTCTGTAGGAGGTCAGCCTGTGTTTGAATCCTAGCTGTGTGCTTTTAAGCCAGTGGTTCTCAACCTTCCTAGTGCCGCGACCCTTTAATACAGTTCCTCATGTTGTGGTGACCCCCAACCATAAAATTATTTTCGTTGCTACTTCATAACTATAATTTTGTTACTGTTATGAATCGTAATGTAAATATCTGATATGCAGGATGTATTTTCATTGTTATAAATTGAACATAATTAAAGCATAGTGATTAATCACAAAAACAATATGTAATTATATATGTGTTTTCCGATGGTCTTAGGTGACCCGTGTGAAAGGGTCGTTCGACCCCTAAAGGGGTTGCGACCCACAGGTTGAGAACGGCTGTCAAATCACTTCACGTTACCTCAGCTTCTTTGTCTGTGAAAGGGCATAACAATAATAAAACTTCAGGGAGTGGCTATGGAGATTAAACTTAGGGGAACAGTGCCCAGAACACAGTAATCACTCTGTGAGGGTATATTTTTTATTGTTTTTAAAATTGAGATAAATAGATGAATATTCAAAGTAAATTTAAAAGCCATTTCAAATAATGTTTAAATTTGGTGTATATTGAAGAGAGGTGATTTAAAATTAGTGTGGAAAATTCCAGAGAAATTTATTCTGTGACTATTGAAAAATTAATAAGTCGAACACGCCTGCTGAAAAATACCTCTTTAATCTTTATACTTCTGTGTGGTGTATGGGAATATGGGCCCCTTCCCAAACTCCAACTCCCACTCCCTCTCCCCCCCCCTGGGGGGGGAATGTAGTGGAGGCCACATGTAAGTGAACCACAAGCCCTTGGGAGCCTGGCCAACAGCTTGGTCAAGGGAGAAACTGCTTCTGAACATGAGCCTGAACTGTAAACAACTGCAGAGGAACAGCTTGCATTCTCCTTTCGCACAGCCACCCCACCCCCACCCCACCAAATGCCCTATTTTGCTTGTTTTCTCTATTCTATATATAACCTCGTACTGTGAAAGCCTGGGTTGCCGTAAGATTTGACCAGCCGGCCCATGCACAGGTCTGTTGGGACTTGGCGGTAAACTTCACCAGTGTGCACGTAAGTCCTAGAAAACCCAGTCTTTCACGGCCAATCCTCCAGGTTATTTCTTTGGAATCAACAAACAATACTCTGAAGTTTTCTCCAACCCCGGCTCTTTGCATAACAACTTATAAACTGCACCATTCCAATTAGTTTAGATGGTTAAACATATTTAAATAATGTTTATTAATAAGATTCCCTCATTGAGCTGGATAAGATCTTCATTGTCTAAGGTCTACTATGGAATAACCCAACAGAGCTAAATATGGTGTCTCTGTGTTTGATATTCCATGATTTAAGCAAGTTCTAAATATAATTCTATGCTTCTTTTAGACTAGATTTAAAGCAGGTCTAGATTTAAAGATATACTTTCAAAGATACTATTTTAACTAGTGAAATTTACTCTTCTAAAGTCTTTGGTTCACTTGTTAGAAGTGATTGAAGTGCTACTTTGAAAATAATGCATATTATATTTCTATTATATTTGCTTAGTAAATATTCTGTTGTGTCACTTATATATGAGAAAGTAGTTAAAACTAGTGTTTTTCTTTTAAAATAAAATAATTCCTATGGAAACCACTATCTTTGGGGACAGCCCTTTGATTTGACGCTTACATCCTGTTTGCAGCACGTAATGTCAATTGAAGCTTTGATTTCCTTTTGTCTGTGGTTTGTCTGAATCTTTTGTTTAGGGTTTTTGGTTTTCTGAATATTATGTTGGTTTCTTTGCTGCTCTTCGGCTTTCTAAAATATCCTCTTTATTTGGATTATATTTAACTTTATTTTCTTTAGCTCCTCAAAAATTTCAGCACTCTATAAAATGGCTATTTGAGATATTCATCTTCACTCCTTTTATATGAGATTTTGTTGAAGCAAAATTTAAGGATGGTAAACCAGCTGTTTCAGACATCTGTATTCGTAAACATTTGAAAATAGAGGAAAAACCACCTTTGAAATAAATTTGCCCTTATTATTCCCCAGGTTCTGTCTTCTCTCAGCTTTTCAATAAGCCCTTCCCATCAGGAGTTACCCTTGGAAACAAAAGTTGCTGAACTTTTACTCACTGAGTTACTCCCCACCCACGCCTACCTGGAAGGCCACTTTGGCCACACTTCCTTTTCCTACTCATTTTTCTCTCTTGAATCTTGTATCCAACTTACCACTGGCTGGCTAATGGAGGAAGAAACAAATGTTTGTTGACTTTCAGTGGAAGGGAGAGGCAAGGGACGAAATAAATCCCTGAACATAAACCAAAAATTTATTTTAAATATATTTCTATTTATTTCAGAGAGGAAGGAAGAGGGAGAGATAGAAACATCAATGATGAGAATCATTGATAAGCTGCCTCCTGCACATCGCCTACTGGGGATCGAGCCCACAACCCTGCATGTGCCCTTGACCAGAATCAAACCCGGGACCCTCAGTCAGCAGGCCAATGCTTTATCCACTGAGACAAACCGGATAAGGTAAAAATTTATTGGTTATAAGTATTTACATGGGGGAGAAAATTTTAAGAAAAAAAAGGTAGCCTTATTAATACTAGCTTAATTACATTGATAAAGCCTTGAATCAGTGAATAAACTGAGGAGTCTTTGCTGTGTTGACTGACTGAGCCTCCGGGCAAATGAAACAGAAGACATGGGACAAAGGGTGAAGGCAATATTTGTCTTCCTGAACAATTTTGTATTATGCAGTTTTTCTGTAGGGGGATAGTGTCTTTGCCTGCCACGAATGCCACATACTTCATTGTTCTTCCTTTTGTCTTCTCACTCAGAGGGAATTCTTATCTTTGACACAGAATTTCACAATGTTGCCTGTGTTGTATATTCTAGGGCTTAGGGTCCCAGTGCATTAAGAGGTGAGTGCAGAAGGGTGGGTATAATTTTTTATTTATCACATCTAGTTATCATGTCAGCTAATGTGTTCTGGCCTTGTGACAGATTGGCCAATGTGTCTTCCCCTTCCTCCTGCCTTGACTTTGTTTTTACATGTTGCCAACTAGAGGCTATTAATAATGTCCCAAGAACTATACGTGGGTTTTAGTGGGAAACAAAGGCTCCATTTAAGCCTCTGGTTCAAAGTGAACACCAAAACTGTCATTCCAGACATTATTCTGACTAATTATATATGTGTGCTTTGATTCCTATTTATGTTACTTAGATATAAATCTCTCAGAAAACCCACTAGGATGATTGTTAATAACCAAGCCCAATATTGGATGTTCCTGTGTTGATGACTCTCAGAAAATAAAAAAAAAATCAACCTTTTATATCTAAGACTATGCAAGTTGTTCCTTTATAATTGTATCAAAAAGCTTTGGTTTATATGTGCCAAATATTGTTGTTATTGTTCTTTTAAGATCCTGCGGTATTTAAACATATGCTTGGTTGCAGACTGCATTATTCCCCGAGTCCAGAAATGTTCATTAGCATCTTTGGAGTAAAAGCAACTCTGCCATATGCATGTAGTTAGTTTCAACTGGAGAAGGAAAGAGCATTTTCAGTAGATTTAAATTATACTCTTTGACTTTCAGAAAAATCTGTGGGAGTAATTATGAGAACATAGCCTAATTATGCAAGCCACTAAATGCCTTTCCAAAACAGCAGAAAGATCATTATTTATTTTTGTTAAACACTGTGATGTACTTATAAAACAAACATATACAAAGGGCATGTTTATTAACAATAGCAGGGCAGCCGAGCACAGAGGCAATGAGTAGAGTTTTAAAGGACTGGTGATGCTTTGATGCTCAGTCTGGTTATCTAAATTTATGATGGGCTCAGGGGTATAAAGAATGGCATTTGTTGGTCCCTTCAAATGTAGTCCCAAAGTAGTTCTTTCAATTTGGTTATTTTCTCTTGTCAATTTGTCTCATGTTGATTTAATGATTAGGCCAGCCGAAAGACCCTAGAAAGACAGAGTAAAATGTCTTCCACCCCACAGTTGGCGCAGTTAGCAAGATACCTTACTGGCTGGGCATTGCTCGCCCTAAAGCTGCTGCAGTAGAAAGATCCTGGGACTTCTAAAGGATCTGGCAAGGGATAAGAATTCTTACCAAGTCAGACTCCCAGATCTCTGCCTATACTAGTAGAGTTCAGAGGAGGCACAGTGGTGAGAGGTTCTCTGCCCACCCCCGGACCCCTTTCTAAATGTTAGATGAGCAGGAGCAAATATTTGTGGAATTAATTCCTTGGATTTGGACTCTTGGTTATTTGGTCTGAGTACTCATGGGTCTTGTTAATTCCTTTTCTCTCAACAATAGTAAAAACCGGGCCTCTCATAATACTTATTTTCTTCCAGCCAGAGAATGCATACACATCTGGTGGGCAGCCAGGTGGCTATAGAGCTGAGCTTAGGGAATCTAAAAGATGGGTGGGCTATTCTGTTCTAAAGGGGGAAATATATGATTCCATGTGTTTTGGAATGGCTGTTTCTAACTCTGGAAGTAAACCTTATCATGTGAGAGTTGCATTTTTTTTTACTCTCCTCTTATAGATGCCTCTTGAGCCCATAGTTAAGCCATAAAAAGCCTTATTGGCTTGCATTGCTATTGCAATTAAGGTATCCTCAATGCTATATTGGAAAATTTTCTATATTGGAAAATTTTTAAAAGACTCTCATCATAATTGCTGTTTTATTGATATCTATGGAAAGACAAACATTTTTAAAGTGGGCAGAGAAATATAATGTCCTTAAGAATTCCCTTTAAAAATTGGGATAAATAAAATGGACATTTATGAAGTTAAACAATATTTGAATAAACTACCAAAGGCTTGGTGGGCCAAAGCAACCCCCTTTTGATCCTCCAATATGAAAGGGCCCCAAAAACTCTAGTCTATTTACCCTGTATTGGAGAAATTTTAAAAGCCAGAGGCAGAGATTACAATGAGAAACCTGATCAACGATTGCTTGGGACAGTGTTAGGCAGGACAATCAAATTACACATTGACAAAGGGTCAGGGTTCCTTGGGTTGACCCTTCATTGGGGACCCAAAGTCTTCATACACAAGAGTGGGTAGAATGGTCAGGGGATAGAAAGAGAAGTTTCCAGAACTCCTTGATATGGAAATCCCATGAACTGTGGTACTAAAACCCATTGGTGAAGCCCTGACTCAGATGAAAAGAATACAGAAATGTAAGGGTTGATGATATGAAAATTGGAATGCTTGAACAAGCTTTATGTAAAGGAGTTATGTCAACTTTTCTTGAATATTTAATGGGAATTAATAGTATGTCTGGCGAGGAATACTTCCCCTACCCACTAATATAAAACCAGAACTTGTTGATAAAATCCTAATGGAGGCTACAGTTAAGAATGTGAGAGCGATGTCAATACATTATTATATTATCAATAGTCCAACTTTAACAATTGTCAATCAATAGGTTATAACATCCTAAGGAGGCTCTTGATGCATTTATTTAGATGCTGCCAGGATTATGACAATCATGTTTATATTTAAAGTATTATGGTCATTTTTCTTAGAAATTTGGACAAATGGTGTTCAGACTTCAAAAATCTAAGCTACTTTTTGTCTTCCTACAGGCATAAGTTTTCATAACTGGTATAAAGATGCTAAAAATATAAACTGAAAGAGATTATTCACTGCTTTGGCCCTTCGGAAAATTTAGTAATTTCACAAAGGATCTCAGGGAAATCCTATGCTCTCAGAAGATGGACAACTGGGTGCTTTGGTAGGACCATTGAGTTGCTGATAGGCTGCCTGTCTGCTTGGTAATGATGTATTTCTATGACTCTGTGTTGTTACCGTCTGCTGTTGCTATTGTATCATTTACCTACAGTAAATAGATGTATATCTCTTGCTTAGGACAGTTGGCACTTTTTATTTTGTTAACCAATTATCTTTGTTCTTATGACATCTATGGGAGGAGAAAATGATCAAGGGGTATAGATGGAAGAGAATGAGAAAGAGAAATTAATGTAATACAGAAACCACTGGAGGAGTTTTGAGGGATGAGGGCACAAAAAGTTGTCAACATAAATGAATGGATAGCCAAAGAGAAGATAAAGAGTTTGCAATGTACAGTAGCACTTTAAGAGCAAATATATTAGGAATGAAAATTTTTTTTTCAAACAATTACTAAATAAAACTGGTTCCACAAAACACTGCTCTTCTTGTCAAAACAAAAACCATGCCTGCTCACTCATTCACAACATATGTCTAAGAAATATACCCTCTAATAAAAGAACTATTGATTTATATGATTTTCCCCATGACACTCATATTACACAGGGGGAAGTAATCACATCATGGATTTGTTGGGGCAGGCTCAGTCATTCACCTGGTGTTCTCTAACATCTGCCTTGCAAATAAAATGATAGCACTGCAAGAAAAATAACACATGTCAGAGATGTGGCATGAAGGGATTGGGTCCGATAACTCTGCTTAGTCTTACTTTAAACAAGTCCACTTTATGTATGAATGCAGTGTGAAATCACTCCTGTAGTTGATATGGTTTATCTCAATGTCTGTCAGTCACTGGATGCAGGATGGAAAGGGCATAACCTTGGACTTGATCACTTTCTTCAACTGAGGCTGTTCCCAAAGCAGTGTTGAGCTGAGGGTTGTCTGTCCTCAGTACTCCCAGTGGTTAGCTGCCTTCAGGATCCCACTATTCTATTCACCCAACTGTTTTACTTATAGTGTCTAATATTTTGTCTATACTTATCTCCTCTACCATTCTTTTTGTTTTTCCTGGGTGTATTCCTTTAAAAAAATACCCTCTTAAATGTAACTTTAGAGGGCTGTGAGCAGTAAACAGAAATTAACAAATGCTTCCAATCTACTTTATTAACCCGGAATCTGAAGTAGCATTCTGACGGGGCAGCGTGAAACCCCATGTCCCTCCTGGTAACACGTGCTGCCCCAGCTTTTATTTCACTCCTTCTGGATCTAGGTGCCTGTCTAGAAGGTCCTTCTAGAAACAGCTCTACCTCGGCATACCAGAAGGAGAGGACCTGCACTGGGTAGAATCCTAGTATTTATACTTTCTAGTGTCTAAGGTTTCCAGCTACAGAAAATTGCTACAGTGACCCAGAAAACTGTCACCCTGAAACATGGGGAATGAGGCAGACCATGACGCAATTCCCTAGGAACCCTTCCCTCCTTAGGCCCTGGCCACCTGTCATACACACACACACACACACACACACACACACACACACACACTTTTTAGATAGAGGAATGGATTCAGAGTGACAGACGCAGAGAAACACTGTTCTGCTGCTCGATTGCATTCCGACTGCACAGCTATTCTAGTAGCCTGGGGAAATATTTATAACCATATTAAATTTTAAAGTGAGAAAGCCCAAGGAATCACCACACTAATATTTTAGAAAGCAGGTTCTTACCATTGCTAAACTGTCTCTAAAGTAATACAGTTAGTAGGAGCTATGTGATTTAGAGCTTGGCCGGAAGCCTATTATGGGAAAATTCCACTTAAATTTAGGCTGCAGTGTCTCGTTTTGTCATCCAGGCAGCTCTTGCGCTGATGGCATTTCCCTCCTGCGGACCTTCACTGCAGGTGAGAGCTCTTATCCAGCCCCCAATTTAGTCTCGCCCGCAGCTCTGTACCACTGACCAACTCAGTGGGGGTGATTCCCCCCAGGTCTTTTTTTTTGTCAGTCAAAGGACCATTTAGATGAAGGAACACTGTTAAAATCCACAGAATGGGAGTTCATTGTAGAATGAAGCCACTTAATTTCCTCTCTGCAGGGAAAGAACAAATGATAATGGAATTTGTCATTTAAAAATAAAGTGTTACAATATTTCAATGCCCTTTATTCTAAAACAGAGACAATGTTAGTAAATTGGCTATTTAACTAGTCAGAATGATCAGGTGAATAAACTGAAACCAATGGAGGTGAAGACATGAGCCCAAGGTCACACAAAAGTGATGGATCTGGGACTAGAGCCCCAGTATTGTGGCCCCTACAATTGGTTTCTTTCCAATAATAATTGAGAGATTAGTGTCTGAGTGTTCACTTGTTATGATAGATGGGAAGATTGATCACATTTTTCTCACTGTCCTTGTATTCCTCCAACTTTTCCTAGTTTGATTGTTTTTTGTTTGTTTGTTTGTTTTTTGCAATGTCTATTACACTGACTTGTCCCTGGTCAGTTTTCACAAATGATGAAATGAGTTGCCCTGTTTGCCTCCATTGCTAATATGACAGCCCATCTGGTCTCTCACGATCTTTCAGGACTTCTAGGAACATATTTGCTCATTAGCTCCTGTTCTTCACCCCTACATCATCTGTTAATAATGCAACATATGATTTCTGTCTTTCAACACCTTATAGCACCGTCAGGTCTCCCTATTATATGAGTTCATGGTTCAGAACATTGTATATGACTTTCAGAACCCTTTTCTTTTATTCAACAGCATCTACCTCAAGTAAGAATAATGTTTTATAATACAATTGATATTATTTGATTGCTTTCTTTATGTCAAAACTGCCAACTCTATGAAGGCAGGTCTATGTCAATTTATATAACTGCTGTATTGCAGGGACTGTCAGTAAGTTCTGTCTCCTCAAATTCTGTGAGAATGGTTTCAATGATCAGGAGAGGATGGACCCTAAGAAATGTAATATGAATTAAATTAATGTTGCAGCAGTTTTTGCTAACTGCTCAAATTATGTGGTCTTGGGGTGGAGTAAGCAGGAAAATTCAGAAACAAAGTCTGTGTGATTTGGAAGCTCTTCCTTTCTCTATACCTATACTAAAAACAGTCAGTCACAACATGATTGTTTTAGCTTGATCTGTGTCAGGAATTGTGGTAGTTCTTTTGCATATTTTATTTGACCTAATTCAACAATGACCCATTGAGTTTGATAATTTACTAATGACATGATTTCCTTGCGCCCTCACCACTAAAAAGTGCAGGGTTAGGATTCAGAGCATGGTCTATCTAATACTAAAGTATAAGTCAATATCTCACTACACATTTTGAAACAATGTCTATTTTATTATTACTTAAAATATTATTTAAGACATAAAAATATTTGTGACAAATAACCAGTAAATTCAGTAATAAAAGTGGTATATATTCTGCTAGTGTATATAAACCGAACATTTCCCTTCTCAATGTTTTATTTTTCATTTCTCTTAACTCCTATTTCTATAAGTTTCCTGGAGACCATGATAAGGCTCAGTATAGAAAAACAAGGTTTGGTATATAAGTTCACTCGCAAGTTTCTTCATATCTTGACCTTATAGATCACACTCTGTAAAAGCTTTTCCTCAAAGGAGCCTGAGGATTTATGAACTTATTTTTCAATATTTTCTACTATAAAGGTCTATTGCACAACTAAATAAAAGAATGAACTTTTATTTTGACAATGGTTTATCACCACTCAAAAGAAATACCTTCAGAGAGAAAATGCATTGCATTTGTATAGATTACAGATACTTAATGTGTTTGGCCAAAGTCTGTTCTGTAAAGAGATGAAAAAAATGAAGAATATAAATAGTTATAAGAATATATAGTCTTCCATTAAAGTTTTGAACTCTGTGTTTGTATGTGTACATATATGTAATTGAAATTAATCATTTTTTTCATTCATTCATTCAACATGTGGTAGAACATGTTGTTCACTATGTGTTAGACACCGCCCAAGGTTATGGGTGAATAAAATACAGAGTCCCTGCCCTCACCAAGTTTTTGTTCAATTAAGAGAGTTTAACAACAAAAACATCTATACATAAATATACCTATATTGTGATTCAAACCATAAAAATTGGTGTTTGTGATAAAGCATTCTAGAGAGAACCCACGTAATTTAGGTTGGAAAAGAAACACAGTGATAGGGGATGCAAGATTTAAACATGGAGATGACATATTGGAAACCAGTCAGGGAAAAGTCAGGAGAAAATGGTATCTGGGGATGATCAAAAAAGCAAGTGCGAATGTCTTAGAGTGGAAAGTGTCACATTGTAGGAAGAGGGAGTGTGCCTGGTGCCTGGCGAGGAAGGAACAGTGACAGGTTGAGGTTTAGAAGTTGATGTGACTCAATAATGTAATGCCCAGTAGCGCATGATAAGAATTAGACTTTATTCAAGTGCATTGAGAAGCTACTGAAGTGTTTTAGGTAAACGATGACATGACCTGACATATTTTATCAAGTTACTCTTACAGGGAAGATAAAATGGAAGAGAAAGGGTAGGAAAGCAAATGGGTCCAAGGAACAGAATTTTCCAGAATGGAGAAGGAGAGGAATGGTTAAATTTGAATCAGGAGGAAAACAATTTTATTGAAACAATGGACTAGATTTATAATTACAGAATTTTAGGCATGGCAGCACCCAATTAAGTGGCATTTAGATAGAGAGATGTTTCTAATGCCTTTCAGAAAACATGGAATAGGCTATTACCTATTTTTTTAAATATACAAGATGTGATTTAATTACCACTTCATTGTTTGACTGTTAATTACCTTTTTAATGATTTAAGTAGTCTCCCTCTCTCTTTCTCTCTCTCTGCTCACACTTTTGGCTCTATGCCCTGAAGCAATTGATACCTGGTACTAAGAAGAAGCATAATTTTAATCATTCATTTTGGTTACAGTGCTTTTTTCAGTGGGTGAATTAAAAACAATAATGTGGCGCTAGCTGGTTTCGCTCAGTAGATAGAGCACCAGCCTGTGGACTGAAGGATCCCAGGTTCAATTCCAGTCAACGGCACATACATAGGTTGTGGGATCGATTCCCAGTAGGGGGCATGCAGAAGGCAGCGGATCAATGATTCTCTCTCATCATGGATGTTCCTATCTCTCTTTCTCCCTTTCCCTTCCTCTCTGAAATCAATAAAAAGATATTTTTAAAAAACCACAATAAAATGTAGGCAAGTAAAATGTTAATAGATTTGTTTATTCAACCCATTTCTGCTTTTCATATTTAAAAAATAAAGAAAGCAACAAAAGGAAAAAGAGCATGAGCTAGCAGCAGTTTGCATTTCAACTGTAGTAGAAGGTACTGAGAAAAATAAAGCAGTTTGTATTGGTTTCATGAACATGGAACTTAAATTCATTTAAACCTTTCTTTTTTATTTATTATGCTTTAGAACTAAAGAAAACTTGTTGCATTCAGTTGAATTTAACTTTTCTTTGGTTTTCACTTTGAACTAACCAGAAATGTTCTAAAATAAAAAGCAAGAATCAATATTTTCCCCCTAAAAACTGTCTTCTTTTCATAAATTTTATTTCTGTTGAGGATACTTAGTTGTAATTTCCAGAAGCTCTTCTTATATAGGATAGGTTTGGTCTTCACTCTCTGTGATTCCATTGGCATGACAATGTGTGAAATCCAAGTAGAGTGTGGCGATAAACACATTTGGCTTTTGTATCAAAGAGTGACATTTTCCATTTAAAAATGTTGGGTGCCGTTTACTTGGACCTCACTTAATGACAATGTGCTAAGTACTGTGAGACTGCTACTGTAACATTAAAAAAAACTTACTGGGATGTGATACCTTTTTTCAATTATTTGCTTTATAATGTATTTTTAAGAATCTGAAATATAAGAAAAAATATAATACCACCATAATTCATTGAGTTGTGTAAAGAAATATAGTGTAATATCCCAGGTCTGAGTTATTTATTCAACAGAAAGAGTTTATTGTGCCTGAGTGGTTCTTTAGGAGCTGTCACCACCATCAGGTCATTCTTTTTGATGATTCACAATTACAAAATAGTTTGCAGAAAAATTTGTTATATGTAACTTTGAGTCACATTGAATTAAAAAAATAATGTTCTGGCCCTGGCCACTGTGGCTCAGTGGTTAAAGCATTGGCCCGAACACTGAAGGGCTTCAGATTCGATTCCTGGTCAAGGGCACATAATCGGGGTTGCAGGTTCAATCCCTAGCCTGGATTGGGGTGCATTTGGGAGGCAATAAACAAACGGTACACTCTTTTCTGGAAGGGACTTTTTTGGCTGCTGTTTTACTCTCAATAGGCTATTTCAATTCCAGTTTGTTTCGGATGATCCTGCTCAGCTATTTCCTCACTGTGGCTTCTCAGCCAATTCCCCTGATCTTCTCATGTTCCTCTAATTTGCATATAATTTAAAGTTTGTGTTTCAAGTGTACAATTTTATGATGCATTGTGTGCCCACCACCCCATACACTCAAATGAACTCAGTATGGATTAAAGACTCCTGAAAGAAGCACAGGGGAAAAACTCAACGTTGGTCTTGGCAATGGCTTCTTTGAATCTGACACCAAACGGTATTTCCTTTTCACTTTGAAATTCCTCTTTAAGAACTAAGAATGTGTTTTTCTTTCTATATCTCTATGGGGACGTTTTTAAATCTTCTATTATTATTTTCTAGATGTATTGTGTGATATTCATAAAATGCTATTTGTGTTCAAAAAGTCTGTGGAATTTATCTTTCGTTCTTATTGAATTTATATATTTTTCTGTTTAGATTTTCTCTCTTTTCTGGTTTCTAGTTTTTGCTTTGAAGAAGCAGCTAGTGACATAATTGTCCTCCTGGACACAGAAATGTAAAAAAAATAGCCAATAAAAAATTCACGATGGCCTTTCAGTGTATGGCAGATGAAAAAATGGAAAATATGTAGCTTTCGTTTCCAACCCAAATTGAAGGGTAATAAAGCACTAGAAATTGCTCAAGTAGAGATGGCTATAAATTGTGGCTCTTCAAAGAAAGCCAACCTCAATGTCAGCTTTTCATGCTTTTAAAAATATTCTGGTCTAGGAACTCTTAATAGTATTAAGTGACAAATCACTGTGGGTCACAGCAAGACCCAGCACTATAGAACTTCAAGCATGAGTGACAGATGTATTTTAGGTTTCTATAGATTTGACAGAAGTGCTTTAGGGCTTGGTGTTTCAGGCAGCTTCTATGCTTACACAGATTTAAGGAGGTTTCAAAAGAGCATAGAAGATTGACATTCTGAGGGAGCATACATCAAAGACACAGTGACTCCTGAAGCCACCTCCTGTCACAGAGCATGGTACACATGCACGAAAGGGCTTTACCTGCATCCACTCATGAAACTGAGCCGCTTTACTAGTGTAGATTAAAGGCAGGTTCCAAGGCTAATAATGCATCCAAGGACACTCAAATTTTGCCTTCCTATCCCATTCTCCTTCTCCTTAAAAAATGTAAAGATGGCGTCACATTAATTTCCCATGTTACTTTATTTGTGATAGCTTTCTTTACATTGAGGAGACTTGTGTCTATATCAGTCTTAGCAGGATTCTCAGCACCATCTCCACACAACTAGGTGTCTGGTTGCTTTTGTTACTGTTTTTTCTTGTTTAAAAATATATTTTATTGATTTCAGTGAGGAAAGGAGAAGGAGAGAGGGAGAGAGGGAGAGAGGGAGAGAGGGAGAGAGAGAGAGAAAGAGAGAAAGAGAGAAAGACATCATGATGAAAGAGAATTATTGATCTGCTGCCTCCTGCATGCCCCACACTGGGGATCGAACCTGCAACCTGGGTATGTGCCCTGACCTGGAATCGAACCACAGCCTCCTAGTTCATAGATTGATGCTCAACTACTGAGCCATGCCAGCCAGGCTGTTACTGTCTTTTCAAATCCCAAGAATCATTATTATTATTTGTTAATTTTTGGTGCTTCATGAAGAAAACAAAGGGACTGTTATTGTATAACATTCTTCTCATTTATCTCCCTGCCAGCAATCTCACCCCAGTTGAAATCATTCTGCACTGTGACACATTCATGACTGTGATGTTCATACATTCATGACTATGTATTTCATTATGTCATCCATTTCTTGTCAGACACTAACAAACAGAAATACCTCTATTGACTGTCATCATAAGCTAAAATGATCACTCATTTCTTTGGTGGCCAAACACTTTCATGATCTGATTTCAACATAACGATTTCTAGTGGCATTTCCTTTCCCTTCTCACAGCCTCCTCTCCTCTATCTTAGTGACTTCGAGCTTCTGACCTTCCCTAAAGTATAGAGGTCTTGCTGTGAAGCTCTGCTGTTTGATTTGTTTGGAGCACCTTCACTTAATTATCCTTTGACTTGGAAAACTCTTTCCTCATCTATTCATATAGCTTCAGGGTAAAAACACTTTTGATTTTCCAATGTGGATCTATGTGCAGCCAGCCCACTTTCCCTACAATATCTTGTTCAAAACATCATAATTGATGTGACTTTCATTTATATTACATATAAACTGTTATTTTGCTTGTCTCTCTTGCTTGTTAATGAAAAGGGTTGCAGTAAGCTGTTAAGTGCTTTATGAAATATTCAGGCAAATTTCACAGGGTCTACATAAGAGGTTACTAAAGCTACTCAAGAAAGCTCTTAAGAAAGTCACTTAAGCAAAACTACATTGTGATTTGAAGTTGACATATTGGTGAATTACTGAAGAATTCACAACTTTTTTTTTAATAGTTAATGGTCAAAGGACAAGTTTGCTAGGTCAAAGTCTAAGGGTCCACAAATTTGAGTTAGACATTGTTGCTAAAAAGAAACGAAAAATTGCTGGTGCTAAAGAGAAATACTGTATTTTTCAAAATTAGTAAACTACTAGGTGCAATAAACCAGGAGATAAAACTAGCAAATTTTAAAAGAAGATAAAAGCCAAAGTGTGTTTGAACTTCTAAGTGAAAAAAAAATTACGATGAAATTGATCTTCCTATTGCCAAGGAGAAAGAAAATGGAAATTTAAAAAGTGATTCATACTCCTGATAATGGGCTAAGAAGGAAAGAACTATTGAAAATTAAGGTAAATAATGAGGAGAATATGCAAGTAGTGAAATCTTATTGGCTAAAGAAAATGTCAGAGAAAGGTTGCCTTTTTCTTAAGAGAACAATAGAGATTGTTTAAAGACTTATTGACTATTTTCAACTGAAATTACATGTTTATTTAGGTATATTTTTGCTTAAGTAACTATAAGTCTTGAGAAATTATCTGAAACCCCTGTATGATCTATCTAAAGGACACAGGAGCTTCCGTTTCTAAAATTCAGAGATACCATTTTTTTTTAACCCTCACTCAAGGATATTTTTTCCATTGATTTTTAGAGAGAGTGGAAGAGAGAGGGAAAGTCAGAGAGAAATATCAATGTGAAAGAAACACATTGATTGATTGCCTTCTGCATGAGATGGCGAGGAGTCTGCAACCGAGGTACGTGCCCTTGACCAGACTCGTACTCAGGACCCTACGGTCTGCAGGTCGACGTTCTAACCACTGAGCAAAACTGGCTAGGGCCAGAGATACCATTTTAATAAGAACTGTAAAATCTACCTTCTCCTGAGAAAAGCCAATACATAATCCAATGATAAATTTATTGGTGGAACAGGACACATTTCTCTGCGATTGATTTGGTGGTCATTTTTAAAACCTCCTTCTAAAATTTTCAGTCTCTATTGTTTTAAGAGGCATACGTAATCCTGTCTTGAGATGTATTCGTTTGCTAGGACTGCCATAACAAAATACCACTGAATGGGTGGCTTGAACAACAAATGTTTATTTTCTCACAGGTCTGAAAGCTAGATGTGCAAGATGAAGGTGTCGGTAGATTTGGTTTCTTCAGTGGTCTCCCTCCTTGGCGTGCAGATGGCTGCTCTTTTGCTGTGTCTTCACAGGGTCCTTCCTTTGTGTGTGTGCACCCCTGATGTCTCTTTATGTGTTCAGATCACTTCTTTTTATAAGTATGCCAGTCATATTTGATTAGAGCCCCCCTACGGACATCATTTTAACTTAATCACCTCTTCAAAGCCCTATGTCCAACTACGGTCACATTTGAGATACTTGGGGTTAGGGTTTCAACATATGAATTTGGAGGAGATACAAGTCAGCCCTGTCTCAGTCACTGTGGGCTGCTATAACAAAAACACCATGGAGTAGGTGGTTTAAACAATGAACAGTTATTTCTCACAGTTATGGAGGCTGGAAGTCCATGATAAAGGCCAGCAGATTTGGTGTCTGGAGAGTTTGCTGCCTGACTCATCGATAGCTGTCTTCTCTTAGTTAAGCATGAGTGCTGGGTCATATGGGGAGTGTATGTTTAACTGAATAAGGAAGCACCCCACTGTTTCCCAAAGTAGTCACCTCAGTCTCATTTTCATCCTTTCTGTAAGGGAAGCCCAGTGACTCCCCATCCTCGTCAAAATGTGGTACAGTTGGTCTTTTTAATTTGACACATTCTGATGTGTTATATAGTGATATCTCATATTTGTAATATGCATTTCTCCGATGATTAATGATTTTAAACGTTCTTCATGTCCTCATTTGCCAAACATATATTTTCTTTGATTAAGTGCCTTATTCAAATCTTTGCCCATTTTCTATTGGGTATGCTTTTATTGTTTTGTTTTCTAGATATTGAATTTTGAGAATTCTTATATACTAGATGTAAAAATTTCAAAAACATATGTGGTTTTCAAATATTTCTACCATTCTGTCTATTAACAGTAAATTTCAAAGCAAAGCAGTTCTAAATTCTGACATCAAATTTTGAATTTTATAACTCATGATTTTAATGTCTTAGCTAAGAAATATTTAAGCAAAGACAAAAAGATCAAATCTAAATCAATTTTCATAACCATATATGCTTTTCTAATTTAGACCTACTTTGGTGAAATACATTGATTGATTTTCAAATATTGAGCCTGCCTGTACCTCTGGATAAAAATATATGATACTTTATACTTATACTTAAATGATATTGCTCTGTTAACAAAATGTTTCTTGAGTGAAATAGAATTAAGTGTGTCCAGGTAACTGAAGGCAGAATACACTGTGGCACAGTACAAATGAGGCCAATTCATATCAGTGTTTAAAGAAAGCAACTCAATTAAATCACACTACAGATGAACTGACTTTTTGAGAGAATCTGAGCCAAACACTTAATCTCAGCTAATATAGTGGACCTATTATCATGAAGTGTTTCTCACAGATAATGATTTTATTCTTTTCTCCTGTCTATCACTAAGTTAGAAAATAGAACTCATCTCAGTAGCCCTTAGATAACTATTTTTTAAATTTTGTTTATGTCTTCCAGATAATGCAATAGCATGTCTTCAATAAAAATATTTTATTTTCTTTAGTTACTTAATTTCTCCTTTTGAAAGACCTTGTTAATTAATAGGTAATTATAATTTATTATGCATCTAAAAATAGAAATAGTTAATTGGAAGTGTTGGCATATTGTATGAAAAAGTTTGATATAATTAATCTAGTTATTAGAAAATGAGTTTTAAATTACTAGACTCCTAATTTAAAAATGCATATGAATTGTTTGATGATAAAGTGTGAATTTGGGGAAAAAAAGTATGTTTCAAAGAAAATTGGCATGCCTGAATACATTTTCATTTTCTCGGGAAAGTGTTTTCATATGCTTTATTAAGCAGCTGAGTTAGAAAACATGATTGCTGAGCTACAATTCCTAAAATTCAGTGAGTGCACATGGTCTGAACCCAGTGTCTGAGGGGGCGAGGCAGATGGTTTGAAGAGTTCTCAGAATCAGAGCCCTGCCTCAGAGGGAGAGGTTAGCGGGAAGCAGAAAGAATGGACAGACCCCCCCCACCCCCCCAGCCTGCTCAGAAACTCCCTCCCATGCAGCCCCTGCAGAGACCTGAGAGTCCTCCAGGCTTTGGGAACAGGCTGAGGAACAATGATGCAACTGGCCACACTTGTTCATGGCCCTCAGCACCGCCTAGAAATCTTACACCCTCTCCCTTCCCAAACTTCTCTCCAGCCTGCTACACACAATCTTACATGGTGATCTCACCTCATACTTTATTGAACCAAATAGGTACAATTAAACAGCAACTTCCACGTTTCTCACCTCCCAAGTCTCCACACCCTTTATCCCTTGTTTGTATGTCTATTTGTGTGTTTATTTACCTCTTATTTACAGACACAGACATTCCCCCTTTTCTGGAAGAGACCAGTCCCTCCCTTATTGTATCTGTCACGCTCCATCACATTAGAGAAGACGTCATAGCTTTGCTGTGTGCCTTTGCTCCATGTCTTCAACTTCTCTCTGGGAAGTCATCCCCATAAGTATTCAATATTCAAAAATGCCTGATTCATATTTTCCACTTGTTAACTCCCCTAACCTCTCAGAACCATGGAAAACCTTCTCAATTAATTTGTTTAGATATGCCATATCAATTTTCTAACTCCCCCTTCGGTACTATCTTTTCAGTGAAATATTTCAAATATGAAAATATAGAGAAGTCTATAATAACACATCAACATAGAGCTCAGAAATTAGTGCCTCATGACTAACTGTTTTTCAACTACATTCCCAGTCATGCCTTACCCTTTTCTGTTACTTTACATTTGTTCCCAGAAATCACATCATTTCATAGTGTATTCTTATCTCTCACTAAAAGACCTGGATTGTTTAAAACAAACAAACAATAAAAAAAACATAACCACAGTATCACTTTCAGATTCAGGCTTCTTATATGAAACTTTGGCATCAGGGGAGCTACCCCAACAATTGGAATGGTGCTGTTGGAGGGTTAAAAGAACTTGCAGAACCCTATGCCGAAACCGGTTTGGCTCAGTGGATAGAGCGTCGGCCTGCAGACTGAAGGGTCCCGGGTTCGATTCCAGTCAAGGGCATGTGCCTGGGTTGCGGGCACATCCCCAGTGGGAGATGTGCAGGAGGCAGCTGATCGATGTTTCTCTCTCATCGATGTTTCTGACTCTCTATCTCTCTCCCTTCCTCTCTGTAAAAAATCAATAAAATATATTTAAAAAAAAAAAAAGAACTTGCAGAACCCTAGATCCCCAAAGCTTTCTGCAATAACCCATCGAGCTTCATTTACGCTTTTTATCTTACTCCCTCCAGATCTGTTAAACTCTTAATCTCCCACTGGACAGAGCTTTTTTTGGTAGGAGACTAATAATTCCATCCTGTTCAAGTCACTAGGCCAGATCTCAGGTTTCCAGGGAATTAAATTTCATAATTCTAATAGATAAGGAAAGAACGAATACACACAGAGAATGGCAGTGATTTGGCAATTAATATCTCAGGATATTTATGGGAATGAGTTTTGAGGTGGCTCACCTAAGGAAATTTGAAAGTATTTTCGATGAGAGTAAATTTGTTGATGGGGGGTGTTCCAAGTAGAGAAGCTTGATTTGATATATCAGTTCAAATGGTCTTGGAGTTTCACAATTTCCTGGTTTGTTATGAAAAAAAAATGGCATCCATCATTGCATCACGTGAAAGGAGATTGTCATCCAGAAATCAACTGGTATAAAATAGAGGCAGGAATTCAAGGACTTCAGGGGATGGGACTACTGAGTCATGGCATGCGCCTCCTGATTGTACCCCCTGAGAGAAACCAAAGGAAGTTTCTCTTGCCAAGAATTTAAGAAAATACATTGCTATTTGGTAAAGGAATCACATTCTTTTCCTAATAGAAATACAAATAGGATACAATGCTATTTTTAAAAAGTTCTCTGGTCTGGAACCTTCTGAGTAGTCTACTACATGTCCTGGAAATGTGAGGTTTTCCCTCTGGCTGGTGGGAATAGGGACTAATCTGGGTGCTATTGCTTCAAATCCTTTTGGCTGTTTCTCTCCCCAGCCTTAGGGAGTTTGTCATCAACATATATTGAACAGTATTCTTTGAACACTCAGCGGGGACTCTCCGCAGGCCTGTGCAGCTCTCTCTCCTTTTGGCCTCTGCCCTGTGGACTCTAGCTTCCTTGGTCTCCTCTGACTGGGTTTTTCCTCCCTGAATTATGGCCTTGAGACTCTCTTAAAGCAATAAACTAGGACCCTGGCAGGGCTCTCCTCATGTGGTCCCCGTTTCTAAAAGATCTAATTTCTTCATTGCCTGATGCTCAGCGTATTCAAACCTGTTTCATATATCTTGTCACTTTTTTGGTTGTTTCAGATAAATCGATCCCTGTTATTCCATCTCAGAAGCAGAGGTTTTCATGGTCTATTGAAAAGTATGTCAATTCCCAAATAAATGGAATTTTTCAGACATCTTTGTGTTATTGGCTTCTAGTTTAATTACATATTGATCTCTGAACATTTTTTATTATTTCATTTATTTTAAATTGTTATGGTTGGTTTTATGGCCCAGAAAATAGAATATGATCTATCTCGGTGAATAATGGAGATCCAGAGTAATTGTTTTAGTTATTACTCATGAAACAATTATGAATTTTCCAGGCATGTCTATAACTCATAAGAATTAGGCTTATATGCATTTTAATGATGTTCTTTTTCATCATAAACATCCCATGCTAGTTTAAAAAAGGCAGATTTTGTGTTACATAAATATTAAGGTAAAAATTAAGCCAGGAATTCAGAACTTTCTTCTTTTTTCTCCCAGTGATGCACTCAATTTTATCATATAAGAAATAAAAATGTTTTCCAGTAGAAGTATTTATGAAAGCAAATGATGTGACAGCATTTTTTAATGCTAAAAAATCTCCATTTAAATATTTCAAGTATCCTTCTTCGTAGTTTGAATTAATGTAGTGCCTCTGGCACCAAAATCTGTTCAGTCTCAGGAGTATTAAGTAGATTCTGAATCTATGTATTCTCATTTGTAAAATATGATTAATTGCAAAATGTCTGTCTCATGAGATAAACATGAGGATGACAAAAGTGATAAGAGTTTGCCTTACAAACACATATCAGGTCCTATATAAGAGCTACATTAAAAAACTGATTTGATACTGACAAAACTCTATGGTACTAAAACTACCATCCTATTTTCAAATAAAAAAAAAAGGGAAGACATCAAGACTGAGTAATTTGCACAAGGTCACTCTGCTCACAATTTGACCTAACCCAAATGTGAATGCAGCTGTCTATCTCAAGGATCTGTGCTTTACATTACTGTACTTTCCCCTGAGCTCTGAGTTTGAGCCCTATAATGTGTTTTCTCAAAATTGAAAACAGTATTTTGTGGGTGCTTACATTATATTTTGGATAGGAAAAGTGAGGAGAAGTATCTTAGATGTTGAGAAAGACCAGGTGATGATAATGTCATAGCAACAGTTAAATTAGAATTACTAATGATGATTCACTAATAATGATAAATCATGTATATTTTCTTATTAGTTTGACTCATAAATAGAATTCTTCTCATATTGAAATATACTGACTCAGCTAGCAGCATATTTGAAATCACCCCAAATATCCTTTATTGAAAAACAGGGCAATTAAAATAGTAAGCAAACAAAAAAAATTATAAGCTCACATCTATCTCTCTATATAAAAGCCTAATATGCAAATTCTCCCCTCAAGAGTTCCACCGGGAGGCTGGGAGTTCAATCGCTCACTATGACATGCGCTGACAACCAGGGGGTGGCACAGAATGAAGGAAGGCCCAGGCAGCCAGGGAAGGGAGGCGCCGGCCGGCAGCCGGAAGGCCCCGATCAGCCCTGATTGCCAGCCAGACATAGAGACCCTACCCATGCATGAATTTCATGCACAAGGCCTCTAGTATACACCATAAAGTGATAATACTATCTAATAAAGAGGGAATATGCTAATTGACCATCACGCTGTGGCAAAGATGGCAGCACCCACAGCCATTAAGGAGGGAATATGCTAATTGACTGTTTCACCCTCAAAGATGGTGGTGCTCACAGCCAATAAGGAAGGAATATGCCAATTGACTGCCCCACCATCAAAGATGGAGGCACTCACAGCCACAAGATGGCCAGTAGGGTAGGGCCGTTGTGGGTGATCAGGTCAGCAGGGGAGGGCAGTTAGGGGTGACCGGGCTGGAGGGGAGGGCAGTTGGGGGTGATCAGGCTGGCAGGGGAGCAGTTAGGCGTCGATCAGGCTGGCAGGGGAGTGGTTAGGGGGTGATCAGGCTGGCAGGCAGAAGCGGTTAGGGGCAATCAGGCAGGCAGGCAGGTGAGTGGTTGGGAGCCAGCAGTCCTGGATTATGAGAGGGATGTCTGACTGCCGGTTTAGGCCCAATCCCACAAGATGTCCTAAACCGGCAGTCGGACATCCCCCGAGGGGTCCCAGATTGGAGAGGGTGCAGGCTGGGCTGAGGCACACCCCCCTCTCCAGTGCATGAACTCCGTGCACCAGGCCTCTAGTGTATCATAAAAACAGCTGGAAAATTAAAGCACCAATAACAAAAGAGAAGAAAATAGTCAGGTGGTAGATTTCAATTCAACTCTATCTATAATCACTTTAATGCAGATTGTTCAAGCATACCAGTTATAATATATCGATCATCAAGTTAGATATAAAAGCAAGATCTAACTGCATGCTGTCTGTGAGAATCCTCTTGAAAATCAGGATTTAGATTTTTTGTAGAAGATAAATGGATAAAGATATACCATACATATATTAACCAAAAGAAAAATGGAGCAGATACATTATTTTGGACAAAGTAGACAAGTAGAGTTCAAAAAATTCCTATGTGAGATAAATAAGTTTCTGACCTATCTCATAATCATTCTGCCTGGAGAAATTGTATTAACCTAACAGAGGATGTTTATAAACTACCTATAGCTAACATCACACTTGATAAGAAAATGAATGCTTTCCTACTAAGATGTGAGACAAGGCAAAGGCGTTGTCTCTCATCTCTCCTATTCAAAATTTCATTGGAAATCCTAGGTAATGCAATAAGGCAAGAAAAGTAAATAGAAGATACACAGATTGAAAAGGCAGAAATAAAACTATCTTTATTCACAGACTACATATTTGTGTATGCAGTAAATCCAACAGAATATATAAAAACTAAAAAATCCTGGAATTAACAAGTGAGTTTAGCAGGGTCCCATGATATGAAGTAAACATTAAAAAGTTATTTTTTTTGTATTCCTATATATCAGCAATGAACCATTGAAATCTAAAATTTAAAAATCAATACCATTTATAATAACACAAAAAATAAAGTAATTATGAATTTAACAAATTATGTGCACAATCTATATGCATGAAACTACAATATACTGATGAAAAGAGTCAAAGAAGATATAAATAAATGGATATAGTCAATTATGGATTGAAAGACTATATGTTATTGATATCTATTTCCCCCAATTTGGTCTAAACAATGAAAGCAATCTCAAACAAAATCCAAGCAATCTATTTTTGTAGATATTGATATGGTGGTTATAAGACACATTAAAAAGGGAAAAAAATGAACAGTCAAAATAATTCTGAACTCATATGAACTGATTCCAGCATTCAAGGAGAACTTACATTCCCTGATTTAAGCACTTACTATAAAGTTGCACTAATTAAGACAGTGTGGTAATTAGAAAATTGGATTAAATAAATACATATATCAGTAGATCAGAATAGAGAGATTAGAAATAGACTCACAAATATAGTCTACTGATTTTTTTTTTAATTTCAGAGAGAAAGGGAGAGGGAGAGAGAGATAGAAACATCAATGATAAGAGAGAATCATCGATCGGCTGCCTCCTACATGCCCCACATTGGGGATCGAGCCGGCAACCCGAGCATGTGCCCTTGACCAGAATCGATCCTGGGATCCTTCAGTCTGCAGGCTGACACTCTATCCACTGAGCAAAACAGCCAGGGCAGTCTACTGATTTTTGATAAAGTTGTGAATGAAATTTAGTGGATACAGGATAGTTTTCCAAGTGGTTCTTTAGCAGACATCCATATGCAAAACAGAATAAAACCTTGACACATGCCTCACATCATATACAAAAAATTAACTCAAAATGTATTACAGGTTTGAAAATAAAATTTAAAATGATCAGATGTCTAAAAGAAAATATAGAAGAGAATTATGTGACCCTGGGTTTGGCATTTAGTTTTTAGATACAGCACCAATGTATGATTCATTTTAAATTAGAAATCAGTAGCATATTGTAAGAAATTGGGAGAAGGATAACAATAAGATTGTTTCTTAAATCAAGAGGGAGTAACACTATCAATGTCAAAACCTGACAATTGACGGTGTGATATTGAAGAAACAAGGAGGGAAACAACAAATGACAACAAAATTCCACATCAATGGCCAGAAGAAAACAAAGGATTTTGTTTTACATACTCTGAAACAAATAAGGCGTAGCTAAATTCACTATAGGACTTTCAGCCTGGCTGGCGTGGCTCAGTGGTTGAGTGTAGACCTATGAACCAGAAAGTCAAGGTTTGATTCCTGGTCAGGGCATATGCATGGGTTGCAGGCTCCATCCCCAGTGTGGAGCATGCAGGAAGCAGCCAGTCAATGATTCTCTCTCATCATTGATGTTTTTATCTCTCTCCCTCTCCCTTCTTCTCTGAAATCAATAAAAACATATATTAAAAAAATCAGTATGACTTTCAATAAAATATGGTTATGATAAGGAAACAAGCAAGCAAGAAAAACCTTTAGCCTGCCCAAAAAATTTGCTGGTAAAGTTATCTTCAGCTATAGGATAATCCTATATAATAAAAAGGTAATATGCAAATTAACCCTCATGCCCTCACAAGATGGCTGCCTATGACCAGGCCAGCCAGGGGGGTTAGTGAGGGACAACCAAATGACTAAACAGCAGGCTGCATGGGGTGACCAGTCCAGCAGGGGGACCATGAGGGGCAACCAGGCCAGCAAGGGGGGTAGTTGGGGATGACCAGGCTGGCAGGGGGAGCAGTATGAGGCGACCAGGCCAGCACGCAGAGGCAGTGAGGGGTGATCAGGCAGGCCGGCAGGCGAGTGATTAGGAGCCAGTGGTCCAGGATTGTGAGAGGGATGGGGTCCCAGATTGGAGAGGGTGCAGGCTGGGGCTGAGGAGACCACCCATCCCCCCCCCCAACTAGGCCTCTAGTACACATAATAAGTGAGTGAACACTAGAAATTATAACACTTTTAAAAAGCTTCTTTTAAGTTGATTTCCTGTTCAATCTTTTCAATATAATGCATCTTACAGATGTTTAACTTAGTAAAAAACAGAAGCCATCAGATGAATTTCCTCTTATTGCTCAGAGAATTTATTGCCCTCATCACAGCAAATTGAATGCTTCCTCAAAGACACATCTGCTGGTGTTTTTTTTTTTAAACAATATTTTTATCTTCATCTAATTCCTGGTG
The DNA here is from genome assembly GCF_000147115.1 of Myotis lucifugus. Taxonomy (NCBI): domain Eukaryota; kingdom Metazoa; phylum Chordata; class Mammalia; order Chiroptera; family Vespertilionidae; genus Myotis; species Myotis lucifugus. The sequence continues at coordinate 731,263 of NW_005871173.1, forward strand.
ACATTATACCTAATCCTAAGAATTCTGAATGTACACTGGACATGTTACTTGCATAAATACTAATAAGAGTAAACAATATTAATTTCTGTGACTGAAAATTAAAAAGAAAAATTGGGGGATATTTTCCTATATTTATTGCTAGTATTTCCACCGACATACTTTTAATATTGTTTTATGTTGTTACTATAGCAAAATGTTTAATTTTCTGTTGCTCTTGGATTGGTTGGAAATTGGCTTTGATTCAGAAGGTGAAAGAATTTCTGCTTTGATGCTGATTACCACCAATACACACAAAAGAAAATTCTTTGCATATTACATTAAACCAGGCATGGTGCTGAACCTCCTAAGCACAAGAAGGCTGTGATGTGTCTAATGAAGAAAATATAAGTGTTATCTAAACTTCGTTCAGACATGACTTAGTGCTGCTGGCCATAAGTTCAATGTCAATGAATTGGCAATATACGTATATTAAATAAGGTGTCTATAAACAGAAACACACTGAAACAAGGCTATATATTGATCAGGTGACAAAAATGTTGTCACTAGAGGTGCACAAAAGACCTAACCTTGTGTTTTCCTTAGGAGCAATGGTTCGTTATTCACTAATTAAGTGTCCATGGCAACTTTATGGATCATAACTACTTTAGATAATAAGAACTGACTTTACATATAAGGTTACAATTCAGATAAGTGCTATGTAAGAGAAGCTTCAGGTATTAGGTAAGTGTATTTTATTGTAGTAAGTGGAGGGGCAGATAGTGTTGGGTGGATGACCAGAGAAGACATTCCTGAGGATATGGTGTGGTGCTGAAAATTAACTTTAAGCCCTGACCCATGTGGCTCAGTTGCTTGAATGTCATCCCAGGCACAGAGAGATCACTGGTTTGATCCCAGTCAGGACACATGCCCTGGTTGCTGGCTCAATCCTTGGTGGGGGGCGTGCCGGAGGCAACCAATGGAGGTTTCTCATCAGTGTTTCTCTCTTTCTCTCCCACTCCCTTCCTTCTCTCTCTCTCTCTCTCTCTCTCTCTCTCTCTCTCATAAAAACATTTAAAAAACTAAAAAAATTTAAAAGAAAAATAGATTTCCACAAGTTAAATGAGAGTTTTTTGGTGAGAGAACATGGTATATTCTTAGATCTGAAAGAAGCCAGTGTAGTTGGAGCTCAGTACTGACCCATATTTGTCACATAAGTTCTAGACTTTGCAAAACCTTATGGGTCCTAGCTCTAAACACTAGGACATCCTAGTGTTGCAGATAGTATCAATGAAGCAGTCACTTTTAATTTTATTTTATTATTATTTTTAATATATTTTTATTCATTTCAGAGAGGAAGGGAGAGGGGGAGAGAGAGAGAGAGAGCTAGAAACATCAATGATGAGAATCATTAATTGGCTGTCTCCTGCACGCCCCACACTGGGGATTGAGCCTGCAATCTGGGCATGTGCCCTGACCAGGAATTGAACCTTCTGGTTCACAGGCCACTGAGCCATGCCGGCCAGGAAATTTTTATTTTTGAAAAAAGAAAAAGAAAAGTTATCCAGCAAAGAATACCTCAGAAATACCAGATTAGACTATACTGGTGGCAGAAAAGGAGAGATTGCACCTATATTTAAGGCCATCTAAGGTAATTAGTAATTAAAAGATATTTTTCTGAAATTACCTGGAAAGATCTAGGTGGTGCATTTTGTCTAGCCTTGTACAAAAGCACAAAGTAAGGCCAGCAGGTAATTTAACAGTGTGACTATATGGAGACAAAATGTCAGGCTGCTCTGACCACATGAAAGAGAAGGGGAACATAAACAAAGCTAAGTGACTTTTCATGGTATAATCCCATTTAGTGAAGAATCCACTTTATATTCAAAAAGTAAGAGCCCATGTTGCTTTTTCCAGGAGAGAAATGAGGAGTAATGCACAGGGAAAATGAGCAATCCTGGTTGCACGGCATAAAACATTAGCTCCTTTCATGGGTAGGCCATGATAAAACACAAGCTGTTTTTTAATTTAAAAAATTGTAAAATTTTATTTTATTTTCCTAATCTTTGGAGCTAGCAGTGGTTGTTTGCTAAATCTTCTGTTTTGAGATATTACATCCATAATACTTGCTTTATGATATATTTTTTCAGGAAAGCAAGTATCTTCTTCAATGCTACTTTTCCTAAAATTCTTATTTATATATTATGTCTTTGAAATAAATGTTTCCATGATTCAGAATAAGTGAATTTTGACTCAGAGACTGAACATCTGAGAGTGAATTCTGAGAACTACTAAATTTTTGAGTCACAAAATGAACAAATAGGACAAGTATGGGTGGCTACTCACTATAAGCAGCACTTGGAAAATTCAACATGAATTTTACATTTCTACTTTCAGAAATACCTGAGCTCTAATTTCATGTTTCAGCACTGCCTGTGACAGGACAAGGAGGCTATGTCTTTTTGTCCTGGTGTGATGGGCTGTAATTTTTTTCAGAGAAGAGGCAGTTATTTGAACACTACTCTCTGCCAAGTACTCTTGCCTTCCTTTGAGATAAAGAGCATTTCAAATATTGTGCGATGAACTGTTATCAGCTATTGTGTGTGAGTCATTCCCTCTGAAAGAAGAGAAAACAAGGACACTGGAAGTTTGTCTGAAACAATTCACAGGTTTGACATGAATAGGGAATTCAAATATCAATCCCAAAGTGGCACGCAAGCATATTTAGTCTTTGTCAAGTACAAAAGTAAGTGATTCCTAGGGGGGAAAACAGTAATTAAAAGAAAAAAAAAGAATGATGGCAAGAGAAAAGAGAGGAGAGTATTATTTTCTCCAAGGTTACATAGGACACTGATGGCTTTGAGCGCCCCTCCCACTGCCAGAATCTTGAATATCAACATTGTTAAAAAGCCTAAAATTCAGTTTGAGAGAAACACTCAGGTAAAGTCAAGAAGCATTATAGTGGAGTGTTCCGAGTCCAAAAACATTTCAGATTTAATGTGAAGCTGATAGTTTTTCTTTACTGTGTGTTTTTCAAATGGCTGCCTTTTGTCTTTCCTATCACTTCATCTTTTTTTTTTACTTTTAATTTCTTTATTAAGGCATTACATATGTGTCCTTATCCCCCCATTACCCCCCCCCTCATGCCCTCACCCCCCTGTTGTCTGTGTCTTAGGCTTATATGCATGCATACGTGTCTTTTGGTTGATCTCTCCACCTTACCCCCACCTTCCCCTACCTTCCCTCTGAGGTTTGACATTCTGATCGATGATTCTCTGTCTCTGGATCTGTTTTGGTTCATCAATTTATGTTGTTCATTATATTCCATAAGTGAGTGAGATCCTGTGATATTTATCTTTCTCTGACTGGCTTATTTCACTTAGCATAATGCTCTCCAGTTCCATCCATTCTGTTGCAAATGGTAAGAACTCCTTCTTTTTTACCACAACGTAGTATTCCATTGTGTAGATGTACCACAGTTTTTTAATCTACTCATCTGCTGATGGGCACTTAGGCTGTTTCCAAATCTTAGCTATGGTGAAGTGTGCCGCTATGAACATAGGGGTGCATGTATCCTATCTGATTGGTGTTTCTAGTTTCTTGGGATATATTCCTAGAAGTGGGATTACTGGATCAAGTGGGAGCTCCATTTTTAGTTTTTTGAGGAAACTCCATGCTGTTCTCCACAGACGCTGCACCAGTCTGCATTCCCACCAGCAGTGCACGAGTGTTCCTTTTTCTCCACATCCTCACCAGCACTTGTCATTTTTTGATTTGTTGATGATAGCCAGTCTGACAGGTGTGAGATGGTACCGCATTGTTGTTTTGATTTGCATCTCTCGGATGATTAGTGACTTTGAGCATGTTTTCATATGTCTCTTGGCCTTGCCTCTGTCTTCTTTCGAAAAGTATCTATTTAGGTCCATTGCCCATTTTTTTATTGGGTTGTTTATCTTCCTTTTGTTAAGTTGTATGAGTTCCCTGTAAATGTTGGAGATTAAACCCTTATTGGTGATAACAATGGCAAATATGTTCTCCCATGAAGTGGGCTTTCTTGTTGTTTTGTTAATGGTTTCTTTTGCTGTGCAAAAGCTTTTTATTTTGATGTAGTCCCATTTGTTTATTTTCTATTTAGTTTCCATTGCCCTAGGAGCAGTATCAGTGAAGAAATTGCTTCGGCATATGTCTGAGATTTTGCTGCCTGTGGATTCCTCTAGTATTTTTTTGGTTTCCTGTCTTATGTTTAAGTCCTTTAACCATTTTGAGTTTATTTTTGTGTATGGTGTAAGTTGGTGGTCTAGTTTCATGTTTTTTGCATGTATCTGTCCAATTTTCCCAACACCATTTATTGAAGAGACTGTCTTGACTCCATTGTATGTTCATGCCTCCTTTGTCGAATATTAATTGGGCAAAGTGGTTTGGGTTGATTTCTGGGTTCTCTATTCTATTCCATTGATCTATATGTCTGTTCTTGTGCCAGTAACAGGCGGTTTTGTGTACAGTGGCTTTGTAATACAGCTTGATATCTGGTATTGAGATCCCACCTACTTTGTTCTTCTTTCTCAGGATTGCTGCCCTATTTGGGGTCTTTTTTTATTCCAGATGAATTTTTGGAAAGTTCTTTCTAGGTCTGTGAAATATGCCATTGGTATTTTAATGGGGAGTGCACTGAATCTATAGATTGCTTTGGGTAGTATGGACATTTTGATGATGTTGATTCTACCAATCCATGAACACGGTATGTTCTTCCATCTGTTTATGTCTTCCTCTATCCTTTTTTCAGTGTCCTGTAATTTTCTGCATATAGGTCTTTTACCTCCTTAGTTAAGTTTATTCCTAGGTATCTTAATTTTTTTGGTGCAATGGTAAATGGGATTGCTTTTTAAGTCTCTCTTTCTGTAAGTTCATTATTGGTGTATAGAAATGCCATAGATTTCTTGGCATCAATTTTGTATCCTGCTACATTGCCGAATTCATTTATTAAGTCTAATAATTTTTTGATGGAGTCTTTAGGGTTTTCTATGTACAATATCATGTCATCTGTGAATAAGGATAATTTTACTTCTTTTCAAATTTGGATGCCTTTTATTTCTTCTTCTTGTCTGATCGCAATGGCTAGTACTTCCAGTACTGTGTCGAACAGGAGTGGTGAGAGTGGGCATCCCTGTCTTGTGCCTGTTCTTAGGGGAAATGGTTTTAGTTTTTGCCCATTGAGTATGATGTTGGCTGTGGGTTTGTCATATATGGCTTTTATTATGTTGAGGTATGATCCTTCTATTACCATCTTGCTGAGAGTTTTTTCAAGAAAGGGTGTTGGATTTTGTCAAATGCTTTTTCTGGGTCAATTGATATGACTGTGATTTTTATCTCTCAATTTGTTTATTTGATGTATCACGTTTATTGATTTGTGGATATTGTACCATCCTTGCATCCCCAGGATAAACCCTACTTGGTCATGGTGTATGATCTTTCTGATGTACTGCTGGATCCGATTTGCTAGAATTTTGTTGAGGATTTTGACATCTATGTTCATGAGGGATATTGGCCTGTAATTCTCTTTCATTGTGTTGCCCATCTTTACAGTGGTCTTTAAACTGCTGAGGGCAAATTCTTTCAGCTCATTCCACTGCTTCTGTCCCTCAAGCTCAGTTCTCAGGTGTGATTGGAGTAGTTGGCCACCTCTCTGGTAGTATTTGAAAGAAGTGGAAAATATATGGACATCTGAACATCTCCTAAGTAGGTCTCTGGGGTTTGCATGCTATAATTTTCACTTTTATTGATTTTTAGAGAGAGAGGAAGGGAGAAGGAAAGAGACTGAGAGAAACATCAATGCAAGAGAGAAACACATCTTGTAAGCACACATCTTACAAGGGTTGCCTCTTGTAAGCACACAGATTGGGGTTCAAACCTGCAACCTGGGTATATGCCCTGACCAGGAATCAAACCCACCACCACACAACCTTCTGGTGTGCGGGATGACACTCCAACCAACTGAGTCACACTGGCCAGGGCTATAAGCTTCACTTTTAGAGACTCTTTTTCCATTAAAATAGTTTTCTACATGTTCCATAGCAATAGTTCCAAGGAGAATGTATTAACCAACCATGAACATTTAATAATATATAAATCAGATGCACTAATGTATCAACTACTCTTTAAGAGACATTCAGCAACAAAAGAAACTAAATTATTCAGAACTAATTTGCTCCTCAAATATCACCTCTTCACCTCTAATTTATTGTTCTTAGTGACAGTAATGCTGCCTTCTCTTTTCATCTCTGTTCCTTCTAGACTATAATTTGCAGGGTGTTTTTTTTTCAAATTAATGTATTATTGTGTGTTTTCATATACTGAGCTCTCTGATAGAGCAAGTGAGACACTGAAGAACACCCCTCACAGTACTCATGAAAATAACATGTCCCCTCCCCAGCAGGAGACACAATGACGTGGACTTCCTTTCCTCAAGTTGACACCACCAGACATGACCGCCCCCCAAAACACCTTTGTATTTTATCGGAACCATTTCTAATTCTCACAATGAGCTTTTCTGCTGAGACTGTGGTGTCTTTTGACTCCATAGCCAGTCCAGGGCTTTTGAGCTTCATCTTTGGGATGAAAACTGTCTTGGCAGGAATCTCCAGGTGGTTGGGTGTATGCATTTTCACGGTGATATTTAAACTTCTACTGAAAACAATTACATGCACCTGGTCGAAGACTAAATAGTAGAGAAGGATAGATGTGTTAGGAATGTTCACAACTGCGAGCAACACAAAGCCAACTACAAGTGGTTTTTCCCCTTTATGAGTTTTGAAATTAGGTAACCACGAGTTTGGACAAAGAACTCCACGCCATCACTGAGTCTCAAATTCATTCCTGATGTTTCATGTTCACTGGGTGGCTGTTTTTAAGAATTAAAAGTGATCTTTTTTGCCTATTCCTAAAAATCCAAGGTACTTTCCGATGAGATATTCCTCCAATGGATTACATAATGTGAAAATTTTAAAATATATCTCTTTCCCTGACAAGGAAAAGCAATGAAATCACCTTGGTGTACAGAAGAGCTTGGGAAACGGATGAAGCATCATGTGCTAGACTTCCCTGAAACTCCTCCAGATGGACAACCCCTGCCTCTCCTGATAAAACATTATCCATCCACAGTCTTAGTGACCAAGAATCATCTTGACTTTACCTTCTTCTCAATTAAACAACAAAAGTGATCTTTTTATTTTATTTTTTAAAATATATTTTTATTTCAGAGAGGAAGGGAGAGGGAGAGAGAGATAAAAACATCAATGATTAGAGAGAATCATTGATGGATCAGCTGCCTCCCACAAGCCCCACACTGTGGATCGAGTCCACAACTTGGGCATGTGCCCTGACCGGGAATCGAACCATGACCTCCTGGTTCATAGGTCGACGCTCAACCACTGAGCCATGCTGGCTGGGCCAAAAGTGATCTTTTTAAAACAAATAAGATCATGCCTTAAGCACAGTGAGTGCCAAATTCCTTTCAGTGCTCTAGCATATCCTGGCCTGGCCCACCTCCCATCTGACCTCATCCCCACTGCTTTCTCTCTGCTCCCCTTTGCTCCAGCCACACCGCCTTCCCACTGGACATACTGCACACGCTCCCACCTCAGGGTCTCTGGCTGTTTCCTCAGTCTGTAAAGTTTTCCCACTAATATCCTGCCTGCTGTCTCCTCACTTCCTTCTGGTTATATTCAAATCTTCTCTCAGAAGAAGCCTGGCCCACAGCCCGTTTAGTATTTGAAGCACTTCCCACCGCTCTGCTCGCTTCCACTTTTATCCGCAGGACGCACCCAACCCCAGCGCTTCCCACCGCTCTGCTCACTTCTACTTCTTTTTAAAAAATATATTTTATTGATTTTTTACAGAGAGGAAGGGAGAGGGATAGAGAGTCAGAAACATCCATGAGAGAGAAACATCCATCAGCTGCCTCCTGCACACCCCCTACTGGGGATGTGCCCGCAACCAAGGTACACGCCCTTGACCGGAATCGAACCTGGGACCTTTCAGTCCGCAGGCTGCTGCTCTATCCACTGAGCCAAACCAGTTAGGGCTGGCTTCTACTTTTATACTCAGGACGCACACACCCAACCCCAGCGCTTCCCACTGTTCTGCTAGCTTCTACTTTTATCCTCAGGATGCACACAGCATCTTCTGCCTTTCAATTTTGTATCATCTGGAACAAAATGTAAGATGATACAAAAGTTTCAAGGCTAAGAGTTTTGTCTCTTTGTTCAGTGTGTTCACTCTGGCACCCAGAAGAGTTCCTACTTTTGAAAAGTGTCAGGATTTGGGGAAATTGAGCTTTGTTTCAGGGTCTCAGACCTCTGTCTGAGACAAGGTGAGAATGGCATAGCAACCAAGATTTGTTGCTAAGAGACAAAATATTTTGTTCTGTATGTGGTTTCCCATTTCCTCCCTTTCTAGATGGGACTTTGTATTGTTTTTTTCTTATTAACACTTCCATTTCTACTGCTGATATTGCGTGTACTCATGGAATGTTTAGATTTACTTTCAGGTAGGAAACATATCCAGACTTAACGATTCCAGTCTCCATCCCAGGAGCCGATTAATCTGGGGCAGAAGGAAAGGAGTGCTGGCTTGGCTGCTGCCCTTTATCTTCCCTTCACCCACCCAACTTCTAACACAACCTGCTCAGAAGAGGAGCTGATCTGAGCAATGTCAGGCTCCTCAGTTTATTTTTTATTTTTATTGTGGCAATGAAAAGTCTAGTTATCATCCATCACCATTCAATTGATCCCCTTTACCTCTTTCGCCCTCCACCCAACCCTCTGCCCCTCTGGTAATTTCTTCCTCTCTGTTTCTATGAATTTGTTTTGTTTGTTATCTTGTTTGTTTTTTATATTCTACAAATAATCAAAATCATACAGTATTTGTCTTTCTCTGACTAATTTCACTTGGCATAACACCCTCAAGATCCACCAAGTTGTCAAAAATGGTAGCATTTTCTTCTTTTTTTATGGCTGAGTTATAAAAAAAAGATAAGATATAACAAGAGATGGTGAGAACATGGAGAAAAGGGAACCCTTGTACATTACTGGTAGGAATGTAAAGTGGTGCAGCCTCTATGGGATACTGTATGGAGTTTCCTCAAAAAATTTAAGAATAGAACTATCATGTGACCCAGCTATCTCACTTTTGGGTAGGTATCCCAAAAATTCAGAAACACTAACTCAAAAAATACATGCATCCCTGTGCTCATTGCAGCATTATTTATGAGAACTAAGATATGAAGACAACTCATAATACCTTTTAAACTTTGAATTGTTGGTGAACAGATTGAAATAAAATGTTACTCAGGTATTTTAGATAATATTAGCTAAATGTAACAAGGAATATAAAGAAAAAAAATGGACTTAAGTAAACATTGGCTTGTGTAGGCAGAAAGAATGTACATAGAATGACTCCAGGTATATGGGACTTCAAAAAGTTAGAAAATCCACAAACAGTAGGAATTAATATTGAAATAGTTTTGAGTGACAAAGATGGTCCCACCCATGCTTGAATTCTTAAGACTGCAGCTACAAAAGCTGAAGACAATGGACTAGGGTAATGGTCGGCAAACCGCAGCTTGCGTGCCACATGCGGCTCTTTGGCCCCCTGGCATGGGCCAAGAAGTTTCAATCGCACTGTACATGCGCACCTGCACGTGGTATTTTGTGGAAGAGCCACACTCAAGGGGCCAGTTTGCTGACCACTGGATTAGGGCAAAGTGACAAAAACTAATTTGGGCTTGATAATTATTTCTAGGGGGAAAAACACACACTTAAATGTGCTTATTGGCAAATCAAATCAATTAAAAATCTACACTAATAAAAGACAAACATGCAAATTGACCATACCTTTGCTACACCTTAAGCCACGTCCACCAGCCAATCAGAGCAACTATATGCAAATTAACCCAACCAAGATGGCAGCTGGCAGCCACGGAGCTGGAGCGAGCAGGAGGCTTGATTGCTCCAGTGATGGAGGAAGCCAAGCTTCCCCGCCTGCCGAGGCCAGCTCTGAGCTCCACTGAAAGTAACAAAGTTTCAATTATAGAAGGTAAACAAACCCCAGATACCTGCTTTCAGCTAGCCATGGCCATGGAGCTGGAGTGAGCAGGAGTGGGTTGTCCCTGGCGATGGAGGAAGCCAAGCTTTCCGCAGGCCTCCGCTAAAGACAACAAAGTTTCAATTATAGAAGGTGAATAAATCCAAGAATAAAAAAAAAGAAAGAAAAAAAGGAGAGGCTAGGAGCTGACGATGCCAGGGGCCTTGGCCAGCCTGAAGACAGCCCTCAGCCCCTCACCCAGACTGGCCAGGCACCCCAGTGGGGACCCCCCACCCTAAAGGGGGTGTGGCCAGCCTGAAAACAGCCATCAGCCCCTCACCCAGGCTGGTCAAACCTCCATGGGGTGAGGGTCCCCACTGGGGTGGACATCCTCCAAGGGGTCCCACACTGCAAGAGGGCATAGGCCAGGCTGAGGGACCCCCCGAGTGCACAAATTTTTGTGCACTGGGCCTCTAGTCCTATATAATAAACAGTTAATATGCAAATAGACTGAATGACAGAAAAATCGAACAACCAGTCACTATGATGTGTGCTGACCAGCAGGGGGCATGTGTGGAACATGGTGGGCGTTGGTCGCAGCAGGATGGTGGAGCATGTGAGCAGTGCTGTCAGACTAAGGCGGGGCACTGGTCGCTGTAATTGAGGCAAGCCTCTGGTGGTTACTAAAATTTCTTTGCTCCCACACACCGTGGTCCTGCCTGGCAGTTGCACCGGCTGCCTGTGCCGGAGTCGCCACTTGCACCCACTGACGGCACCAGGTGCTGGCAGTGGGTGCAAGTGACAGCTTCCAGCCCTGATCACCCCTGAGGGCTTCTCCACCTCCCCCTGCTCCTGAGGGGCGATCAGGGCCGACAGCCGCCTCTCACACCTGCTGCTGGCACTGGCCCCAATTGTTCCACGCAGTCAACGGGTGGGAGCAGGACCGGTGCCATCAGCACATAGGAGTGGTGGCAGTGGAGGCAGGGCTGCAGGCAGACAGAGGACCACAGTGGAAGGGGCTGGGCAGGGGCATGGAGGATGGGCCGAGACCCTCCCCTGTGCCCACTGCAGCCTTTCAGCCAACAATTCCTTTCAAGGTGCATGAATTCGTGCACTGGGCCCCCAGTATACACATGAAAAGCCTACTCAGCAACTGAATAAATGAGACCAATTTAAAAAAGGCTTTAACCATTCCAGTTCTAAAATAACTTTACACTGTCAATGTGCAGCAGTAGGAAGTAGGCCACAAAAGGCACACAGCTCATAAGCAGGATGAAATCCCCAAAACCAAAGAAGCTTACAAAAGGTGGATCTGCGGGTCAGTGGACACGAGATCTTCTGGGTAAACAGTGGCATGGGACCTCATTTTTCCGGGGAGCAGAAATAGAGCAGTTAATGAACTGGGCCTCCATCAAGGTAGGGAAGCTTCCAAAGACTCCCTGCAGGGCTTCTGAATTCCTATGTCCTGAGACCACTGTGTGTGTCCATTGCTTCCCTTTGATCGTGAGCTTCCATTGCTGCATTTGCTCTTATTGGGTATATGGGAGGACCGGGACGGGGCATTCTCTCATTTTCATTTTATACATCGCCATTACATGGGTCATATCTGGACCTGAGCAAAGGACAGTGCATTGTGTGGAAACCATATTGGTTCTGTGTCTCCGGACAATGCTGAGTAATACAGATTTCATCCCTAAGCTGATACTATAGCTTATTTTAAGAGACCAGCTCTTCATATATACAGGCAAACGGATTCTGATTAATATGATATATAAATGGACCCCATTACCAACTGTCCATTGTTGAACTTCTTATACTAGACAATTTAGTCCCTTAGGTTGAGGCAATGTTCTGTGGAATTTCATACTCATGCATAAGATACTCTGTGAGAACCTTGGATAGTAAGTGGTGTTACCCTCAAAAGCTGCAGATTTTGTAATTATTCCATATGTGGAACATGTATCAATTACAGAAAGGAACAATGCTGTTGTATGTATCAAAAATATTTTTATCATTAAGAAAATAAATGCTTAGCCCTAGCTGGTTTGGCTCAGTGTATAGAGCATTGGCCAGCGGACCAAATGGTCCCAGGTTCAATTCTGGTCAAAGGCATGTACCACAGCTGCAGGCTCCTCCCTGGCATGGGCCCTAGTCAGGACATGTGCAGAAGGCAACCAATAGATGTGACTCTCTCACATCAACGTTTCTGTCTTTCTCTCTCTCTTCTATTCTCTCCAAAAATCAATGGAAAAATATCCTTAGGTGAGGGGGAAAAAAAGGCAAGAAAGAAAATAAATGCTTAAAATAATGAGATAGATTAAATGTTACCAATGATTCCTTCTTTTGCCCACATGACCACTTCTTCAATTAAAATCAACTGACAGAACTTGACCATGAACACTAAAATTCATGCTCAGACTAATGAAAACAATAAAACACCTCCCTGGTTAATTAATTGATGCATGAAATTATCATAACTCCTTTAACAAGGAATTTTAAGCTTCTTAACACATAAAACAAAGAAAAGATGTGTTACGTATTAAACTGTATTAAGAATTTTAAAAGGCCACCATCACACAGGCATATTTTAAGCTATACATTTTTATGTACATGCTATGAAATAAATTTTTAATGCATTTTCCTAAAGAAAATTATTCATAAAATGTTCCTCTCATCAAAGTCAACGTTAAAAAAATTCAAAGAGCAAAAAGACGGGGAGAAAGTACTTTCAATGCAGTTTCTGAATATTTCAAGAAAAGAATCATCCTACTCTCCAATTAGAACAAGACTCAATGTTATGAACAGGAAATTCCCAGAAAGGGGGAAATGCAGTGCAGATTGGGAACACATGACAAAAGTCTGACAAGCCTAGAAATGTTTAGGAAGCTGAGCAATCAACACTGTGACTGAACTGTCGTGGAAACAAAACCTGGTAGAGCAATTCTGGAGAGAAATCTGGCAGTAAAAGAAATTGTGGATACACCCCCTATGATGCAACTCTCCTATTCTAGGACATAAAACTCAGAAAAGCTATCAGAGACTTCTAGAGAGATAGATATATACTTATTTATCAGAACAGCATTCACCACAAAAGGATCAGTAGACAATTGAAACGACTATTAGTATTAATTTGGTGGGCTATTGCAACACAGGGCCACAAACTGAGTGACTTCATTAACAGATATTTATTGACTCATAGTTCTAGAGGCCAGAAATCCAACATCAAGGTGTCAGCAGGGTTGGTTCCTTCTGAGGCCTGAGGGACAGCCTGGCCCATGCCTCCCTGCTCACATCCGTGGCTGCAGGTCAGCAGTGGCATCCCTTGTCTTCATAGAAGCATCCCTCCAGTCTCCTTCTTCATCTTTACCTGGCGTTCTCCCTGTTGTGTATCTGTCTCTGTGTACAGATGTCCCCTTTTTATAACAGTATCAGCTGTATCTGATTACAGCCCATCCCAATGACCTCATCTAGCCTTGGTTAAATGTGAAACAACTCTAATTCTTAACGAAGTCATATTCTGAAGTCCTGGTGGTTAGGACTTCAACATGTCTTCCTTTTGTGAGTCAGGGGGAACAATGTAACTCATAATACTACCACAAGTGACACAGTGACGAAAACAAAGAGCATGCTTCAACTGAGGGCTAATGTGGATTAAAAATGTAATATTGAGGTTTAAATCCTAAAAATTATCAGTAGCTCAATACCACTTAGTTTAAAGAAATATACAAACACTATGTTACACATTATGTAAGTATGTATTTTATAACAATGTACACCATGGCCAATGTACACTCAAAACACTAGAAAAGTTCATAAGGAGTAGGAAGAAATGTGTGACCAGAGTAAGTGTAAACGGGATAATAAAATGCAATAAAATAATTAAACTAGATGAAAAATAAGAACTGCAATACAGGGAATTGATCATAACTGTGTATAATACACTAGCATATTGTATAACACTATCTAAATATTTAAATTCTATTATAGATAGAATTATTAATTTAACTCTGTGCTCCTGAATTCTGAAGAAAAACCAAATAAATGTAAAAATGAAGAGATTCATGTAAGCATTTTTGTTTCTTTTTTTATTTTTAATTTTTATTGAATTTATTGGGGTGACATTAATAAAATTATACAGGTTTCAGGTGTACAATTCTGTGTCATCTGTATATTGTATTGTGTGTTCATGGCCCCAAGTTAAGTTTCCTTCCATTATCATTTATCTCCCCTTTACCCTCTTCTACTTCTCCCCAACTCCTTTTCCCTCTGGTAGTCACCATACTGTTGTCTGTGTCTATGAGGCTTTTTTTTTCCTTTGCTTAATCTCTTCACATTTTTCATCCAGCCCACAAACTCCCTCCCCTCTGACAGTTGTCAGCCTGTTCTCTGTATCAATGAGTTTCTCTCTGTTTAGTTTATTTTGTTCCTTAGATTCCACATATAAGTGAAATCATATGATACTTGTCTTCCTCCACCTGGCTTATTTCACTTAGCACAGTACTCTCCAGGTCCATCAGAAGGTAAGATTTTCTTTTTTATTGCTGAGTAGTATTCCATTGTGTAAATTTACTATAGTTTTGTTTGTTTGTTTTTGGTCATTTTTTGGTTTTGTTTTGTTTTCATCTATCTTTTCTTGAAAAATTCAAAACCCCACACACTGGTACTTTCTTTTGTGTCAGTAGAAATGTGGTTCTGAGTGGCAGCTGTGCCTTTGAGAGGGACTTGTGCTCTTGCTGTAGAATTCAGTGGGGCTTCACTCAGCTCAGGTATCAGCTTGACCTATGTGAGCATTTCAGCTTGTGATTTCATTTCATTTCACAGGACAGGTGGTGCTATACAGATCGATAAAAAGTTTGATCTTGACCAGAGTATACAGTAGTCAAGTTACTCTTGTGCATTTGGGTTCAGTAATTTTTTTTAAATTTACTATCCAAGCACTTTGCCTATCATATTATTATTCTCCATAATATTTCCTCCCATTCAGAGTTCATAAGAGAATATCTCTTTTGGCCTTTAATATTGCTTATTTCATTTGCAAACATTTTTTTTTTACTACTCTGTGTTATACACTTGAAGAGTGGCTACCATAACTATAGTTATTGAGAATATCTTCATTTTATAATATAGTAATTTTGCTTATTTGACATCATGCATTTTTTCCTGATCAATAAAACTCAACCCTCCTTGCCTGCATGTCTTTTCAAATTGTGTAATTCCATAGTCAGATAGAAACAATTCCTACATAATTTTACTAAGCATTGTTGGATTTCTCTCCAGAAGGTCTGTCCCAGTTAAACTTCTATGCAGAGTACATAGTGTCTATTTTCCTACATCTCTTCTTCTGATCCATCCTTCCTAAGTTATTACTCTTTAAAGTATGTCAAATTATCTACCCATTCCCAATAATTATTGTAAGTAAATGCAGCACACACACACACATGCACACATGCAGAGACATGCATTTGGAATCCGTAACATGCTTTCTTCTCAGACCACATTTCATATTGTAACGCTGTTGAACTTGACTTACTGGAAATGCTCATAAGAGACCCAGGGATTGTTACATAAATGTTATTTCATTATTTCATTTCACAATCTCTTTCAATTTTGGGAAAACCAGAAAAGAAGCCTTATTACTTTGGGAGTAATTTAAACAAAATTGCCTATCTTCTAGAGATACTTGATGAATCATAGAGGTGATATAATTTGAAATCTCAGCAAAGTAAGACTGCATACTTTTATATTTAGAAATAAATGAATCACTAGGAAAAGGAGGAATAATATCATATTAGAATTAAAAAAACAATGGAACTAAAGATTTCTCCTCTTGTCCAGTGAGGACAAAATTCAAATTATATCCTTTGCAAATTGTATATAGATTACATTTACTTTAGAAATAGAATTGTATAGGAAATACTTAGAATTAACTTTATAGAGTTATTACAAGGAAGCATGAATACATGAATGTAGAGCATAGTTATTCTCTTCTAGTTGCTACTGACAATTTTTTTAAAGATAGAGCTTCTGTAAGAAATGGTTAGAAGGCAAAACTAGTTTGCTTACAAATTTTTCTGGAAGTAACTAAGCCATGTTATTTGCGTTGGTGGGCAGAAGGCTAAGATGCATGATGAAGGAGGGCTTTGGTGTGTGCTTGTGTGTTTGGACTTGGCCTTTGTGCCTTTGTGCCTTTGCTATCGCCATGAGACTGGCAGTCCAGGGAGCTGCAGCCCTTCAGTTTGGGTCTCAGAACAAAATGTTGAGCAGGTCTGTGATGGCCAAGCCTGAGGCTCGAAGCAGATCCACCCTGCCAAGGCCCCGCTCCTGAGACCAGCCACCTCCCAGCTGACTCCCAGATTTGTGAGTGGCCCTAGTTAAAATCATGGAATCTTGGCCAAGAAAAAAAAGTAGATAGCATAAAATTCTCCTCTAAATCTGTTCTTCATCCTAATCCTGCTCCATTTCCCCAGGAAACGTATGGGAAGCAAAGAATGGAAGATTGGGGACAGATGGGTTTGAGGGAGAAATATTTGAGAAACCTTTAAAAACTACCAGACTCTAAGGATTTACGCATGGAGGGGCAAAAGTAGGTTTACAGTTGTGAGTACGTGAAACACAGTTTATTCTTGTTTTCTTACTTATTAATCATTGTATGATTTTCCATATGAACACCTGTAAACCTACTGTTGCCTCAACTTAAACAACTGGAGGTGAGCAAACCAAAGGGAAAGTTCCATTAACTTGTTCAAAGCCACAGAATGGAATGCATTGTGAGTTCATAGATGGGGAAGAAACACCTTTACTTTGGACTTAACATTGAAATGACTGCAAACCCTTTCAAGGTGAAACAAGTTGCAGAGAGTTGGAAAAATGTGTTTAGAACACATAAACGAGAAGGGATGGGTACATTTAGATCTAGGAGTCAATGTAGAGTGATCCTTGAACTCATCCAAAGCCCTTGGCCAGAAGAAGATGGAGACATTTGTGACGCCAGCATTCAAAGAAGTCCTACAGCAACAGACACTGACAAGAGCTGAGCAGAGAGAAAGGGCCTGGAATTTACACATCAGAGTGAAGGTCAGGAGCAGGGGACGCATCAGGAACACGCAGGGGAAACAGAGGCCACAGGACACAGTGGGCAGAGGCTGTGGAGATGTGAGCAACCCGCTTTAGTTCCGGAGAACAAAGTACTGCTATAGGAATCTTTCTAAAGAGAGATGAATGCAACTTTCATCCACGCTATTCATCTTCAGTGCTGAGCCTCAGAGTTACTGGTCAAAAGAAACTTGTCAAAAGAAAGGGAGGGAGGGACCCACAGCCCAACCCTGAATAAGGGACCGGATCTTTGCACTTAAATTCTTAAAAACCAATGTTTTTTGAAAAGGTATTTACAAATGAGAAAAGCATGCTGCATCAGATTGTGTTGACCCATCAGAAAATGAAGAACTTCTGAATTAAGCTTTAAATCTTTTTAAATGTAATTGTAACAGTAATAGTTGAAACAAAACCATTTCTTCTTGATTGCCTTTGAAACATGTTAGAGTAAAATGATTCTGTTATATATGATCTTCTCTGTCAGGAACCCATAAATTCCATAATTTCTTTTTGTAGAAGTCCAAAAGACAAACTACTAAATACAATTATAAAACTTATTTCAAGAATGGCAATTTTATTTAATGTAACTACTAACAACTTACCCTTTTGAATACACGGGGCTCAACTAAGATTATGTTGTTTCATACACTATTTAATACAAGAACTTTATTTCCATGGAATTTGCTCTTTGAAGCATTTTATGATGGAAAACATTTAATCATCTCAAAGCAATGACTTAGTCTCCTGGACTGTGAATTATATGAATATTTATGATTTATAAATCACATTTCCTTCAAGCCCTCACATTTTAAAATTAAAAACTAGGATTGAATAGAAAATCATACATGGAAAGTTCTAGAAAAAATTAAAGGAATCGCCTTGGAGGTACCAACAAAGTAAAAGAAAAAAGTGCGTATATCCTCGAGACCAGGGAGCAGTCTTATGTAGAGTTCCCAGATGGAATCACAGAGCAGTGGAGTTTTCAGCCCTCTGCTTACCACTGTGGGTGTTTTCTCCTTGGGGATATTGTTTCTGTTTTTCCTTCTTGTCTCAAGTATCTCACTTCTCCCATCATAGCCTGCTCACTGGACACCGAATTTCAGGAAACCATCGACAAGTTGCTGTTTCCTCTTGTCTTCAGTGATGTGCCTAGACTATTTCACAGAATGGGTAGCTGGACAGGATGCAGGGCAGAAATGATTTCTGACAATGAGAGATCGCTTGTCCTGACTGAAAGCCAGTAACCAGAATTGCCAGACATGGATCTGCATTAGCTTCATCTGTTCATCAGCCTTGAGAAAGTGGGTTCAGACTAACCCTCTACCCAAGGAAAGCTGTTCAGACTAACCCTCTACCCAAGGAATACTCTTTCAAGGTATCTTCATCCTCTCTGTGAACCTCTTTTGTATTTTTACTAAAATTTTTTAAAATATGTATTTTTATTGATTTTAGAGAGAGAGGAAGGGTGAGGAAGATAGAAACATGGATGAGAGAGAAACATCGATTTCCTGGTGCATGGGTCAATGATTAACCACTGAGCACACCAGCCGGGCTGAACCTCTCCTTTTCTGTAATGTTTTATTTAAATAGAGTTTGTATGCAAAATTATTTAATTCAGGTGTACAATATTATATTAGTTTCAGGTATTTACTGTAGTACTTTTGTATAATACATTTTTATAATTGACATTTTTATACCTTACAATGGGATGACCACATTAAGTCTAGTAATCATCTGTCAATAATATCACAATATTATTGACTATATTTCCCTTCATCTTTATCACTCATCCCCAGCCACTCCCTTCTGACAACCATCAGTTACTGTTCAAAAAAGATGAATAGTTGGATTTGTAAATCAGTGGAAGAGAAGGGAATGTGTATTATATGAAAGGATTTGGAGATTTGAGCTCAATACAAAGTTAGTAGTTGTTTTAAATGACAAAAATGGAATAATGGGGAAGAAGTAAGCCAAATGAATATCTCAACATTTTCCATCAGGGTAAGGAATTTTGGGCAGATGTGAATGTCTAGAGAAAGTGCAGATGTGAAGGGCAGGCCACACAGCTTTACTAACCTACCGTCCCTTTACATTGTCTCTCCCGCTGTCCTTGCTAAAGTCGCATCAGCATTTCCTCAGAGACCTCCTGGGAGCTGGTGGGTGTTCAGATTTAACGAATTGGCTTTAGCAAAAATAGCTGAACTTCATTACTCCTAGTGGGTTTTTTTTTAAAGATTTTCTGTGAAGATAGTTTTGCATTACTATTTAAATAATAATAATAATAATAATAATAATAATAATAAATTGAGAGCCTTTCCCTTATGTCCATTCTTTTATCTTTTCCATTTATATGATTACCTTATTTTATAGCATTTTTAGAATTTTTAACAGATAAAAAAGAATATTTTGTTGTATTTCCTTTTAAGTTCCACTTATTTAGAATTCCACTTCTTTGTGGTTTGCATTTATATATTATTTACTATCCTCCATTGACCACCTACTGATTCTCTCACACATCATTTTGATAATTATAATTTAAAACTAAGCTACCTTTCAAAGAAAAGAAGCACTATTGCATATCTATATTTTGATTAGTGTAACTGAATAGATTTTTAAAAAATATATGTGTAAATATATACACGCAAAGATTGCATATATGTATATGAATACACACACATTCCATTGCTGATTTGTCTTATATCTTAATCATGAGATTTCAAATCATAAAATTAATTTTAATGTGGACATGTTATAAGTGTTTAATTAATAGATTTAAAACTCTGGCATCTAAGTGTCAGACCTACATTTGTTAGGCTTACTTATTTGCTGTCCAAATTACTGACATATCTACACCAGGAGTCATCAGTTGGAGTCTACTGGCAATAGTGACTCTTGGACATGCTTTATGTTGCTATATAGTTGAGCCTAGTCCAGTGTTTTAGATAGAAATGAACTATGAAGGTGACCATACCAGCACCTTAATTTTGATTATTATAGATCAGTGATGGCGAACCTTTTGAGCTCGGCGTGTCAGCATTTTGAAAAACCCTAACTTAACTCTGGTGCCGTGTCACATATAGAAATTTTTTGATATTTGCAACCATAGTAAAACAGACTTATATTTTTGATATTTATTTTATATATTTAAATGCCATTTAACAAAGAAAAATCAACCAAAAAATGAGTTCGCGTGTCACCTCTGACACGCATGTCATAGGTTCACCATCACTGTTATAGATCCACTAGTTTTTATGTTTATTGTATTTTGTCTACCAGCTTTCTGAAAACTTCTCCAAAGCCATTAATAACAATAATTTATTAATAAAATGACAAAAAACAAATTTAAAAATAAAAAATAAACACAAGAACCCCACTAGAAGAGGAAGGGTAGACTCCAAAAGCTATGGAAGAGATTCCAGGAGTCAGTGGGGGAAATGTTTCTGGATATTTCTCCACAGTCTTCCTAGGGCTCCACAAATCATTATGTGCAGGGGAGCACCTGTGCCCCCATTCCAAGTAAAGTGGGCTTCATTCATTCTTTCCATCAAGAAAGAATTATCTGACCCAGCCAGTGTGTCCAAGTGGTTGAGCGTTGACCCAGGAACCAAGAGGTCACGGGTTGATTCCCTGTCAGGCACGTGCCCCGGTAGCAGGTTGCAGGCATGATCCCCAGTAGGCGGTGTGCTGGAGGCAGGCAATTGATGATATTTCTCTCTCATTAATGTTTCTATCGCTCTATCCCTTTCTCTTCCTCTCTCTAAAAATCAATTTTGAAAAGATTTTTTTAAAAGGATGAAAAAATAGAAGAAAAAAAAACCAAACACGAACTTTGAGTCTGACCATTCTGGGCTGTCATCGCCTGAGAGTTCAAATTTCTTGGTCTCGATTAATTTACCACTTTCTTATCTAAAGTGTACTGTTGCTGCTTCCCTCGTTGTCTTGTTCCCTGCAGAGCACTGTGGATTTCATAATGTATTTTGCTTTCAGAGAAATAATATTTTCAGGTTTAAAATAATTACTTGGTAAGAAAGAACTTAATGCTGTTCCATTAAACGATAAATGCATTTGGCTCAGAAAACTTAGTTTTCTTTTTTCTTATTTTCCTTCTCTACAAAACTCTGATTATGATTAGGCAATGTGTTTCTTCCCAACCAACTTATTTTTCTCTCTTGCTGTAATGAAACCCAATGACTAAGAGATAAAAGCAAAACAAAAACAACAAAATCATTAAATAAAAAAGAAACAGGGCAAACATAGAATTTGCTTAGCAAAAATCTAGAGGTATCAAAACGGGGATGTTCTCTCCCTGGATGTATTTAGATTGGTATTAGCATTTGAACAATTATCAAGTTAAAAATGTATTTTGCATTACTACATTTCTATTTATATAGCCAAGAAATATGACTATAGTAAAAAAGCATATTTTAGAACTGCAGATATTTACAATAAAATAGTTAAACTAAAATTAATGAAGAATGAAAATTACTTGAATGTTAAACCTGCTCTGTCTAAAATGATTAAAAAGTCAAATGCTTTTTAACTCGAAGTCAAATGCAAATTAACTAAACTTACTGTGGTAATCATTTCACAATGTATACATATACCCAATCATGTTGTACATCTAAAACATAATATTGACACTATATATCAATTATATTTCAATTAAAAAAAGACACATGCATTTTAAAAATTATGAAATGGAGTTACAGAAGTTCTTTTATGAAATTATTAGAGGTCTGGTGCACGAAATTTGTGCACGGGGGTTAGGGTCCTTCAGCCCAGCCTGCAAGCATTCCGAGATAGAGAGAGAATTTTCAGAGTATAAATTTAGGGAAAATATTTTATAACACTAAAGCATAAATAGTAAAGTGAAAAAGCAGGGGTTTATATGGAACTTGCCCAAATACTTGGTTTGATATGTTGTAACTACACAATAATTGGGCAACATATTAGTACTGGCTTCTAATTCTTACACAGATTCTTATGTTGAATGGTAAGTTTTCTGAAAGTCAGTTTATTCAAATGTAATATAGGAAATTATTTGGCCCTTCCCAAGAACTATTAAGAAAATCTAATGACATGAGATTGGTAAACTTTTTAAAAGCACTATTTTCAAATGTGTGGTCTTACATCATTTGTATTGTAATCATCTTAAACTATACATTTTCAACCAGAATAAAAAAAGGTGTCTTTTGATGAGCTTCCCCTATCCTGCTCTTGTTAACCTATTACATTTTCATAAGCTCTTTTCTTTTTTTTCATAAGAATATGAAGTAAAAAATCCAGATGGCTTATTTTACTTAAATTTACCCAATATTTGAAAGACATTCAATATTGAGGTAGGATCAAGGGAGTTTCTAATGTTAGCGCATTATTGGTGTTTTTCTCAATCTTACCTATTCTAAAAAGAGTAACAAGACCCATCCATCAGATTGTAAATGTTGCCTTGGGTGACATTCATTGGACATTACAGATCAAGGACCACAGCTTATAGCCTTCTTCGGTATGTCAAGCAGCATCCACAAGAAAAAGGCAGCCTGCATTAAGCCTGTGCACACTGCTTCACTACATAAAAGAGAGAGGTAAGGCTCTGGCTTATCATCACAGGGAAAATGCCTCTATTGCCCTTGGAACAATTCCATTTGAGCCCCATGTAACTACTTAATATCAAAGACTAAATGTTGGGTGAAGATACCTCGCAACTACAGAACCTCTGATTCTTAGCCCACAAAAGACCTGTCACCTTTTCCTGCCAGTGCGCCAATGATGGTTAAAGACATGACTCCTGGAAACAGATCTCTTGCGTCTGAATCCTGGCATCTCCCCTATGAGCTGAGCAAACTTGCACAATACACTTAGTTTCTTTGGGCTTTGACTTCTTAATGAATACATACAGTTCTCACACCCTTTATGTAGATCACTTGTGATGTGAGACCAATTGTGATGATCAAATGATTAATACAGAAATCATCTGAAAGTTAATGGAAAAAATTTCAGCATTCTGATGATTACATTGATTATAAAATGTGTTACAAATATACATGCAAAGCCAAGGCATCAGGTAGCCAGCAGAAACACAGAGAACATTTGCATGTTGAAGCAAAGTTGGAAGAATAAATTCTGAAGGAATATGAAAATATCTACAAAGATATTCTAGATAAAGGATGACATAAACAGGTGGAAGAACATACTGTGTTCATGGATTGGTAGAATCAATATCATTAAAATGTCCATACTACCCAAAGCAATCTATAGATTCAATGCACTCCCCATTAAAATACCAATGGCATATTTCACAGACCTAAAACTAATTCTCCAAAAATTCATCTGGAATAAAAAAAGACCCCAAATAGTGGCAGCAATCCTGAGAAACATCAAAGTAGGAGGGATCACCAATACCAGATATCAAGCTATATTACAAAGCCACTGTTCTCAAAACTGCCTGGTACTGGCACAAGAACAGACATATAGATCAATGGAATAGAATAGAGAACCCAGAAATCGACCCAACCATTATTCTCAATTAATATTGACAAAGGAGGCATGAATATACAATGGAGTCAAGAGTCAAGACAGTCTCTTCAATAAATGGTGTTGGGAAAATTTGGACAGATACATGCAAAAAAATGAAATAACCACCAACTTACACTGTACATAAAAATAAACTCAAAATGGATAAAGGACTTAAACATAAGACGGGAAACCATACAAATATTAGAGGAATCCACAGGCAGCAAAATCTCAGACATATGCCGAAGCAGTTTCTTCACCGATACAGCTCCTAGGGCAATGGAAACTAAAGAGAAAATAAACAAATGGGACTACATCAAAATAAGAAGCTTTTGTACAGCAAAAAACAAAACAAAACAAAACAAAAAAAACACCAAAAAAAAAACACCATCAACAAAACAACAAGAAAGCCCACTGCATGGGAGAACATATTTGCCAATGTTATCACGGATAAGGGTTTAATCTCCAACATTTTCAGGGAACTCATACAACTTAACAAAAGGAAGATAAACAATCCAATAAAAAAATGGGCAATGGACCTAAATAGATACTTTTTGAGAGAAGACATAAGGAAGGCCAAGAGACATATGAAAACAGGCTCAAAGTCATTAATCATCCAAGAGATGCAAATCAAAATGACAATGAGATATCATCTCATACCTGTCAGAATGGCTATCATCAACAAATCAAAAGACAACAAATGCTGGAGAGGATGTGAAGAAAAAGGAACCCTTGTGCACTGCTGATGGGAATGCAGACTGGTGCAGCCACTGTGGAGAACAGTATGGAGTTTCCTCAAAAAAATAAAAATGGAACTCCCATTTGACCCAGTGATCCCACTTCTAGGAATATATCCCAAGAAACTAGAAAACACCAATAAGAAAGGATATATGCATCTCTATGTTCATAGCAGCACAATTTACCATAGCTAAGATCTGGAAACAGCCTAAGTGCCCATCAGCAGATGAGTGGATTAAAAAACTGTGGTACATCTACACAATGGAATACTACGCTGCGGTAAAAAAGGAGTTCTTACTATTTGCAACAGCATGGATGCAACTGGAGAGCATTATGCTAAGCGAAATAAGCCAGTCAGAGAAAGATAAATATCACATGATCTCACTCATTTGTGGAATATAATGAACAACATAAACTGATGAACCAAAACAGATCCAGAGATAGAGAAGCACTGATCAGACCATCAAACTTCAGAGGGAAGGTAGGGAAGGGTGGGGGTTAGGGGAAGAGATCAACCAAAGGACTTGTATGCATGCATGTAAGCCTAACCAATGGACACCCGCCACCAGGGGGGTGAGGGCATGAGTGGGGGGTGGGAGGGGCAATGGGGGAAAAAGGACACATATGTAATACCTTAATCAATAAAGAAAACTATTATAAAAAAATAAATGCCCTTAAATAAAAAGGTATTCTAGCAAGAAGTGATGAAAATTAGGGTGAAAAATTTAAATAAACCACAGTGCAGTGAAATACAAACAGAAGAAAGTAATATTGTTAAAATGAGTTTACTTGATTCCTTGCCAAGACATCTTATGAATTCCAATATAATATAGCATTTCATCTAGCAGATATTGCAAAATACAGCATAGGAATTACACATAAACTTACAATGAATGTATAATTTATATGTATATATGACCTATTTTCCAAATGAAGATATAATTTAATATTTTCAGATAAAAATAATTATGAGTTATTATTTTATAACATTGGATATAATGACTATTTCTAGGATAAATTACAGTATGTCCCCCACACTTATTACTAGGTTTTAAATTATTTCAAGATGAAAGAATTCTTTATTTGTATGTCAATGGCAATATCTTAATATAACTATCTTTTTCTGTGTCTGACACTTTCTCCTTCTGAAACTTATGAAAATAAGGATTTGACATTCTGATTTGAATTTCTTCATTTATGGCTCTGTTTCAGAGCAGTATCTATTTGCTTGCTCTGCCCTTCAGCAGAGATAAAATCATCAGTCTTTCCTCTGAGACAGTCTGCATTTCATCTGCATTATCTCTGCCTTGAATGGTTCATTACACTGACCTGAATTGGTATCCTAAATGTTGTCAGCAAGTAGAAAAGAGAAGGGTTCTATTGTACTCTTTTTTTTTTTTTGCATTTTATGAATTTTTATTTTCTTTGTTGATTAAGGTATTACATATATGTCCTTATCCCCCCCTTGTCTCCCCAACCCCACTCATTCCCTCACCCCCCTGGTGTCTGTGACCATTGGTTAGGCTTATATGCATGCATACAAGTCCTTTGGTTGATCTCTCCCCCTTCCCCCCACCCTCCCCTACTTTCCCTCTGAGGTTTGACGTTCTGATCGATGCTTCTCTGTCTCTGGATTTGTTTTTGTTCATCAGTTTATATTGTTTATTATGTTCCACAAATGAGTGAGATCATGTGATATTTATCTTTCTCTGACTGACTTATTTCACTTAGCATAATTTGACCCAGTGACCCCAGTTCTAGAAATATATTCCAAGAAACTAGAAACACCACTCAGAAAGGATATATGTACCTCTATGTTCATAGCAGCACAATTTACAATAGCTAAGGTTTGGAAACAGTCTAAGTGCCCATCAGCAGATGAGTGGATTAAAAAACTGTGGTACATCTACACAATGGAATACTATGCTGCTTTAAAAAGGAAGGAACTCCTACCATTTGCAACAGCAAGGATGGATCTATTTACTCTTGTCCTCTTGGAAGTTTTCATTTTCCTTCTCCTTTTAATTTTTTTTCCTGGAAGTGGATTAAAAAGTTTTAAGGAGCCAGGAGGTCACAGTTCAATTCCCAGTCAGGGCCGGGTTATGGGCTCAATACTCAATACTCAGTGGAGGGCATACAGGAGGCAGCTGATCAGTGATTCTCTCTCGTCATTGATCTCTCTCTCTCTCTCTCTCTCTCTCTCTCTCTCTCTCTCTCTCTCCCTCTCTCCCTTCCTCCCTCTCCCTTCCTCCCTGAAATCAATAAAAATATATTTTTAAATAACTTTTAAGGAAATCACACAAAAAATCATTTTACTCTTTTTTTGAGAAGAAAAAGACAGTCTGTGATCAAATGTCATTTTCTCATTTGCTCTAATAAGTATTAATTTAATGTATACACAAAACACAATCTCAACTTATATAATAATATGAGTTCATAGTTTTACTTAGGCTTTGACTAATGATATATAGTGTCAAATATCACAATACTGACATATATAGTAGAGGCATTTATTACCAAAAAAAAAAGAAAGAAAAAGATAGCAATTTGAAGATTCTTAAATAAATTCTGTGACACATTTGCCTTCAATTTGCTTGTGTTTAGCTTTAGAAACTGTTTTAGACTAGCTTTAGAAAACTTCAGAAACAAGAAAAATAAAACAAAAACCAACACGAAAAAATGAAATTTTTGTGTTATCAAGTAGTTCGAATTTATACCTAATGGAGCAAAGTGAATCACATTTATATTTTTTTCTCAAAGAGCTGAAAGGCATAACTTGAAAGCTATTATTAATTTTGTTTTTCTGAAAGTCAATTGCTTTTTTATTGCTGTTCCATGTTGAAAAAATTCTAAGGAATATAAAATGCTCATCTCTTCACATTATAAAATATTTAGGGATATTTAAAAAACAAGGGGGTATGTATTAAGACTAATAAGTAAATATGTTTTCAAAACTTAAATAATAAATGTCATTGTATAATATTAGTAATTTGTATTTGAAATTGAATCTTATAAATTGTTGTAGGTACATGTTAATACAAAGTTAGTACTTCTAAATAATTTTATATTTATATATCTACATTATACTAAATATAATATCCTTCATAATTTTTCATAACTCAATGTGGTTTCTATAAATATGATTGCCTATTCATATTTTTAAAAACATACATTAAATGCATTTCAGGAGAAAACTTAAATCTAAAGTAAGAATATCTTCTAGCCCTAGCCAGTTTTGCTGTAGTGGATAAAGCATCAGCCTATGGACTGAAGGGTCCCAGGTTTGATTCCGGTCAAGGGCAAGTATCTTGGTTGCAGGCTCCTCCCCAGCCCCGGCCCTGATGGGGTGCTTGCAGGAGGCAACCAATTGATGTGTTTCTCTCACATGGATGTTTCTCTCACATTGATGTTTCTTTCTGTCTTTCCCTCTCTCTAAAAATCAATGAAAAAATATCCTCGGATTAACAACAAAAAAATAATATTTTCTAAATGCAATGACACTTATTTGGAGGAAACTTTAGCTCCATTTTTATTAGTGAAATCGTTAGACTTAGAAATATCCTATATAATAAAAGCCTAATATGCTAAGTGTCTGGTTGTCTGTTCAATCAAAGCATAATACGCTAATGATATGCTAAGGCCACTCAACCGCTCTCTATGATGTTCACTGACCACCAGGGGGCAGACACTCTGACCGGTAGGTTAGCTTGCTGCTGGGGGTCCAGCCAATCGGGACTGAGCGAGATGGGCCAGACATGCCCTGGAGCCCTCCCGCGGTCCCTCCCCGGCTGGCCAACCTCCTGTGTCCCTCCCCGACCCCAATCGTGCACCATTGGGATCCCTTGGCTTGGCCTCTCACAATCCAGGACCCCTCAGGGGATGTCAGAGAGCCGGTTTCGGCTCGATCCCACAGGCCAGGCCATGGGACCCCACTGGTGCATGAATTCATGCACTGGGCCTCTAGTATATATAGTAAAAGTTTGCAGTTAGACAATAATTTTTGAGTTCACAGGAAAATAATCTCCATTCTCCTTTCCATGTGCAGGGCACTGGGCAGACATACGTGGAAGCCCCTCCCACAAATCACCCTATTGCCTCCAGTTTCTATAGACCAAAGGCACCACTACAGCCAAACTCAACTGAGCAGGAGCTGACTCATAGGCACACATAGGAGGCTCAAGTCCAAAGATTGACAGTGGGCTGGTGGTGCCCAGATACCCAGATTTATCCAGTGTCCAATGTGAGTATGTCAGCATCATCCTGGTGACCCAATCTTCCATTCAAGAGAAATGATATCAAACCAACTGGCAAAAGTGATCCAAGCTGCCTTCTTAGAACCGAGGCTGGTAAACAGGCCCCAAAACAGCTCCCTGGGGACAAGTCCTGGAGCTCTTTGGGGTGAACTGTCAACCCTCTCTCTATATGCGGGTAGGGATTTAGAAAGCTCTACAAAGGATTTAAGTGAGGACCTGTACCCCAAGAGTCCCTGCCTGAGATGGTGTTGCAAATGCCCCTATGATAGTGCAGTCTTGGAGGATCCTTAGCACTGGAATGGGGAAATTAGCATATCTTAACTGAGATACTCCAAACTGTCAGGTCCTCTGAGGCATGGGTCTAAGGTAGGGATTCTACTTGTCTGAGTCGTGATATTGTCCTTAAGAGCACAACTCAGGATACTGAAGAAAAGAAGGAAGGGAGGAAGGGAGGAGGCCTTTGTTGTTCTATGTCAAATAATTATTTAAGGAAAACATTAAATGGCATGTCTATGGATCTTTCCTAGATAATTCCTTCTTAATTTTTAGCTTTTGCTGAGACAAATGAAGGACAATGATCTTAAGATTCCTAGATGTTCTCTGGTCAAATTGAGAAAAATGTTGCAATTCTATCATCTATATATAAAAATTCCAGCTCTTTGGTTTTGGGGGGACTCAGTAAACGTACACTAAAATGTAAAGTGAAAGAATAAAGTTCCACAAATAACTAAGTAAATTTTAACAAATGAAGAAGGGATAACTTACCTTGGTAACAACAGGAGTAACAACATTCTAGATAGTCAACAAGCAGAAAGTTATTATTACAATACACACACACAAGGATACTAGACGACTATGTACATGTGAGCATGTACGAACACCCAACCCTACAATACATAAAAATATAGTATCACAAATTAATTGGAAAAGTTTAGGTTGTAAAATTGGGAAACTGATTCATTTTATATAAAAAAAGTAAAATGACATCAACAAAAAGTTGTAAAATAAAAGTACTCAAGATAGGTGAAAGAATTAAATGTGAAAAGAATTAAAACATACAGCACAGAAAATATAAGAGACTACTTATAAAACAAAACTTAGAAATTACAAACATATGGTAAAAGACTGCTGAATATGAGCGTACAGCATTAAAGATATTGATTCAATAAAGAATGCGATGGACAAAGTTAATAGACATGGCAAACTGGGAGACAGTGGCAATGTCTAGAAACAATGAGGAGTTTTTTCTAGATTTACAAGGAACTCCAGCAAATCCTTAAGAAAATGTTAGCAAATCAATAGAAAATCAGGCAATTTAAGGAAGAGAAAACATTGGAGGTGAACAAACCTCTAAAGAGATGCTCAAACTCATTTGAAATCAGAGATGCAAATTTTAACACAAAGTTATCATTTTATATCAACTTGCAGGTGATAAAACTGTGATAACTTTTTCTATTAACTAATATTCAGAGTTCAGCTTCCACACTGTTCTCCCATATTGCCATTATTCTTACTCCTTTGTCACAGCAAGTATAATTACAACTATTATGATTAGCATTTTAATACCTTCTGTGAATTAATACTTGTCCTATTTCCCCTGTAACTTAGAGATCTAACTTTCTCATGAAATTAGTAAAAGTAACTAAATGCCAATCAAGCCCTTGAGCTGGTAACTGGAGTGGATATGCCCTTGAGAACGACCCTAATTTTCTCCATTATCCTTTTTTCCCCTGAGCTTCACGCACATTGACACTTTTAGATTTTCTCCTGAATAATTAATTCACCAGACTATTTCTAGCTTGATCACAATAGAATCAAGCAATTCTGCTCCACTCTTGGGAGTCAGTGAATTAATTTGCTACCTATAATTATTATTAAGTATAATAATTATGTTTGAATATGTTTAATCTGATTGTTTTTAGTGACCTTGTTCCAATTGACAAAAGTAAACTGTAATCAAGGCACTGCCAGAAAGGAAGGACGATGAGGTATTCAAGGTTTTTTCAAAGTAAATAAATTATTATGTTATAAACCTCTTAATATCAGGCAATTTTAATAAGAAGTAATAAATGTTTATAAGTTTTTATTTCAACCTGACTTTAAAATAATTGTGAGACACTTCCTTTGCCATGGCTAGGAAAGAAGCAATTATTGAAAGGGAATGAACTTAAATTAAAACCCCCTGAAGAAAACAATAAACAGGTAAACAGCTAAAAATTATGAGGCTTGTTTATTTCCCAGGTGAGCCAAAGCAATTAGATAGCTCCTTCCTCAACTGCCTATAGGCTATAACAAATTGTCCAAATGATTACTTGCACTTTTTTTCTTTCACACATTATTTGAGAAATTCACATTTCTTGATTTTTTTAAATTTAATTCATGACCTTACCAAATTAAAGAGGAAAAACAACCTAAATATCTCATATATGCAGAAAAACACGCACAGTTAAACAAAGTTGTCATTTATTTAGTATAAACACTAGAAATTTGAGGAAATTTCCTTAACCTGATAAAAGGCATTTAGAAAACAAAATAAATTTAAAAAATTCTTAACCTTTATGAGTACTGTTAGGGTCACTGAAAGAGGTACACACAAGCCGAAAGTTGTAAAGAATTATAAATGTACTAATTCATTTGGAAACCAGATGTGATGCCAGCCCCCAGGAATGGGGAGTCAGAGATTTTAAGGATTCTAGGCAGGCTTTTTCAGCTGGGAATTCTCTGGGCAGGTTCGGATCCTGGGCAAGTCCAGAGGGGAAAGTTACTGGTCTTAGCAAATGGAATGTGGTCTAAGTGAAATGGAACGTGGTCTAAGCGAAAAGGAATGCTGGTTGGGAAACTAAAGGTCAGTTTCCCAGGGGAGAGGATTTTGATTTGATTATTTAATCAGACCTAACAATTGCTGTAAACTATTGTGATGTTAGTAAATAAGGTAAGAAAAGAATGAGTAGGGAGATAAAAGACAGCAAAAAGAAAAAATAGTTCTACAGCTAAAAACAGATCAAAGCAAAATAAATACAGCAGTATGTTAATGTCAACATATTCATTTATAAAAAGCTAATGGAAAATATAGCTTTTAAAATTTAAATTCTTTACTGTTTAAAGTATTACTGCATATAAGTCTCCCTTTTCCCCCATTGACCTCTTTCCCCAGCCACCCCCAGATAGCTTTTTTAAAAGAGAGTCTATCCATTTGGCTACCACAGAACTGAGTACCACACACGATTTCCTCATTTCTGTTTATCATGGCATCAAGAATACTGTCAAAGAAAATAATACCTAATACATCACAAAAAGTAGTATAGTCATGGTTGATTCAAAAATATATGGAGACAGAGTTGATCCACAGTTGGACTAGAATGGCTTTATCTCAAGTTCAGGGGATGCCTGGAAGTCTGGCTTTTGACTCTTGGCCAAGATAAGGGTCATGAAATCTGTGCTGGGCAGATTAAGGCCCCAATTACCCTACTGACTGCCAGGGTTAGTTTTATGCTTAAGGTTTGCATCTGACCTACATGCTTGGAAAGCCTAGTTTGATTACCTGACCATAAGGATCCCCTACAGGCAGCTCCTCTGAACTCTCTGATTCAAAGATTCTCCTAACAGACCTCCCTCCAAAAGCCAGTGATTCAGCAAACTTTATAGATAGTTTTATGTAAGTACATACTTCCATAGCAGATATTTTTGCTTATGACTAAAGTCAGATAAATCCTTTTATCAGTGAAATACTTTATTGCATTGCTCAAGTTTGAGAAAACTGCTTTAGAATGTTTACCCATTTGCCTTCAGACATTTTTCCCCTATTATATTTTATGAATAGCCTGAGATCAAGATCTCTCCCACTCCAAATGTAAACATTTGAACACTTGGAGTTATCCAAACTAAAAAGCCAATTTTGTGTTCTGAAATTCAAAGATTTTTTTCAGGAATTCTTTCACTTTGAATAGTCTAGTAAATTGAATTTCTAACATAATAATATGCAGAGCAAATGTAAATCAAGATCATGTAGCATGTAAATTGTGTTAGTAGTTGGTAGAATATGTCGGTCTTTCCAATATTAAATGTTTAGAAGCAATATATTATGGAGCATAGTATATAGCCAATACATATTTATTGATTGAATAAAACTATGCCACTCTCTACCTGAATTTTTTTCTCTCTCTCCACTCAGCTACTGTTAGTTAGAAGGGCACAGAATGAATTACAATTCCTTGTAATTTAACCATCCACAGGAAAAAAATATAATGTGCCGATATAATTATTGACATTATTAGTCAGACTCTATCCATATGTTTTACATGCTGTTGAGTCGACTCTGACACCTGGCCACTCATGAATGAGTGACTTTCACCATATCCTGTAGCCTCCACAGCCCTGCTCAGCTCCTGTAGACTCCTGCTTATGTTCTTTCTGCCATGGGGTCAATCCACCTCATCTTTGGTCTTCCTCTTTTCTGCTGCCTTCTACGTTTCCCAGCATTATTGTCTTTTCCAAAGAACTCTGCCTTCTCAGGATGAGCCAGAAGTCAGACAGCGTCAGTGTTGCCGTTGTTGCCACCAGCGATGCTGCAGGTGTGATTGGCAGTAGGACGCAGTTGTTTGTTCTTCTGGTGGCCTGGGGCACCCACAGAGTCAGCCTCCAACCTCGCAATTCAAATGAATCAATATTCTGCTTGCAAATATCAAAGGCAAACAGTCAGTGAAGACTGAGAAAGGATGTAAAATGAAGTCAGTTGAGGAGAAAACTGTTTTAAAAAGGAGATTTGATTAGGGGTTCAATTTATCTTAAAGCTAAAGCCCATGGAGCTGAAAGATGAACGTGCTCCAGACCACAGGAAGGAGAGCAGTACATGTCAGTGGTGAATTGTGCACTACAACGAAATGATCTAATAAACTAGTAATTTGCCATACTATTATGAGCTAGAAAGACAATTTAATAAAAACAATTTGGTTTATATTGCTTCTAGCTTAGGAGTTTAGTTTCATAATCATCTTTTTTTTTTTTAAAGTAGTTCAGTCATGGGACTACATTTTTATAAATTAAAATTCATGTTGTTATAATTATTATAACTACTTTGGTAATGACCATGGTTATAAAGGCATCCACAGAAATGCCACCATAAATTACAACATAGTTATAGTCTAATCATTATTTTAATCTTTCTGTACATGCCCTTCTGTTTTGGGAATGGATTTATTTTTCCAAAACAATCAGTGTATGAAAGCACTTTTCTATTTTCTCTAGTGGATTTTTTAAAAATAATCATGTTTAAAGATTACTTTAAATAAATTCTTACAAGACCTTTTAAATAAATTCTTCAGAAGGTATTAAGGAATTAGTTAAATAAAAGAATTTCAATACAGTTAATGAGACTTATTTAAAAGTATTAGACCAGAAAGTATCTTAAAGCTATTTATTCTATCCTTTCTTTGGGAAAATGGGGCAATTAAACTTGTAAAAACATTTCCAAGTTTATAACATTTTAGTATTAAATTCAAATTTTTATTTTTAAACCATAGAATGACTAAGGTTTGGGTAAGTTAGTTGAGTATGACAGATAAAACTTTCTATGAAATTTGCCTATCTGAAACGATTGAATTCAGTGTGAAGGGAATAGTCCCAGGTACAATATAGTTTGTTACTATTTCAGCCACTCTTAAAGAAGCATGTTTGGTAGCAATTTTTTAAAGTCTCCATTTTTTAAAATAGATTTTTATAAGTACTCAGGAAAGGAGAAATTATATTTACCATACCATTGTTGATTTTACTTATTTTTTTTACAGCTTAATATATTTTTATTTATTTCATAGAGAATGGAGCGGAGAGAGAGAGAGAAACATCAATGATGAGACAGAATCATTGATTGGCTGCCTCCTGCATGCCCCTCCCAGGGATTGAGCTCTCAACCTGGGCATGTGCCCTTGACTGGAACTGAACCTGGGACCCTTCAGTCCGCAGACCAACACTCTATCCACTGATCCAAATGGGCTAGGGCCCCTTGCTGATTTCATATAACTGCCCTGCACAAAATGTCCAAATCCCCCCGTAACAACCAGAATGTACTTCACTGGTTTACCAGTTCCAGGCTGAGAGGCAGGAAACAAGCTACCACACACCCAAGTGATTAATGTGATTTGAGATCATGCTGAAGGCTTTAAAGCCAATGAAACTGTATTTCTTCCTCACCTCACTATATTTAGCAATGAAATGTCAGGTAAGGAGTATCTATGGTTTTGTTGGGTAAATACCTTTCTGCCATTTCCCTGTCTCAGCACATTTCACGATGGAACTTTGCCCTTTATGTAGTCTTAAAAGAGACATTTAATTTTATAGAAGATCAAGAGCTGAAAACACTGGCATC
This sequence comes from Myotis lucifugus, assembly GCF_000147115.1. Lineage (NCBI taxonomy): Eukaryota > Metazoa > Chordata > Mammalia > Chiroptera > Vespertilionidae > Myotis > Myotis lucifugus. Next base: position 766,273 of record NW_005871173.1, read on the forward strand.
TAGATTCATAAGTCTATTAAAATAATTTTATCACCTCTATAAAACCATGTTTTTTTCTTTGCTATTAAGAGGTTAAGAATGACAGCAAGAATAAAACTGTCTGAGGGAAGGCAAGGTGGGTGGGTGAGCGGGAAAATATCAACCAAAGAGCTTTTATGCATATATGTATAACTCATGGACACAGGGTGGTGAAGGCTTGGGGTGGGGTGTGGGGACTGGCTAGAAGGGGTCAGTGGGGGGAAAAAGGGACATATGTAATACTTTCAAAAATTAAGATTTAAAATAAATAAACAATAAATAAAGACACAATGTCATTTTTTAAAAAAACTGAAACTATTTCACACAACAAAATATTTAATTCATTTTGAAAACTTTACATATGGTTAGGTTCAAATATATTTCTCACTCTTGCAACAAAACAAGTTGATAAATCTTCCTATGCATGGAATATACTGGAGAAGTTTTAAAAATCATACTTTGAATCAATATTAATGTGAATGTTATACAAAATTGGAAATACAGTTAGCTCCTCTAGATTTAAGCAAACATCCCATTTGCTTCTCCAGTATTTTCACTGCAGTGAAATTAAAGCAAACAGGACTACGCAGGCTAGTGAGTGATGGCGGTAATATGACGGCATCAGATGTGGTCTGTGCATGTCTATGAATATCAGGATAGTGCAGATAGAGAAAAGCTTTGCAATCTGGCTGCGCCCCACCGAAACTGATCTCGCCAAGAATACTAATCACCGCCATCTTGCCAAAGTGAATGAACACCAGCCATACTTCATTTCACTGATCTTTTCAGCAGATGGGGTGCCATTGATCATTTTCTACTTTCTGGAACACATCGACACACTAATGTGTAGCAATGTTCAGACTCTTGGGGATTTATTTGTGCTGGTTCATTTCACTACGTTAAAGTCCCAGGTACCAAGGTTTTGCCTCTGCTCCAAATGTTTCTTTTAATATATGCTGTGATGATAGAATCTCTTCAGTACTACGCTTTCTCAGTAGAGGGCACTGGAAGGGCATTGCAGGGAAAGGGGGTGCTCCTGCAGTGTGGGCGGTTGCACGGAGGGTCAGCAGTGTGTGTGTGTGTGTGTGTGTGTGTGTGTGTGTGTGTGTGGAAGGTCCTCTGATGGAGCTCTGCCCCATCCCGCAGCCACACTCCCGGAAGGCATGGCCCCTGTGATTTTGCAGCTTTGGCCTGAGGGTCACCTTCCTGTGGTCCTCAACACAGTGACTGGTAGCCTGAAAGATTCCTGCCTGCCCAGGCACCCGTAACCTCCTACCTGCCCTGGCCTTCTACCCCCTCTCCACACCCCACGCAGCTCAGCGTAGTCCAGAAGGTCCCTGCTGCCACAAGCTAATTGCGTCCTCGCTGCTGCACTCTGGAGGCTTGTTGCTTGCTCGCTTGCTCAGTTTCTGCAGACTCGTTCCAGCTTGAGCAAACCGGTGAACTCTTATCCCATGGGATGCAAGCTGGAATGACTTTAATATTTGTCATCATGCCCATTTAAAATCATCTTTCCTGCCCTGGACTGATATCTCAGGTAGGTTTCTGACATATTTCCTGATAATTCTAAAGCAGTGGTTCTCAACCTTTTGGCCCTTTAAATACAGTTCCTCATGCTATGACCCAACCATAAAATTATTTTCGTTGCTACTTCATAACTGTAATGTTGCTACTGTTATGAATCGTCATGTAAATATCTGATATGCAGGATGGTCTTAGGCGACCCCTGTGAAAGGGTCGTTCGACCGCCAAAGGGGTCGCGACCCACAGGTTGAGAACCGCTGTTAAAGTATAAAAGTATTCTGGTGTAAACTAACATAATAGATTCAGCATAAGGTTCATTTGCCCTAGCTCAGAACTGCCTCAAGAAAGGTATCCTACCAAAGGGGCATGGGGGCTGAGGTGTGTGCGAACCGTGTCTTCCCTTTTCCATTCTTTACTGCCTTCTCCTCATACTACTTGTAGGAAACTCCGCAGCTGGGAGATGTGGGAGAGTTAAAAGAAGAGATAAAAATCTGAAGTAGGTTTTGAAGCACTAAACTGGCATCAGATATTCAAATTCTGGCTGACTCCTCCTGAGGATGGCTTTCACACCTACCCATCACAGTGCCCTGGAATAAGCAATGCTCCTTGAGAAGTCTGTCTAAGCTTTTGACTTCCGGCAGTTCGTCTTTCTCAGTCATCATCTGTTGAATTTGCCATTTTCTCTCAGTGATTCCTCTTAAATGGATTCACTTTCAAGCAGAATTAGGCCCATATCCTTTAGAAGGATCATATTTTATCTGTGGAGTACATACTCCCTTTATATATAACTGCCTGAGAAGGCAGCCAGAGATCCTTAGTGCTGCAGAGGAGGTGGGAGAGGCTCCCGCCACGGCTGCTGTGCTCGCCAGCCATGAGCCCAGCTTCTGGCTGAGCAGCGCACCCCCTGTGGGAGTGCACTGATCACCAGGGGGCAGCTCCTGCATTGAGCATCTGCCCCCTGGTGGTCAGTGCGCGTCATGTGACCAGTCGTTCCGCTGTTTGGTTGATTTGCATATCAGCCTTTTAATATATAGGATTGGATCAAGTACTGAAAATGGTCTTACCTCAGGAGTGGGAAGCAAATTAGACCTAGACTAACGGTATCTGGTTTCATCTAACAAATCTAAAAACAAAACCAGTAGGTTCAATGTATTTCCTGTTAACTTCAGTGCATCCCAAAACAAAGCTCAAGAATATTTATAAGAGCACAGATATCCATAATGCCCAACAAAATAAAATCTAAAATGTCTAGCCCCCAAATCAAAAGCATGGGAAAAATGACCCATAATGTAGAGAAAAGCCAATTAATACTGACTCAGAAGTGATAAATGTTAGATTAGCAGACAAAGATATAAATAGAGTTAATGTAATTATGTTTTATATGTTCAAAATGTGAAGTTGAGGCATTGAAGATTTTTTTAAAAGTACCAAATTCAACATCTGGAGACAAAGAAAGGAAGTCACCGGAAAGCCAACTAGCTTGCTCAGAGTCACCCAGCATAGGTCAACCTGCTAAGCAACTAGCTATATCAGACTATACACAACATGAAATCCAACTTCTTTTCAAGAGGTCCTCTCTGACCCACAATACCTGTAACCTAGTCAGTTTCAATCACATCACCTGAGCACTAGCTTCACCTCAACCAATCCCTTCCCAGGACTTGAATGTAAGCCTAAGGAGAACCCTCTTGACAATGACTTCATGCCCAGTGCCTGGCATTATCAAAACACCAGAATAGACAGGGTGTCAGGATTATGAATGCACACTTTTATATATATATATTTCCCCAAGGGATTAAATAAGAATATGTTTTCAAAATCTCAGTTATACAATAAAGTATTTTTAGAAATAGAATAGAAGGAAATAAAAGAGAGTGCGAAGAGCCAAACATTTGCAGCAGGAAACACACTGCAGCCGCGCCAGCCTCCAATCGTTCTTATGATTGTAACACTTTTTAGTATGAGTTCCCAGGGCCTCGCTTAATGCTGCCTAGAAATTTTCTCATGGTTTCTGCAATGCCCGTTGCTTTATTAAAAACATGCAAACATCACAGAGCAATGACTTTGAAGTGATAAATACATTTAATACTCTGACACTGGGAGCTCTTTCCAGATTCAGGGTAAATGATGCCTGGAGGCCTTTCAATATTTTTGGAGTTTTAATAACAAAGAGTCTGGCAACTAGTAATTGGGGAATAAGCGAGACATCTACATCCACCATTTGTTGTATTTGTTCTTCTCATGGCATATTGGTCTCACATCTGTCACATGAAAGAGTTAGGAATTGGTTTGCATGTTGATCTGCTGATCACAATGAATTGCGTGTCTTAATTCTGTAAAAATTAATAAATCAAATTCATTTATTAGTATCTATATTTTTGTTACATTTTCCAATAGGTCATCTCTGTCTTTCTGTCTCCCCTCCCCTCCAGCTCTCCAAGGTACGTGTGTCTCTGTGTGTGTTTGTGTAAATGTATGTGACTATGTATATGTGCTGAGTACCATAATGAAATCTTCCGGTGAATTTCATCAGCTTGATTTTGAGCTTACTGCAAATTTCCTGACATCTCAGCAGTGCCCAGCACAGGCCCTTGAAATATGCAAAGGCTCTCAGGAGTAATTAGAGGCCATGAAGCATAGCACAGTGCTCTTCAAAATTTAATATGCACACGAATCATCAGGGGGACTTGTTAAAATGCAAATGGTGATTCAGTAGGTCTCAGATAATACTTGAGATTCTCCCAACCTCGCAGGTGATGCCAATGCTGCCGTTCCAGGGATCAAACTCCGAGTAGCAAAGGCATAGTGCAGACCACATGGAATATGACAGAGGTGAGCTCACATCTCTGCTCAGCACCTACTGGATGTGAGACTTCTGTATGTTTTAGGCATCACTTTTAGTCTCATTGTTTCTATGGTCTCAGGGCTTTTGCTGTGTCATCATAACATTGTCTAAGCACCTATTAAGTAGACCATCTAGAATGAATGTTGGGTGCTTTTCAATCTCTCAATGCTGAGGAACATGAGAGCTCCCTATCTAATGGGATGATCTTAAATGTCCAAGAAAGAGTTTTGTAGAATGCTATACAATATTTAAAAAAATATTTTAAAAACTGTTTCCAGGAAGTAAAAAAAAAAGAATTTTTGTTGCAATGACCATTTTACTTCATAGGTCTCACCCATGAGACATTCTTGCCAATAGTGCTTTCAGGTTACAGAAATGGCTGGACATGGTACCATAGAAATGATTTGTGTGAACGTAAGAATTCAAAGCAAAATAACAAGCATTTTGAAATGTTATATCACACTAAAGCTAGAGACACACGGTGCCAGGGCTCTGAGGGGCTCTGGTGGGATGAGTGGTACTGCCCTTTGGAAGAAGTGCTTTGTGTCAGCTCTTGCCTCTCAGCTCTTCATCTACCCTTCACAGCTCTCAGATGCTACTGCAGAGGGCATTTCCCGGCTCAGTGGCAGGGTGGTGAGTGTTAGCAGGGGTTGGGGGAAGGTAGGCTGGCCCTGGAGGAAAAAGGGGCTTTTCTTCCGGATTCTGATGCACTTTTGTTTTCTGCAACACTTGGCTGCTGGTCAGTGAACAACCTCCCCAGCGCCCCCTATCGTGGTTTCTGGGAGAGTTCAGCACATATGAGATGTTTAATAAACACTTGTTGAATTAACAAATAAATGCTACTTCTGCTTTTAACTCCTTTATTTTACTATATAGGACTCCTTTTGTAATTCTCATATCTTGAGTGATATCGTCCTCCTCCAGTTATTTTACACATATTCACGTTACTCAAATTTTTCTATGGCACATTTCCATGACATTATATTCCCTACCAACAAATTATTACACTCTTACTGTGATATTTGTATCAAAATTTTTTCAAGGAATAGTTTGAAAATATAATATTTTTAGGTGCTGGTAGTGTTAAAGCCTAGGAGAAATAGACATACAGAAAATCAAGAAAACTTGATGAAAAGAAAACACACATGATCACATTTAATGTCCTATGAAGTGAAAACATATCAAAGCACTCATTTCACATGGTAAAGGGCTAAACTGTTACATTTTCTCTCTTCAACTCTTCTTTTCCCCCTATGTCCCTGGTAGCTGTGAAAATAAACATGTGAAATAACACCTTGGCCTTCAAAAGAGCTTTTTTCTCTTTGCATTTTGCAACCATACTTTAGGAAAGAAAAAATAATGCAACACATAATAGTTGAGACTATGTGAGGGGAAAAAAACTTTAAAATTCCTTTTTTATTCTTTTCCAGGATCCAGTTTCCATGGGGAGAAAGACAACAATAAAAGTCGAGGAGGAATCTCAATGGATTAATAATAAGTATAATAGGAAGCATTTTGCAGCATCTTTTGAATACTTTGTTAAGCCTTTTAACACATTATGTCTTTTAATCCTATTATGTCATCTTAGAGGAAAATTCAGGCTCAAAGAAAAGTAAGTTCTCTCAAGGACACAAAGCAAATTTCAGAATTATACTTTAAGGTAAAATCCATCTGGATGGATTCTGAGCTATTTCTTTCTAACTTACATATTTTTTTACCCAAGTAACTATGTGATTTCATAAGATTTCCAAGAAAATATTTAGAACAATCAATACTTTGTACATTTAAAAATTTACTTAATTTGCATAAGATGTTTTAAAATTGAAATATGTCACCTTAATATTAAAATTCAAAGATAAGATGTCACAAAGATAGGTGTGACCCTACTGAAAAAAATCACATTAGAAGATTTACTGAACATTCTAATATTAATTAAGAAACTATAAAACAAATGTGTTACACCTTTTATAAATGTGTAAAATGTGTAATGTTATAAGAAAAAGCCAGTTAAGCTTTAATATTCTGCAAATCATTTTTAATACACAACATTTTATATTGGGCCAGAATTCTTTAAATGTAGATCTTCAACATTTCCTTGTCCCTGAATCTACTTTTTTTATTACCTATGTGAATAAAATCACTCCTTTGATATTGGTTCATCTTATTATTTCCTCCTGAGCTCTATCAAGTTTCTTCATAACCATCAAATAGGATGTTCTCTTGCCTATCATCCTTTGGCAAATAGTCACAAACATGAGACCAGTTTTTAGAAGATAAATTATTTTAACTCAGCAAGTATATGTCAAATTAAAGTAAGATTCTTCAGCAATTTCTTAAGTCCTTCTGAGTTGAAAATCAATGGTTGCCTGCCAAAAAGCTAGGAAATGAAACAATGATCTTTAAATTCATCAGTCCTTTCTGGAGCGCTGAGGGAAATTGCTTTTTTATAAATGTGCAGATTTATGGCTCACACATTGCCAGGATGGGAAGAAAAGTGAAAATCGCTTTGAACCAATTTTCTCTTTTTATAAGTAAGGAAATATACGCCCCGAGAGATGTGGTGATTTGCTCAAGGTGACACTGATAAACAGAAAAAGAGTCAAGAAAAAGGTATGGGAAAGCTAAAAGCCCTTCATCTCTCTTTAGAATATAACTTTCTAATGCTAACTCTGCTTCTGCTCTTGACCTCTCTGGGCCATTCTCAACACAACAGCCAGGATCATCTCTACCCTGGAAACAACCCATGTTGCTTTCTGGTGAACCCCTGAAAATGTCTCCCATCTCAGGGTAGAAGCCAAAGCCTGAAAATTCCTGTCAGTTCCTTCGTGATCCACTGTCCTTTTCATTCTCCAACGCCTACTCTTGTATCCAGTGATCATGTTCCTTGAGCTGTAGCTTCTAGCTGTTCTTCCACCACGACTGGTGACCTTTCACTGTTAGTTGCCTCTTCCTGGAAGCTTCCACCAAATATACACGTGACGCACATCCCCTCAAGTTCAAAAGTCACCTTCTCAAGGAATCTTACCTGGACCACCATGTTTCAAACTACCATTTCTCCCCAAGCCAGCACTTCTAATTCCTCTTAGGTACCTTTATTTTTTCACAGCTTGTGTCAACCTCTAAAATCTAACATTTATTTACTTATTCTAGCATTTGTTGTTGACTTTCTCTCTTCCTTTATGTTGAAAACTAGAAAAGATTGTCAGTTCTGTTTCTGGTGTACCCTAAGCCCTAAGACACTCCCAAAGACCCACCAAATATTTGATAAATAAGTAAATGCATAAATAGGCTGTCAACAATTGTCTTAATCTTAATATAAACTTGACCTTAATAAGACTGCAGGCTGGAAAACTCAAAGTTAAACCAACATATTATATTAAAATTTTTTAAAATGCCCATAAGAAAGCACATAATTCATATTACAGTTGAACTGGAATGGAATCATAGAATACACCAGTATTCAGTACAATTTCTTAGGATTTGGAAAAGTGCAACGGGTATTAACTCCCTTTTGGTCGATACTACAACTTCGCCATATGATTTGTGGATTAAGAAACTGACAATGCTAATTAAATGTGTCTTTAACAGTTAATGTTTAACCACAAATGCAGCTCCAAATGTTAGCTCTTCAAACACAGTCTGGTAAAAGTGGAAATATTGATTTAGAATTCAAGACTACTAGTTTTCCCGAATTGAGAATGTCATTTTCTGCAGCTTGGATCTTAGGAAGCACTTTCTCACAGAGTCTACCATATAACCCTTGCAAATTGGCAAGACAGAAAAAACATCCCTTTCCGCACACCTGCACTTCTTTTTCTAAAATTCTTTTTCTAAACTATTTTTTAATATATTTTATTGATTTTTTTACAGAGAGGAAGGGAGAGGGATAGAGAGTTAGAAACATCGATGAGAGAGAAACATCAACCAGCTGCCTCCTGCACACTCCCTACTGGGGATGTGCCCGCAACCAACGTACATGCCCTTGACTGGAATCGAACCTGGGACCCTTGAGTCCGCAGGCCGACGCTCTATCCACTGAGCCAAACTGGTTAGGGCATCTAAACTATTTTTATTGTTGACCCTGTTACAGATGTCCCGTTCCCCCGCCCCCCTTTGCCTACCTCTACCCAGTCCCCGCATCCCCCTTCCCTCCAGCCATCACCACACTGTCCTCTGCTTCTATGGGTTATGCCTACATGTTCTTTGGCTAATCCCTTCACCTTCTCTCAGCCTGTCCTCTCTCTCACTGTCCCCCCTGGCAGCTGTCAGTCTGTTCCCTGTATCCATGCCTCTGGCTCTATTTTGTTTGACCTTTTATTTTGTTCATTATATTCCCCACATCTTCCTCACTGGACCACCGGGCGCTCCGTGAACAGACGTCCCATGATTCCACTCACCGCTGAGTCAATAGAAAATAGTTTAGAGGCAATTCTGTACTGGCAAGGTCTAGCTGCCATTTCTCCACTGATTAAATACTATGTACTTTGCCGCAAACAGCTCAATTGTTATGAAGTTTGTTTGTTTATTGCTTCTTCCTCTATATTCCCATGGCGCTTTGTAGTCCGGTATTGGAGACAGCGCACCAGGATACACATTACATCATAGTTCACTCGCGTCTCTCTCTGTTTGTTCTTCCATTGGAAAGTGATCTTCTTGAGGCCACGGATTATATAATGGAAAGGGCACAGGCTTTGGAGCACAACACACCGGAAACCAAACACCATCTTTAAAACTGAATTCATCACCAGGTGCCCTACCTCAGCACAGAGGGTTTAGATGCTACCTAAGTATCTTTTATAAGTATATATTTTTTACTTTGAGCTGTCTTTTTGTATTTCTCAAATCTCTCTAGCTGGCAAATTATCCTGTCTGACTAAATGAACACCCTGCAATACATCCCTGAAGCTCTCCACGCTTTGGTTTCTTATTTGAAAAAAGCAAGTTCTACTGGCTCGGTAATACTGCCAGAAAAATTGAAGAATCTACTTTTGTGAAGCAGCTGTCTTGTTTATTTAGCAAGGGCTAACATAGTGCTTATGGAGTACCAGGCAAGGCTTAAAGTAGTTTATTTTTATTCATTTGAATCCTCAGAATATTCTCAAAAGTTAAAACTTTTACTTGTGTCACTTTACAGACGAAAAAATTGATGCTTAGAGAGGTTAAGTAAACTTCACAAAGTCATCCTGGCAAAAGGAACCAGAACCCGGATTGAAATCCAGAGAGACTGGCTTCAGAGTGTGTGCTGTGACAGCTCGGCTACCCTGTCTCTCTAAGAGAAGCGGAACACTGGGGCCAAGGGTCTGCTCAAGGTCACAGCGCTGCAGCAATGCAAGGAGAACTAGAACCTACAGGTTCTGACTCCTGAATGAAAGCATGGTCTGAGACACCGCACTCCACCAATTCATTAAGTGCATTTGGGAATGTATAAATCAAAGTAAACTTGATTCATTTAATTTATCCTGAAGGTTCACTCAAACAAACAGTATCTGTTATTTATCTTCAGGAATCATGTAAATAAAATTTGCCTCCAAAATCAGGCTCTATCATTAAATAAGTCCATTTATATTAATGTTCTTTGTTAGATATGAAGTTCTATATTACTAAACATGTTCAATACCAAACATTAGTATTCAGATTGTACCACTTTGTATCTAGTGGGTTAGAAAATGTGGAAAAAGAGGAATTTAAAGATAGAAAATAAATAAGAAAAAGTTTCTATTTATGTCAAGGTCATAATAATAAAGCATTCCTATGAGTTTGTTTTGTTTTGTTTTGCTTTTTATATATAAGATTTCAGTATCTACTACCATTAAAATAATTACTGGTTGAAGTCAACAGGTAGAGACATATGAGTTTTGTTTTTACTTTGAAATTTCTACCCAGGAAAGACTGTTTTATATTAATTTATTTTCCTTTTCATTTTATTCAAAACAAATATTTATTATTAAATGTTTCATAGCCTCAATTCCTGGGCTTGATTATTTCATTGGTTCTTTAAATGCATCTAATTTTCCAGGAGAAAAGTGGAAGGAATGGAGACTTTGATCTCTTTTTAAAGTTAAGAATTTCTTATAAACCATGCCAATCAATGTAAATATTGAAATAATGTAATATTAATGTCTCAGCACTTGCTGTGTTAGTCTGCCAAACAAAATGCCACAGGCTGGGTGGCTTACACAATAGAAGTGCATTTTCTCACACTTTAGGGACTGGGAAGTCTAAGATCAAGGTTCAGCAGGTGGATTTCTAATGAGTCCTCTCTTCCTGCCCTGCAGATGGTTGCCTTGTCACTGTGTCTTGCACGGCCTTTCCCCCATGTGGGCACGTAGAGGGAGAGATCTGGGACGGCCTTTCCTCTTTCAATAGGGATACCAGTTCTATTGACTTAAGGCCCCCCCCTCAATGACCTCCTATAGGCCTTATCTCCAGACACAGTCACATTGCAGAGTTAGTGATTCAACATGTGACTTTCAGGGGGATACAATTCAGACCATTAAAACTGCTTTTAGGCATCTCTTTATTATTTAAACAAAGGTGAGGTAGGGAAATGAATAATTTTAGAACAACTGGTGACAATATAAAACAGTCAAAGTTCTAGTTACAGGGTTTTTAAAACCAGTTCATTATTCTAATCTTTAAACTTATGAACTCATGCTTAGCTAATAGTATATGCAATTTCTTGTTTTAGATGTTGAGTGGGGCCTGATCCTTTGGAAGTTGGAATTTTAGTGGTTGCTATGTCTTTTCTTCCTTTTGACTTCTGTTTTTCATTGGCCTATTATATGATCACAACTGTAAATATTTTCAGTACCTTGGTATATAATTTCCATGAGCATAAAATGTTGAAATATTTCACTTCCACTTTTCTTATCTTCACTCTAGCATTCTCAGTTTTCATTTTGTTCAGAATATATCTTGGGTACATGAAAGCAGAACTTGCTCACTTCAGGCTAATTATACCTTTAACCTTTCACAAGATCAAAGACAAAGGATAGAATTAAAAACTGCAGTGTGTTTACCGTGTGTCAGATGCTCTACTATCACCTTTAACTTTTTAAAACAGTGAATCTCTTTCCTGTGATGACTGCCCCCAAATTAAAGTAATTTGCATGTGTATTTTTTCTATCTTAATGACCATCTTGACTTAGACTTATCTTTTAATAGTTCGGGAGTCAATCCAATTCTTGGAATCAAGATTTTTTTTAATTATTACTTCAAGGTCCAGCTGATGTGGCTTAGTGGTTGAGCATTGACCTATGAACCAGGAGGTCACAGTTTGATTCCCGTTCAGGGCACATGCCAGGTTGCAGGCTCAATCCACAGTGTGGGCCATGCAGGAGGCAGCCAATCAATGATTCCTTCTCATCATTAGAAGGAGGGAGTGGGATGATATGTTAAAAGTGCTGAATGTAAAAACTGCCAAACTTCAATTCTGTGAATCACATTTTCTATTTAACATAAGAGAAATAGACAAAAAGATGATCAAAGCTCCCGAAACAGTGACTGGCATATATTTTCTTTCAATGTCTGTTACTATTATTTATTTTCCAAATACATTGTATTATTTTCCTAGTACTGCCGAAGCAAAGTGCCACAAACTTGATAGTCTCATGTTTCTATCTCTCTCTCCCTCTCCCTTCCTCTTTAAAATCAATAAAAATATTTTTAAAAAGAATATTTGATTGCTCATGTGAATAAGGAATAAATTAGCTGTAAAATCAGTAACTTTAGCACTACTTTTTGAGTACTTATGAATGTAACTTATGAGTAATTATTTGTGAAAGAGTGAAACATATTAATATCTAATAAAAGACAGTAAGGTCTGGAATAAATCTTGGAGAATGAATGTCTCATTCAATCTCTTTTAGAAAAGTATACTGCAGCTAAGAAAATTGAAGTGATTTTTTTAAAGCTCACCTAATAGCTAGAAACTATGTTACCTTACTCTGAGTTCTGTGTGCTTATCATCAAATCATGTCAATTGTCATTGGTAATCCCATTTGTTCTGAAACTAAAAGAAATAATCTATTATTTTTCTCAAACTTATTTTGCCCCAAAAAATCATTTGCACAAAATGTAATATAATGTATATGAAACTTGTACACTTGCACTCAAATTTATGCTCTGCCACTTTCTATATTTCAGGCAAACTTCAATTCTGTGAATCACATTTTCTATTTAACATAAGAGAAATAGACAAAAAGATGATCAAAGCTCCTGAAACAGTGATTAGCATATATTTTCTTTCAATGTCTGTTAGTAGTATTTATTTTCCAAATACATTGTATTAGTTTCCTAGTACTGCTGAAGCGAAGTGCCACAAACTTGATGGTCTCAAACAAAGGAAATGCATTCTCTCACAGTTTGGGAGCAAAGCAGCTTGAAATCAATGTGTCAGCAGACCATGCTTTCTGTGTAGGCTCTAGGGGAGAATCTGTTTCATGGCTACCTCCTAGCTCCTGGGACTCCCAGCAATCTGCCCTGTGATTATACATGACACAATCCCTGTGTGTCTTTGTGTCACTTCCCTATTCTCATAGGAACACAAGCCATATTAGATGAAGGCCATATTCCATGCCAGTATAACCTCATCTTAACTTACATCTTAATTACATCTGCATACACACTATCTATATATATAAAAGCCTAAGAGACCATTACGACGGAACAACTGGAACAACTGGAATGACCAGTCGCTATTACATGCACTGACCACTAGGGGGCAGATGCTTAATGCAGGAGCTGCCCCCAGCCCACAGGCCCCGATCACCTATGGGGCCTGCTGGCCAACCTCCTGGTCCCTTCCCCTGCTGGCAGGCCCCAATCGCCCGATTGGAGCCAGGCTCCTGGGCTGGGATGGGGAACTCTGGGTGGGTGGTGGCAGACGCAGCCCATATCCCAGGGGGACCGGGGGCTGGCTCCCTCCTTGGGGCCAGCACCCAACCTCCCGTGTCCTTCCCCCCATCCCACCCCCCATCTCTCCCCTTGGCCAGCAGACCCCAATTGCCCAATTGAGGCAGGACCCTGGACTGGGATGGGGAACTGGGAGTGGGTGGTGGCGAACATGGGTGGTGAGGTAAGGAGGAAGGGGGGAGGTGGGGAGGCAGGGAAATGCGCAGTGGCAGCGCACAGGCGGCAAGGAAAGGAGGAGGAGGGAGGCAGGGAGGTGGAAAACCTGATTGGCCCTGATCGCTGGCCAGGCCTAGGGACCCCCCCTGTGTACAAATTTCATGCATCAGGCCTCTAGTTTCCAAATAAGTTTTTACTCATAAGTACCAGGGGACTTCAGCATGTTTGGGGGGGATACACAACTCAACACACTACATACACTTATGCTATTTTGGAATGATTGTTGTGATCGATGCTCTGTGAATTTTCCTGACATATTTGAACAGAGAAACTCATTAGAGGATGTTGAAAATATCTTGAAATGTTTATATTGCCCCATGACATAAAGCATAGACAGAATGAACACGGATAGGATAGGATAGGTATAGTGACAGTGATAGAATAAATTGTTCCTTTTTTTAGTGGATTACTTGGACTTTAGCTGTAATTTAAGATGCTATTTTAATTTGCCATTTACAATTTAATTATAACTTCCTTCTGAATGTGAACTAGTATGTTTTATTTCTCGTATATTTTCAGTTGGCAGTACTCAGAAATCATAAAAATTTAAATTGCAATCAACTACACAGCAAATGATCCTTTAAACATTTATAGTCTGTTAATTCTTCCAAGAATACTCATGAAAGAAAAGTGATGCTCAAGTTGTCTAATTTCAAAGCTGTTCTAAAAATCATGAAATTTTTTTAATTTTGTAAAAGAATGTGCCCCTCTTAAAGAATGTTGACATATGCCCCCTTGAATTTCTAATTATGCATGATGACTGTCTGAAACAAAAAGCACAACCCACATGGCACAGTAACTGCAAACAGTGAAGCAGAATGTCACCTGCTTGTGGAAAAACTGCCACCATGAACGTCTCATACGAATCTGATTTAAATCCTCATTATGAGCATGTTTCTTAATGCTCATTGCACAACTACACTGAATTTTCATACTATTAGGAAATCTGCCTACTTTCCTATAGGCCCAACATCTAAGTGTTCTCTGTATCAATGAGTTTGTTTCTGTTTGTTGTTTTGTTTTTCAGATTCCACATGTGAGTGAAATCTTATGGTATTTGTCTTTCTCTGTTTCATTTATTTCACTTAGCAAAATACCCTCTAGGTCCACCCATGTTTTAGAAATGAAAAGAGAGTCAGATAGAAAATTCTGGGTCCATAATTATTTTCTCTGAGCACCAAAAAACTGTAATTATACTCTTACAAACTAACTGCATTGTGGAATTAGATATGGCAACTGACAATTCCCTCTGAATTTGTGACTGACAATCCCTCTCCCCCTTTTTCATCTTTTTAAAAAAAGAAACTTAACTTTTTTTGAGATTTATGTATTATGTAAAAAACAAAATGGAGTGATACTGGCATATTCTCCACCTAGTTTCCCCAAAGTGACATTTTGCATAATTATAGTGCAACATCACTACAGGAAACTGACATTCATTGACCTTATTCAGAAATAAGCCATTTTATAGGCATTCATTCTGTGCGTGTGCATACACACACACACACACACACACACACACACACACACGTACTTGTTCTATGCAGTTTTAGCATACATGTAGTCCATATCTACCAACACAGTCAGAACAAAGGGCCCCATCAAAGCATCCCCATAGCAATACTAATCTCTTTTAGTGGCTCTAAATCTTGATAATTTTTCATTTTAAGAACGCTATATACAATGGAATCATACAGTGTAGTACCTTTAGAGATTGATTTTTTTCACTCAGCATATTTTCCTTGAGATCCATCCAAATTGTTGCAGATATCAATGGTTTGTCCCTTTTATAGCTGAGTAATATTTCATGGTGTGGATGTTCTACAGTTTATTTAGTCATTTACCCTGTGAAGCATAGTTTGGTTGTTTCCAGTTTGGGGCTATTATAAATAAAGTTGCTATAAACATTTGTGCACAGGATTCTGGGTGAACATATGTTTTCATCTATGTGGGATAAATCCCCAAGGTTGTAATAGCTATGTTATATGATAAGTGCATATTTAATTTTTTACAAAACTGGCATTCTCTTGTCCAGAGTGTCTGTACCATTTTAAAATCCCATAGTCTCTCATATTTTGATTCTATTGTTGATTTTAAAAAGATTTGATGTAGTCTTGTTATGTTTACTTTTGATTTATCTGCCTTTTATTTCTGGCTTTTAGTTTTCCATCATATAATTACCAAGTTGGTCAGTATTTATTTATTGTACTTAAAAATTATTGTGTTTCCTGTACCTAAAACTTCATGTATATGATCAAGTCTGGAAAATTTTCAGCCAATTCATATTTAATAGTCTCCTCTTAAATCTGTTAGGTGTATATTAGATCATTCTTGTTTTTCTCATCTTTTTTGTGTTATATTTGTAACAGAGGTGTCCATAACTATTTTGTTTCCTCCAAGGATATAAAATTGTTTAATCTCTTGTCTGCTAATATCTAAATGCATAATTTAAGACAGGGCATTCTCCAGGGACCTTTAGACCATGGTTAGTGTTAGAAAACTCAAGAAGTTTTAAGCCAGTTTCTGCCTCAAACAACAAAAGTGGCACATTATATTGTTCATCATTCAACTCCAAGAGCTTAGTCATTAAGACAAACAAGGAAATTGCCAGAAACATAAGTTGTGCTACAGATTCTAAGGCCACCAAAGTTTGTGTCAGAATGAAAACAAAACCTCCTAAGAGGGAAGACAATTAGATACCCAGGTGCCTTGCCAAGGACGACTGCATCCTTTCAGGGGAAGGTACTCCATTAATTTGCATTTCCTCTTCTTTTTAAAAAAATATATTTTATTGAGTTTTCACAGAGAGGAAGGGAGAGGAATAGAGAGTTAGAAACACTGATGAGAGAGAAACATCGATCAGCTGCCTCCTGCACACCGCCTACTGGGGATGTGCCTGCAACCCAGGTACATGCCCTTGACCAGAATCAAACCTGGGACCCTTCAGTCCGCAGGCTGACGCTCTATCCACTGAGCCAAACCAGTTCCTCTTCTTCATCAGCTCTAACATGTTCGTGCTATTTCAATTTGATTTTTATTGCAAATTTTTGTCCATAAGGTTTAATAAAGCTTACATTTTATCCAAATAAAACGTTTTACAGTTTACTATTACCTACTTCCTTTACATGCCTACACTTTCAACTTGGACACTGTTTTATTGAATTCTTTCTTAGGTTTAAGTCGATGAATCATGGGTCATTTAAGGTTCATCTGCCTTCTGTGTACACATATTCTAGGGCGACTTTCAAACATATCGTCATAGCAAATTTGATCCTAAGTAACTAAAATCTTTTTAAAATACCAGTATATTTGTATACTTTGCAACACATTACTTGAGATTCAGTTTCTTAGAAAACAGTGCACTCCTGCTGTATGAAAATACTCTTTACCTATGTCACCCTCCCCTCCACACTTCTCCCCTCTGGCAACCAAGATATGGAAGCAACCTAAGTGCCCATCAATAGATAAATGGATAAAGAAGATGTAGTATATGTACTAAAATATTACTCAGCAATAAAAATGTTTCATAAATAATAAAACAAAAATTATTGAGGTGATTAACTCTAAAGTAGGGGAATGGAAGGGAATGCAAGCAGTGAGGAATGACAGAGAACCTGTTAAAGACTGTTGGGAGAAATTATATTAATTAATTTGGTTGACAAGTCCATGGATATCAATATTTAAAAAATTGTGTGTTTATACATTCTTCAAAATCTTGATATGTGATTTTTCAATTAAATTAAGTTGTGCTACATATTCTAATAAAAACTGCTTTAGAAGCTCCTAAAATAAAACAACTAGCTATTCCTGAAATATAGGAGAGTTTAGGCTAAATATATTTTTGATATAAAAATATATGTATAATATATGGCATTTTATCTGGCAAGATGGGTTCTCTGATGACCCTTTCCCTCAATTCACCATTTTACAGATGGTTAGATGTTTATCTTTCAGCATCTCCTTTAACATGTGAAATCGGAACATGAGAAGTAAGAAAGCTATGAAATACTGTCATCATAGTATTTCTAAAAATGTGTCCTATATGACACTTGGTCTATAAAATGTAAACTGGTTGATTAAAAATTAATTAAAGAAAGTTAAACAGATATTTTTCTGTACGTCTTCTTACAGTCTATAGCACACAAATATATATTAAGAACCTGAAAGAGAGAGTAGATAGTAAGTTTGATTTATAAGCTTATTTATCTACTCAAGCTCTCCTCAAAGAGCATCTCACAGATCAATGTTTTCAAAACGGATTGAGATACACTGTCTAATGAGTTTTAATAATTTACAATCTCAAGGTTTTGATAAGTGAAAGATCATACCTCTCTTTCACTATTAACTAAAAACTTTAAAAGAAAGATTAGTCCCTATCAGGTGTATAAAGATTCTTTCTCCTCTAATACCTATTCTCATTTTAGTTTTATTTGCCAGTAAGTTAGTAAATACATTCATTATTGACATTTTTATTTTACTTCTAGCCTGCTAAAACATAGTTATGATGTTAAAGATGACACATTGCATGTTCAGTACTGACATCAATTTTAGTGATGGTTTATGCTCTATGAACAAACAGTGGTCAACCGGCTATCCTATCAGACTAGAGCTTTTATTTGAGCTCTATCTCCATATAATAAAACAGCTGCTGTGGTTGAAACTGTGAATCAGCTATAAAATTTTAAAGATTCTGGCAAGTGGGTCAGGGCGGCTTTCTATTCTGGTAGATATTTCATTAGGAGTCTGCATTCCCCCACTTCCTGTGGCTGACCCCAGCTGGATATACACAGACTGTGTGCACACACACACACTCAACCACAGCTCTATCTATATCACAACACGATCCCCAAGCAGAATCAATGTTGAAGCTGCTTT
>NW_005871173.1:784777-788380 GCF_000147115.1 Myotis lucifugus
GCTATGACAGATTTAAATATGTTGTCTGTTTCTCAGTCTTTGATAAGTTCTTTACACAGAAGATAGTAAGTACCTCATTGTGTTAATTCTAAATTACTCTTTGGCACATTGCCAAGTGGACTGTGGGAGCTTGATTCTGGAGGAATAGTATGTTCTGAAGTGGTTTCTACAAAGCTTGTAATTGACTTTGATGTGAATTATATCTCCTCTAATTTGACTCTTAATTAAATAGAAAACATATTGAATTTGAAGACAGGCTGAATTAGTTGTAATGGATTCCAAGACTGTTGATTTAAATGTCGAGTAATTATGAGGATGGCCATCAATGTGTTTAAATTTAATATATTTAGATTTTGTTGAACCTAAATATGTTTAAATGTTTCAATGCTTCCATTTTCATACATTATTTTCCACATTAAAATAAGAAAATAATACACCAAGTACCCATAGAGAACATGAAATGGTTAACATATCCTTAAGCATCACTAAAGCTGCAACTTTTTCTGAATGTAATAATGCAGGACTAAAATAATAGGTGACATTTTAGATGACGGATATTAATGTGCTGTAATTCCTGAGGCGTGCAGTAGAGTCATTAGGAGAACTGGAATCTGCATTCTCCATCCTGGGTACTTTGTTCACATTCAGGACAGTTCAGAAAGTATGGGCAGGAGAGACCATTGAACACTGCCTTTTTTCTCCTTCACTTCCAACTCTAAGGTGCTTGTTTCCCTGGAGTCAGAAAACTGTGAAACCCGCATGACCCTGAAAATAAGTGAGGCAGACAGCTCTGTTGAGAATCTGAAGAGGAAACCGACGCAGAGATAAACTGTAGTCTATCCGTGGAATGGAATATCATGCAGCAGCATGCTACCACACGAGAGGACGTGGAAAGCATTATGCTAAATGAAAGAAGTCAGTCTCAAAAGACCATATATTGTGAGATTCTATTTATAAAAACTCACTAGGATAGATAAATCTATAGACACGGAAAGTGAATTAGTAGTTGGCTAGGGTAAGAAGAATGGAGGGTTTGGGATGATGGCTAAGAGGTGTAGGTATTTTTTGGGGGGTAATAATAATGCTCTAAAATTGATTGTGGTGATGGGTACACAACTATGTAAAATACTGAAAGTCATTGAAGTTCACACTTTAAATATGGGAATTACATCTCAATAAAGCCATTCAAAATAGATCATGTTAAGGTTATTTGTACTCTTGCAGATCTTATGTGCAAAAAGAAAGCCTCTCATTTGTTGTCACAACCCTATTTAAAGCTAGCATAAAACTTGACAAAGAGAGAATTTAAAAAATAGCTAAAGCTGCTCGACCAGTGCGGCTCAGTGGTTGAGCGTGGACCTATCAATCAGGAGGTCAAGGTTGGATTCCTGGTCAGGGCACATGTTCGGGTTGTGGGCTCATCCCCAG
The DNA here is from genome assembly GCF_000147115.1 of Myotis lucifugus. Taxonomy (NCBI): domain Eukaryota; kingdom Metazoa; phylum Chordata; class Mammalia; order Chiroptera; family Vespertilionidae; genus Myotis; species Myotis lucifugus. Next base: position 786,206 of record NW_005871173.1, read on the forward strand.
TAGGAGGCATGCAGGAGGCAGCCGATCAATGATTCTCTCTCAACATTGATGTTTCTATCTCTCTCTCCCTCTCCCTTCCTCTCTGAAATCAACACAGATATATTTTAAAAATAGGCAAAGCTGATGTCACTAATGAGAAATGTATAAACCTACAACTGTCAGAGGGGAATATAATGGAAAAACACAGAACTATTCATGAGAACACATGAATTTCAGTCTCAGATCCGCTGTTTACCAATTCTGTGATCATGACCAAGTTAATTACAATTAATTTTCTTGGTTTTCTTGACCTCTCAAATGAAGAAGATGAGGTTTGCCTTTTCTCTGTAGAATTATTGTGAAGAACAAATAATATAATGGCTCCACATTATTTTGTTAATGACTGAGCACTGAGCCAATGGAAGTCTTATTGTTCATGTGCCTGGTTAGCTCTCAGCATCGTCCTCCCACCTTTCCCTCCTCCTATGTTCTCTCTGTTAGATTAAAGACATCACTCTCCTTCCATGCCCTGCAGGCTCAAAACATGAAGCATTGCTCCTCCTCCTCCTTTCTCTCCTCCATCCATTCAGCCACCACCCCTTTCAATTAGGCCCAAATAGTATCTATCAAGTTGTTCCTCCTCCCCCTCTTTCTATCCCCACCCAGCAAAGTTTTTTCAGGCTTCATTATTTCCCAGACAAGCTGCTAGCTGGTCTTCCTGGTGGTAGTTTCTTTTCTTCAATTTCATTGTCAAAAGGGGCTGAATTTCTTTTCTACAAATACAGATTTCTATCAGACAACATACAAACTCCTCGGGTTAGCATCCAAAGCCCGCTGCAGTTTTACCATCTTTAGCCATTATGTGTTTACTAGAGGCCTGGTGCATGAAATTCATGCACTTGGGATTGGCGGGGGTTGGGGGGGGATCCCTCAGCCCGGCCTGCACCCTCTTGCAGTCCGGGAGCCCTTAGGGGTGTCCAACTGACAGCTTAGGTCCACTCCCCATGGGAATCGGGCCTAAGCCAGCAGTCGGGCATCCTTAGCACTGCCACAGAGGTGGGAGAGGCTCCCGCCACCACTGCTGCGCTCACCAGCCATGAGCCCAGCTTCTGGCTGAGTGGCGCTCCCCCTGTGGGAGCACACTGACTACCAGGGGGCAGCTCCTGCATTGAGTGTCTGCCTCCTGGTGGTCAGTGCGCATCATAGCGACCGGTCATTCCTCTGTTCAATCGATTTGCATATTAGCCTTCTATTATAAGGATGAGAAGGTCCAGTAACAAATTCCCCAGCTTCCAACAATTATCCTCACCACAGTCCAACTTTCTGCATTAATTATTCGGTCAGCCTGTGCCTCTCTTAAATGCCCTTCATTTTTAAAGCACTATTTCAAGTCCCTTCTCCAAACTTTCTCCTAGATCACTAGTTGTAACAGATCTCTCCCTTTCTCTTTCTTCCTAATATTCTCTGTATTCATTATCTATTGGTGTGTAAAACATAACTCCAAAATTAACAGCTTCTGAGAGTCAGGAATTGAGGAACCATGTAGGTGGCTACTTCTAGCTCAAGGGCTCTTCAGCAGCTACAGTCCAGCAGTCGGCCCAGGCTGCAGTCATCTTAAGATTTAAATGGGGCTGAAGATACTGCTTCCAATTCAATTCATGGGGCTATTGGCATGAGGCTCCCATGCCTCCTTACATGGGTCCTTCCTACGGGGCATGGATTTCCCCCACAGTCAGAGCCAAGAGAAAATGATCCAAGGGGAAGACACAACAAGCACTCAAGATGAAAGCCAAAGGGTTTTTACCACCTAATCTCAGAAGTGAAATTCCACCGTTTTTTCCATATGCTATTGGTCACACACCAACCTTAATGTGATGTGGGAGGAGGCCATACAGGGCATGAATACCAGGAGGTGTGGACCTTTGAAATGTTGGAGGCAGGCTGCCACAGTCTCCTAGCACATTATTTTGTGGCAAAATGATCTATGCAGAAATGGTTCCCATTACATGTTATTTTACATGAGTTTAAGTCTATTATGCTCAAGGCTTTTTATTAATTATAAGCTTTGCTAAGAAACTTGAAGTCCTAAGCTTGATTTTCTCTGAGGGGTTAGTGAGTCATATGCTGAAACTGAACATGGGAAACCTATATGCCAAACACATGTCAATGCTAACAAGATGAGTTGTTAAAGGTATT
>NW_005871173.1:798557-803689 GCF_000147115.1 Myotis lucifugus
AATTTGTATCAAGATTCATTGGAGCCCAGCTGGCTCATTCAGAGAAAGAAAGGGAGAGGAAGAGAGGTAGAAACATCACTGATGAGAGAGAATCATTGATTGACTCCCTCCTGTGTGCCCCCTACTGGGGATTGAACCCACAACCCCAGCATGTGCCCTGACCAGGAATTGAACAATGACATCCTGGGTGGATGCTCGACCTTGAGCTACACCAGCTGGGCTCCATGTGTGTTTTCATGTGAGTGTACAATTTTAATTCTTTTCCAACTGCCACCAATGGAGACACCCACACAATTTTCATAGGTGATTATAGAATTGTATTTTGCACCACTGTTGGCCGAGCCTGTTAAATGGTGTCGCAAAGGAACTGGTAAAGTGACTGCACACATGAGTAATTACTTTTTAATTCAGACTCTGAGCCAGAAAATTTCTTCATGCCAAAGGGGCTTTAAAAACACCATGCCTGCCATGGTGAAGTGTGAAGAATAATTGCTGATAGTTACAGATCAATAATATCCAATTTAGAGAGACTGGGGCTGTAGAATTTTACAGCCACAGCTTTGTAAAGCATTTTTGAGGAAAGCAAAACATTTGTAGTAATTAATGAATTAAAATTCAAACGAGCAGGAAAGCAGAAATTAGTAAGAAATAGATAACATGGGTCAGAAACAAGAAACAAATAACACCTGACTTAGATGTACACCCAGGAAAAGATCCGAAACCGGAACAGAACTGGAGACGTATTCATGTGCCCTCTCTCTTGAATACTTTGTCATATTTTACTATGCAAAACTCAGAAGCTATTTAAAGGTTAGAAATAGTACAGCAGGTATTTGCATGTTTCAATGCAAATGATTTTCTTATAGACATGTCATAGTCTGCTTTCCCCTTACTTCATCATGCATTTTATCTGCCTTAGTGCTTCTGCTAATTACCTAATGCATTCCAGGCTCAAACGTGCCCGTGATCTCAAGGGTCTTCTCTAAAGATCAAGCTGCTTTGTGCATGCGGATTTCACTGTGTTTTCATAAGATGTCACAAAATCTCCCTGTGTACCTGCAAATTCTGCAATTATTATATATATTCTATAAAACCTATGGTTCTCCCAACCAAACTGGAAAGTAGATGTGGGAGAGAGTAAGGTGATTTGAGAGAGTTGTATAATAAGGAAATAGTGCAGTTTGCAGGCTTGTGTCCAAAGTGTGGAGGGTTTACTAATTTAGGCATGAGCTGTGGAAATAGGAAGCATTTTAGGGAGAATACAGACAATTGTTGAAGCTTGCTAGAATGTTAAATTTCCAGTTATTCTGCTTAATTTGTCTCTATGGCCATAAATAAGATAATTGTGAATATTCAGTGAGGATACAAAAGGAAAAAGGAAAAATATTTTAATTTTTAAAAATATAGGACTCTTTAAATATAATCTGAATGCATTTAACATTGCTATCATAATAGAGAAAGTTCAATAGATCATCATTATAATTTTAAGTGAGAGGTAGGAAGGTATAATCAAGATTTTTAATATCTGTTTATATAACTGAAGTCAAGCAATCAAATTGCCTTATGCTCTGTAATTGCTTGAGTTTCCAACATAAAATCTGAGCTAAAAAGAAAATGCTATATTCCTTTAGCAGTTAGGCATCTCAGACAGATGCTAGGTCAGTGCAAAAAAAATTAGAAAAAATAAAGTTTTCTTATTTTGATAAATGTGTTCTGAACTGAAAGTCTTCACTAAGAAAGGCCCTAGAGTATAAAGAATTATCTGGGCTCTTGTCTCTGTTCCCTGGAGGACCCTAAGAACTCCTGGGTAACCAGAAATATACAGGTGATTGAACTGATGGACACAATTAAATATAGCAGCCTCCACAAAAAAGATAAGTACATGGTAGAAGCAGACACTAAAGAGCAAGACAAATCCATAACACAATTAGCACACAGAGAATTTAGTGTGTTCCCTAATTGATTTCTATCCCGAGGTTAAATCATATGATTGTCAAAGACCACTATTAGCGTGATCTTATTAGCAAACCAGTCACTATGGGACTGAGAGAAGCTTAAAATATCATGTTTCTAAACCTGCCACATGGTGAGTAACAGATACACATTTTAATTAATCTCTCTAGATAGTTATTAGACAACATTTAACTGTAGTCATTTGTTTGGCAATCTCTTATCTCTGTCCCAGGTAATCTTTCATCAATGAGCTCTTCAACTTTATAGAATTTATCCTTCTTTCAAAATTTTCATTAATAATGTCTAATACTGAGCTGAAAGGGAATTTCTCAAGTTGAAATTAGATAATAAAAGATGATATACAGTGACAGGTTAGCTTCGATATATTAATAATGCTAGAGATAGCTAATAGGAATAGTCCCTCATGCTAGTGACTGCATATTCTGTTACATTATTTTTTTTAATTTCAGCTATAAGTGGAAAAAGACACTTAATAATTTAAATTTGCCCATTGGTATAGCCCTCATAGTCATGAGTAGATGCACATCAATTTCTGCTATTCATGTTTTCGATTTTTTAAAATATGAGTGTTACTTGTAAGTTACCTTAGATACAGTTGCAAGTCCCTCATTTTCATTTTGCTGTATGAGAAATACCCATAGCAACAGAAGTGCTGTATTGAAAGCATCCTGTTAGACCTGGGTTGCAGGCTCAATCCCCAGTAGGGGGTGTGCAGGAGGCAACTGAACTATGTTTCTTTCTCATCATGGATGTTTCTAGCTCTCTCTCCCTCTCCTTTTCTCTCTCTGAGATCAATAAAAACATATATTTTTAAAATATATCCTGTTAGAATGCTACCTCTATAAAAAGAAAGGAAATTCAATCACAGAGAACTGGAAGTCAGTATAAGATCACATATTTTAATTGTTCCTAAACCCTAAGCGTTTGATAGTCAAGAAGTGACTCTGGCCCTAACCGGTTTGGCTCAGTGGATAGAGCGTCAGCCTGCGGACTGAAAGGTCCCAGGTTCGATTCCGGCCAAGGGCATGTACCTTGGTTGCAGGCACATCCCCAGTAGGGAGTGTGCAGGAGGCAGCTGATCAATGTTCCTTTCTCATCGATGTTTCTAACTCTCTATCTCTCTCTCTTCCTCTCTGTGAAAAATCAATAAAATATATATTTAAAAAAAAGAAGTGACTCTGTGTGTGCAGTGTGTGTGGGGGGGGGGGGGCGGGGAGGGGGAGGTCCCTTCCAAGCTTATAAGAAATCAGAAACTCAGGCCCCATCCCACCCCAGACCTACATTCTAAAAGATCCCCAGGTAATTAATATGCACATAAAAGTTGATGCTGGATTTTTGCTATGTTTGACTTTTTTTGATCTTTTGTTGTTGTTTTTAAAACACCCAACTGAGCTTTATATATAATTGCCAAAATTTGGAAACAACCAAGATGTCCTTCAGTAGGTGAATGGACAGATAAGCTGTGATATATCCAGACATTGGAATGTTATTCAGAGCTGAAAGGGAAACGAGCTATCAAGCCATGAAAAGACATGAGCAACATTAAATGACTATTACAAATTGAAAGAAGCCAATCTGAAAATTACATACTGTGTGATTCCAACTGGATGACATTGTGAAAAAGGCAAAACTATGAAAACAATAAAAAACATAATCAGTGCTTGCCAGTGATAGGAGTGAGAGGGGAGAGGTGAATAGGCAGAGCACAAAGGATATTTAGGGCAGTGAAAATAGTCTATAATATAATGATGTATATATCATAGTGCATTTATCCAAACCCACAGAACACACAATAAGAATAAACCCTAATGCATACTTGACTTTGAATGATTATGATATATTGATATCAGTTTATCCTTAGTAAAAATGGACTATGTTAATAATGAGGAAGGCTATGCTTGTGTGTATGTGTGTGTGTGTGGGGGGAGGGGCGGTAAAGTGTATGAGAAATCTCTGTATCTTCCTCTCCATTTTATTGTACACCTAAAACTGCTCTTGAATCTCAGAGGGAAGGTGGGAGTGGGTGGGAAGAAACTAACCAAAGAATTTGTATGCATATATGCATAACCCATGGACAAAGGCAATAGTGTGGTAAAGGTCTGGGGCAGGGGAGGGGGGGAGTTAGAAGGGGTCAATGGGGAAGAAGGGGACATCTGTAATACTACCAATAATAAAGATTTTTTTAAAGGTTTTAAAAAGTACCAAAGTGATGCAAAATTTCAGAACCGCTGATCTAATCCAGTTTCTCATCGGTTTCTGATCTTCAGTGATGAGACTATCAAAAGACATCATTTTTTTGCAGATCAGTTGGATTCAGAGTAGCAGAGGGTGAAAGGACTCCTGACTGGAAGATGTTTTTGTGCTTTCTTACTTTATCAATGTCTTTTTCTTGAATAATGTCCCAGAATCTGAAGTAGGACCAGGTCAACTGAGAGCACAGACATTCCTGGATGAACATACAAAGCATCAGGCAACATTTTCAGAGGAATATGCCACATAAATCGATTACTAGATATGGTAACTAGAGCTAAATTTGAGGAAATAACACACATTCATATAACTTATTACAGTATCCTATATCATAAAAGCCTAATATGCTAAGTGTCCAGTCGTCTGTTCAACCAATCAAAGCATAATATTCTGATAATATGCTAAGGCCACTCAACTGCTCGCTATGATGTGCACTGACCACCAGGGAGCAGATAGTCGACTGGTCGACCAGCCACTATGACGTGCACTGACCACCAGGGGGCAGACGTTCCAACTGGTAGGTTAGCTTGCTACTGAGGTCCGGCCGATTGGGACTGAGATAGGCCGGACACACTCTGGAGTCCTCATGTGGTCCCTTCCCAGTTGGCCAACCTCCTGCATCCCTCCCTGGCCCCAATCATGCCAGTGGGGTCCCTCGGCCTGGCCTGTGCCCTCTTGCAATCCAGGACCCCTTGGGGGATGTCAGAGAGCTGGTTTTGGCCGGATCCCGCAGGCCAGGCCTAGGGACCCCACTAGTGCACAAATTCGTGCACCAGGCCTCTAGTATTGTTATAACTGTTCTACCTTATTATTAGTAATTGTAAAACTTGTCCTGTGCCTAATTTATAAATTAAGCTTTATCATAGGTGTGTAAGTATAGGAAAAACATCCAATGGGGGGCTTGAAAA
>NW_005871173.1:870230-871925 GCF_000147115.1 Myotis lucifugus
ACTGTCCCGCAAAGGGAGCCAAGAAGGAAACAAGGAGAATGGATAAATAAACTGTGGAATAGTCATAAAATGCTATGCGAGGGCATGGAAAATAAATGAACTTTAGCTACATGTTCTAGCCAGAATACTGCCTAAAAATACATGCCAAGGGAATAATAACCACAAATCCTTAACAATTCTTAACTCTGGGGTAAGAAGCAGCAACGAGACTGGGAAGGTACACACAGGGGGCCTCAACAATGGTAGTAAAGTTTTATTTTTAAATGAGATGGTAGATCCATGAGCGAATATTTCATTATCTTGATATATCCTTATATTTCTTATATATTATCATATCTCCATCTCTATGTATAAAATTTTTTATTTACAAAGATTAAAATTTCTGTGTGTGTAGATTTACATGCGGTGGAGAATAGGATATGTGCACACACGAAGCCTGTGTGTTACCTCTGGACAATGTGATCTGGGATGATTTTTTTAAATGTACCTATTTCTATTGTTATTTGTAATGAATATGTGTAACCATTATATACTTTTTTAAAAGGTCTGGGAAAATATTAATGTCAAATCTTAACCTTTAAATAGTTCTTGTGTTTTGAAAACATTTTGTGAAAAACTACTTTTGAAATATTCAAATGCATGTGAGATTTATCGATTGGGTTCGTGTAAAATGATAATAGAAATCATTGGATCCTGTATTTCTTAGTGTACCATTGGGATTTTATAAGAAAAATATATATTTGGTGATTCAGATGTCCCAAATATATTTTTTTGTATATATTTGGTATTGGCCTCAGTTTCTGACTCATGGCTTCCAAAATCCTTGGAATTTCCTAAGTATTGAGAGTGACATAAGTGTTTCTTGTAATGTTAATAAGATGACCTTTAGACAGTTTATTTGGGGGCTGGTTGCCAGGAGAACCAACCATAGGATTAGAGGGTTGAAGCTTACAGGGCCCCCACTCCCTCTGGAGAGGGGAGAAGGCCTGGAGGTGGAATCAATTGCCCAATGCCCATGATTTAATCAATCTTGACTAAGTGTGTAATGAACCCTCCATTAAAAACATAAGAGGACAGGGTCCAGAGAACCTCCGAATTCTTGAACATGTGGAGGTGCTGAGAAAGTGGCACCTTGAGAGAGAGTGGAAACTCCCTGCCCTTTCCCTGTACCCTGCCCTGGGCATCTCGTCCATCTGGCTGTTTTTGAGTTATAGCCTTTTATAACAAACCAGTGATCTAGTAAGTAAAATATTTCTGTGAATTCTACGAGCCATTCTAGCCAAAATAATCAAACCAAGGAGGGGGTCATGGGAACCTCCCAGCTATAGCTAGTCAAGTTTCCTTTTGGCCATCACCCTCTGTGAGTCTGAGATTCCCTTTATGTAAACTAATGACAATCTCATAGGGTCATTGTGGAGATTCAATTGGAAAAATGTAGTTGGTTTTAATGGGCTATTCTAAAGTCATGGTATGCAGTGGGTAAGCCACACACCCTGTGCCAGACAGCCCAGGTCATCATTGTGTCACTTAAAAGATGAATGATCTTAGACGATCTATTTGACCCCATGGTTCCTCAACTTAACCTTGAAGCAAAGATTAATAGTAAATCTTCCTGATGCACATTTTTATAAAAAATTAAATATACACAAACTCAACATTTAGTGACCAAGATGCTTTAGCGTTTCCCTCAGCTTG
>NW_005871173.1:873460-877467 GCF_000147115.1 Myotis lucifugus
GTAGCGGGTAACCACATATTTCCATTGAGAATGGCTATACATGTATATGAGATAAATTCAAGTATATGGTGGGGTAGAGTTTCAGACCACCCACAATTAAGGCATATTTCACAATAAAACAATTTTTTGCTTTTCCAGTCAATATAAAAATTATGTTTACACTATAATATAGTTCATTAGAGGCCCAGTGCACGAATTCATGCATGGCTGGGGTCCCTTGGCCTGGCCAGGGATTGGGGCTGATCAGGGCCATCTCTCCCAGTCTAGGGGGAGGGACCGCGGGAGGTTAGCTGTGAGAGTGCACTGACGACTAGGGGGCAGCTCCTGCATCAAGCGTCTGCCCCCTGGTGGTCAGTGTGCGTCATAGCGGCCTGTTAACCAGTCTTAATGGTCGCTTAGGCTTTTATATGTAGAGATTAGTGTGCAATAGCATTATGTTTAAAAATCAATGTGCATACCTTTTTAAAAAAATACTTTATTCCTAAAAATGGCTAGCCTTCATCTTAGCTTTCAGAGAGGTGTAATTTCTTTGCTGGTGGAGAGTCTTGCCTCAATGTCATTGGCTGCTATTGTTGCCAACAGGTGGTGGTTGCTGAGGGGTGGGATGGCAGTGGAGATTTCTTAAGACAACAATAAAGTTTACTGCACTGATTGACTCTTCCTTTCACAAATGAGTTCTCTGTGGCATGTGACACTGTTTGATAGCATTTTACCCACAGTAGGACTTCTTTCAAAATTGGGGTCATTCCTCTATAGCCCTCCCTCTCCTTTAATCAACTAAATTTATGTAATATTCTAAATCTTTTGTCGTCATTTCAACAGTCTTCACAGCATCTTCACCAGAAGTAGATGTGCGACTATTTAACTTGAACACTTAGAGGACATTGCAAGGTTATTAACTGGCCTAATTTTAATATTGTTGTGTCTCAGAGAATAGGGAGGTCCAAGGAGAGGAAGAAAGACTAGGAAACAGCTGGTAGGTGGACAATCAGAACATACACAGCATTTATTGTTTAAGTTTGTACCCATGCTCAGAGACTACTAGGAAAAAAATGATATATTAAAACAATTCATTGCAATAGGTCCTATCTTTTAGTTAAGAACTCTTTCTAATATGACCTTTGTTGACATTGTCTTGATCTCTGAAAGCTCATAGTGAAGTTTTTCAACCATAGAATGGCTAGAGAGCAGAATGAAGTTGTAGAAACACTACTACTGTTGTCCCAACATGACTCATTTAATAAGCAGGGATGAGGGGAGAGAGTAATGCTTTTAGCTAAGAGGTTGGTTGGTCATTCATTCATTCATTCATTCACTCATTTATTCAATATGATGCAGAAAACACATACATAAAGCTGACAAATGCATGTAAAATTGCTGCAAATCATAGTTGCATTGTGTAGACAAAATGACACTTAAGAAGTGTAGCTCTAGCCGGTTTGGCTCAGTGGATAGAGTGTTGGCCCGTGAACTGAAGGGTCCCAGGTTCAATTCCCATCAAGGGCACATACCTCGGTTGCAAGCTCAATCCCTGACCCTGGTTAGTGTTCATGCAGGAGGCAACCAATCAATGTCTCTCTCACATAGATGTTTCTCTCTGTGTGTCTCTTCCCTTCCCTTCCACTCTCCAAAAAAAAAATAAATAAAAAATAAAAAATCAATGGAAAAAATATCTTCATCTGAGGATTAACAAAACAACAAAAAAAGGTGTCAATTGAACTGTAATCTAAAGAATACATAAGAATTAAATAAAGATTGTATAATAAGTACATATATGAACCAAAATAGAAAAATTACCAGTGAAAATTGTTATTGTATTTTATCACCTAACTTTAAAAATAGTATTTGTATTTACATTTATGATAAACACATTTTACATGTGACTAGTAAGTTGTAGTTTTAGCTAGTTTATGCTATTCATACCAGTTCCTGTATAAATATTGATCTTGGCTTGTTTTATATATTCATACAGTTTAAACTGATTAAAGGTTAGGTAAATGAACCATAAGAATATTGTTCTGAAAAAGTGTTGTTCCTTAGCAAAAGCACTGGCTCACATGTCACACTGCTACTACTGCTGTTGAAAACACTGCTAACTTCATTGTTGTCTTAAAACCTTTGTCTGCAATTCAACAAAAAATGAACAAAGGATGAAAGCAGAAACAAGTTCTCCACTTACTTAAGTAAAGGTTAATGATATTTTTAAAAAATGACTCAAGAAAAGACATACTTTTTAACAAAGTACATCAAGAATTTATTTATTAAAATGTCCCAGGAATATAGGTAAGAAAATAACAAAATTCAAATAATTCAAAACTCAAACATCAAATTGTTCCTGAAGTTTCTTAATAAAGTTAGGCCTAAAGCTTTTTATTAAATTCTATTTTTTTTTATTCACTGCTACAGCCTCTGGGACAGTGCTTGGCACTTAATAAGGATTTAATAACTCATTATTGATTATAGCCCAAAATTAATTTGGTGTATTTTCCAGCATCTCTCATATCTAGGATTCTGAAAATATTAGTCTTTGAGGAAATGTGACCGATAATTTTGCAGTCTTCTTCTTTCACTCTATCTCCTTTTTTTTTTTCCTTCAAACATTATACCAGTGGGACTCAAAATGATACACTTGAAATCCATCATTAATCAAAGTACAGGTTTCCATAGAAACCAATTCCAAAATGTCTTCATTATTTTTTCTCATGCAGAGATATAACGGCAGATTCAAATTTACTTAAGAGGATAAATCCTGGTCAGATGATTCCAGGTCCATTTTATGTGCTAAATATATAATGAGGCTTCTAGATCTGACTGCCTTTAAACTGTGAACTTAATCTAGGGTTGGAATCTCAATTTTGCTTTCTTAATGTCTTAATTGCTATATTGGTAAGAAAATATTTTATTATTATTATTGTCATTATATTATTTTTATATGTGTTATTACATTACATGACTATTTAGTAATCATATTTGTTATTTTTATATGCTTAATTGATATGTATCAAATTCATCTATTGAGCAAAAACCAAAAGCAAATAAATGAATGAAAAAATGACATTTTAAAATACCATTTTCATGACACTTATATTTGTTTCACTAAGTAACAGATGTGACTACAAAGGAAATCCTAGAACATGATCACAAAAGACAAGTTTCCTATTAAAATGTTAAAAATTGTCCCCAGAACCTGAGGAATTGGCCCCACTCCTGGTTGTCTCTTGCTCTATTTATTATGAGACTGACGCGCTACCTACTGCGCTAACGAGGCACCTCTTGCTCTATTTATTGTGTTTAAAATTGAAATTCCCTCTTTTGCATCTTCAGGATATATTTGTTCATATAAATCAGAGCTTCGGGTTCTCTGTGAGCATCTGTTTGTGTGTGTGTGTGTTTTGTCATTTTTTTAAAGGCTTTCTCCCGTGGTGGGGAGTCGCCATCAGGTTCCACAGGCCAAGTACTAGACACTGGGAACTGGAGAAGACCTGTGGACGAGTTGAGAAATGGGGCTCCTTTCAAAATACTCCAGAACTATTTTGCTCTGTTGAGGGCTGGTAATGGATCAGAGGCACAAATGACTAATTAGTAAAGGAACAAACAGTAATCTTTTTATTTTATTTTATTTTATTGCATATTATTTTTCTGGCAAGATTTATTTTTGAAAGATACTGGCAAACTAGGCTTTTTACTGGCCAGTAACTGAAGCATATCTTTGGACAGTGAGAACACAGAGAAAGAGGGAATGTCCCCACATCCCCATATGGATAATTCTGTAACAATGGATTTCTTCCCTGGTTTCTCCCAACATGGAAAGAGATCTTGATTGCCCTGCCTGGGTCACATGCTTACCAGCACTTGGCTAGGGAAGATCATAGCATCTTGACTGACATATGACAAGGCTGCTCAGAGTAAAGGGTGGCGGGCACATAATGCAATATACTGATCATGTATCATAAAAATGTACACTTGAAACCTAAATTTTATTAACCAATCTTACAAACAATAGCATC
>NW_005871173.1:877691-886628 GCF_000147115.1 Myotis lucifugus
AGGGACTGTCGCCATGTGAGCCTTTCCTCAGATTGGAAGCTACCTGCTGTCATGTCTAACACAACAGTAGGAATTATGGCTCTTCTGCAGGCCTTCATCTGAAAATGGCAGTTTAGTTGTTTAGACTTGTTAGAAACCCTTGCCTCTTTTTACTGCCCCTACATCTTTTCATGTCTCTCTTCAAAGAGCCTAGGAATATATATACACACACACATTTTAATGCATGTCTCAAAGAAACTGTAATATGTTTAAAAGACATGTGTTTTCCTCAGGCAAACTCAGTGTGGTAGAATAGGATATGCAAAACAGAATCAGGAAGAGATTTATTTAAAAACAAAGTTATCACAGTCGTACTACGTAGAAAATCTACCACAGAAGGTAGCTCTCCTTTCTTGTGACAGGGTCCTCTTCAAGAATGAAGGCTCTCGCCCTAGCCGGCTTGGCTCAGTGGATAGAGTGTCGGCCTGCGGACTGAAGGGTCCCAGGTTTGATTCCGGCCAAGGGCACATGCCTGGGTTGCAGGCTCAATCCCCAGTGGGGGTGTGCAGGAGGCAGCCGATCAATGATTCTCTCTCATCGTTGATGTTTCTATGTCTCTCTCCTTCTCCCTTCCTCTCTGAAACCAATAAAGAAATATATTAAAAAAAAAAAAAAAGAATGAAGGCTCTGTCATGCTGGCAAGAAGTGTGTTGGCAGGATGCAGAGCTATTCTGCCACCTCAGGGAGAAAAGATCTGGAGGCTGTGAAAGACCATCCTGCAAACTGTGCCCAGATGTGTCATCAGCACTCAAGTAACTATTACTCTGTGCTTCAGTAACCCTAAAATTTGATGATAAGAATGACTGCCTATTACAAACCAGGTTTGTTTTATCCCCATGGTTTCTTAGGGATTTAATTCCTATTTAATTTTGATGACTGTTTAAAATGTGGACCCACATTTAGCCACGTCACCCGGAATGTTTCAGTAGATGCTCCATGGTCTTATTCGCTGGTAAAGCGAGCACCCGCCTGACCCCACTGGGGATGCTGCCCAGTGAACCATCAGCCTCTGTCTGACTTTGTGCACATTGTACTGTGGTTTCCTTTCAAGAACTCCCTTTCACTCACCTCTCCAGAAATAAGGAGAAGACCAGCCCCAGAACAGAGTTTTACTAATCAACACCACCAAAGAGCTGCCCCTGACCTTGGAGACTCACTCTGCAGACAGAATCCTCTTCTGATGTCATTGGGCAGCTTACGTAAACGTAGGGTTTGAAATGCAACTTTCGTCATGTGTGTGTTAGTATGAATGAAAATTCTACCTGGAGTTTAAATTTGATTTTATACATATATGATGACACATGAAGACAACATCGTAGTATTAAGCCCCTGGAAGAGCATGCTTTTTGTAGCTCTGTGACCTTTGGTCTGTCATTTCCATTTCTCTCAGCCCGGGTTAACTTACCTGGAGAGTAAGTACCTGGCTCACCCATCTCAGAGGTGACGTTGAAATAATGGATGAGAAAACAGGATGTAAAGACAGAGTCAAGCGGAATGGAATTACTTCTGTGAAGCAGCCCGATGTGCAAATAACTCAGACATTACAGTCAGGCAGATCTGGTCCAATTATGCCGGAAGCCGGTCCACCCTTGCTGCTTGACACAGTCGCTGCAGGGAAGAAACATCTGCACAGCTTATGTTTCAAGGGACCTGACGTATATGACATATGTTTGCTCCCCCTCTTAAGCGCTATGTGTTTTAACCAGGACCACCTCCCCGAGAAAGGTTGTTTCCCCAGGTCAGGGGTTAACAGGACTAAGGAAGAGAATAAATCAGTGGATCCCCCTAGTGTTGCAGAAATGCCATGTGCTACTTATGAAGAACTTGGACTAAGACTGTTGGCAATAAATTTGGGACTTGGGCCCACATCCCCAGGGGTCTGCCCACCAGGGAAAGTACCAAAGCCTATACCCCTGGGGACCCACCAACACAGGGCAGTCCCAGGGAAGGCAAGCATCGAGGCTGGGAGGACATAACCTTTACTGGGTAGGAGAATCTCCTTCAGTCACTTCCTTGTAGCCTATCAGTAGAGCAGTGACCTTGGAATAGCCCTTGTAATGGAACACAGATTAAGCTAGACAAGATTAAAATCAACAGAACTAGATAGAGACAGGATTTTTGGCAAAGGTCAGATAAGAAACAAGGATCTATAGAACGTTACCCAAAACATACCATGATGTGATTATAGAGGCATGCTTATAGGATCAACTGGTATAAATATAGATGTAACAGGACAATAAAAAGAGAACCTAGCTATGATGATTAACTGAACGCTGTCTCCGTGTCCTTCCTTCTTCGTTGACTCCGTCCACACCTTTGGGAACCCCTGGACCTGCTGGGGCTGGACCCCAACACAATTACTAATAAAAATTCTGTACTTATATTGGTATTTTTGGTTGCCAGATCTAACAATAAATAGTAGAGAAATTCTTAGCACAGGGTTATAGCCAGACAGATGTAGGTTCAAGTACAGGCTCTGCCACCTCATGTTTTTATTAGACGAATACCTTCTTTGTAAAACTCAGTTTCCTCTCTTATAAAATAAAAATAATGCTCTCTACCAACACCATCATTAAACTTCTGGTATACCCCCAAAAAGGATGAGAAAATCAAAAGAAGTAACAAGAGCCTCAGATGCAGACAGAACCAAGAAACTTTAAAGGATGGAAATAAAATATATAAAAAGGATAAAAGTGGCTGCTGCAGACTTCTTTTTATTAAAAAACTAGGGGCCCAGTGCACGAAATTTGTGCACTTGCGCGGGGGTAGGGGGTCCCTCAGTCTAGCCTGCCCCCTCTCACATACTGGGAGCCCTCAGGGGATGTCCTACTGACAGCTTAGGCCCGCTGCCTGCTCCCCTTGGGGAGCGGGCCTAAACCGCAGTCTGGCCTCCCTTTGTGGGAGGCGACTGGGCTGATCAGGGGAAGGCACCAGCCCCATCACCCCACTGCTGCAGCCACTGCCAGTCACCGCAGCCACCAAGGTGTTTTCATCAACACGGACTCAAGTCCCTTCACCATGAAAAAATGACAACTTTCTTTAGGCATTTTCAAGATTGTCTTTCATAGGATATGACATTTCTTTCTTTCTTTTTTTTTTTATCCTCACCTGAGGATATGTTTCCATTGATTTTTAGAGAATGTGGAAGAGAAAGGGAAAGACAGAAACGTCAAAGTGAAAGGAACACTTTGATTGGTTGCCTCCTGCATGAGCCCTGACCTGGGCCCGGCCATGGAGGAGCCTGCAACCTAGGTACATACCCTTGGTCAGAATTGAACCCAGACCCTGTGGTCGACAGGCCGAGGCATTATCCACTGAGCCAAACCAGCTAGGGCAGGCTATGACATTTCTTAGCCCTCCAGCAGCAGACCTTCGTTTTTTTTCTACAGGAGTGTGGTGGAAAAACCCTAGGTAACCTTCTTGGATTCTTATAACCAAGTTACTAAGAATATTACCAGTGGCATACAGGGAGCTTAGCCAATGAGCAGTCAGAAAAGGTGTTTCCTCAGTAGTTCACACTGATTCCAGCTCGGCCCCTGCCCAGGCCTAAGGCCTCAGCCAGCTCCGCCCCTGCTCCCTCTGATCACTGGCTCTGCCCCTGCCCAGCTCCCTCCAATTGCCAGCTCTGCCCCTGCCCAGGCCTAACGCCTCTGCCCGAGGCATTAGGCCTGGCCAGGGGACCCCCAGCTTGTTCTGATTGCCGGCTCCACCTCTGCTCCCTCTGATCACCGGCTCTGTCCCTGCCCAGCTCTCTCCTATCGCCGGCTCCGCCCCTGACCAGGCCTAAGGCCTCTGGCTGGGGCTTTAGGCCTGGGCAGGGGCCCCCTTGCCTCTGATCGCAGGCTCAGGCCCTGCCCAGGAGCCCCCTGGCTCAGGCCCTTCCTAGGCTGCTCAGGGCCCACACGTGGCCTACCTTGGAGTGACCTGAGTGACCTGGGTGCCCGATGATGTTCCTGGGACCCAGGCCGCTGGGCGCCTATGTATGCAAATTAACTGCCATCTTTGTTGGGTTAATTTGCATACTCTCCTGATTGGCTGGTGAGCATAGTGGAGGGATGGTCAATTTACATGTCTGTCTATTATTAGGCAAGATTTTAAATCATTATTGTTGAAAGTATTACAGATGTCCCTTTCCCCCCCCCATTGACCCCTTCTAGCCTACACCTGCCCCCAGCCCCAGGCCTTCACCACACTATTGTCTGTGTCCATGGGTTATGCATATCTATATATATAAAATCCTAAGCGACCAGTCGCTATGACATGCACTGACCACCAGGGGGCAGACGCTCAATGCAGGACCTGCCCTGCCCCTTGATGGTCAGTGCGCTCCCACAGCAGGAGCCAGGGCTCATGGCTGGTGAGTGCAGCTGTTGTGGCTCAAGCCTCTCCAGCCTCCATGGCAGGGCTATGAGAGCTACAGTGGCCCAGGCGCAGCAGGCTGGGATGAGTGGGAGCAGCATGGTGCCGAGTTGGGCCTCGGGCTCCTCCCCGGCTGCCTGCCACTTTGCGCACTACTACATCCCTTGGAGGATGTCGGACTGCCAGTTTCGAGCTGAAACCGGCAGTCCAACATCCCCTGACGGGTCCTAGATTGTGAGGGGGTGCAGGCCAGGCTGAGGGACCCCACCAGTGCAGAAATATGTGCACCAGGCCTCTAGTATGCATATAAATTCTTTGCTTAATCTCTTTCATCCACCCACCCCTGCCTTCCCTAATGTTGACATTATTGTAGGTGTCCCCCTTTTCCCTGCTCTTTGCCCACCTCGACCCACCCCCCACTCCCCATCCCTTGGCCTTCGCCAAACTATTGTCCATGTCCATGGAGTATGTTACAGACTATTTTTTTAAAAATAAGCAAGTGTTTTAAACAGACATGAGAATTTTTCTCAACATAAAAAAGAAAAGCTCACATCTATCTACACCAGTGATGGCGAACCTTTTGAGCTCGGCGTGTCAGCATTTTGAAAAACCCTAACTTAACTCTGGTGCCGTGTCACATATAGAAATTTTTTGATATTTGCAACCATAGTAAAACAAAGATTCATATTTTTGATATTTATTTTATATATTTAAATGCCATTTAACAAAGAAAAATCAACCCAAAAAATGAGTTCACGTGTCACCTCTGACACATGTTTCATAGGTTCGCCATCACTGCTCTACACCAATGACACTTTTTAAGGACATCAAAATGGGTCAGGATATTTACCACCACATATTCAGAAAGAAGCAGAAAAAAAATGTATGTGGTTGAGACATTCCTCAGCCTAAGCAACTAGGAAGATCAGGTATAAAAAGTCAAGGTGGGGTGTTCATAGGATCACATGTCTCTTTTTTAATTTTTATTGAATTTATTGGGGCAACATGTCTCCGTTTACACTAAGTTTCCAGTGGGCTTTTCTGGAGGCTCAGGTAATGTGTATTTATCAGTTTTTGAGATTTGGATTCTATAGTAGAGCCCAGAGCTAGCACAAGTAAAGCAAACTTTCAAAATTAAAGCAACATGAAGCTAAAGTGCTATCTCTGATAGTTATGTTAAAATATTTACGAAGCAAGAATTTCAGAACAAATGTGAGTAATATATTAGATGCATATTTGTGGGAAACATTTCAACTTGTTATTTTTCTTTCTGAAGCAATAAACCACTTCTGAGGCAAGTTATGAATAATTCAGCCCTGTGTATTTGAGAGTAAAAGATGTGTAATTTAGAAAAGAAGGCTAGATCTTATATTAATGATGGCAGGGAAGATATAGCAAAGCTATTGTAAAGATACAAATGAATGAGTGCCCAGGTTTAGTCAACATTGGGCACCATGAAAACCAGAGCACGTTTTGTGAAGAATCCTGGCCGTCTAGAGCTCTCAGGCAGAGATGCGGATTTTGTGACTATGTCCTCCAAAGGGGGAGGGGGGGGCGGTATTAATTACCTCTGCATCTCTGCTTATTTCTATTCTGTTACCAAATGTCTTCTAGTGGCATTCTCTTTTTTCCATCTTGACTTCTGTTTGACTCATAACTTTGTCTTTTCCATGATTTCCACTTGCTACTGGCCCACAAGGCTCTGCTCTATCTCATGGGCTTTCTTCATCTTTATCTTCTGCACCAGCAACTTTGTTTCACAATTTATCTCCCCAGGAGCAATGATCCGATCAATCATTCTCATCTTCCCTCATCAGTCCGCGGCACAAAGTTCGAGCTGGCCTCCTTGTCAGATGCCCACTTTTTGTCCAATCTGTTGCTAATGGGAAGGTCACGTGGTCTTCCCAACTGGGAATTTGGATGAGGAACTTTCTCTTACAAGGACTGTGTCCTGGTACATAAATGAGACCTCTCTCAATGATTAGGGAAATCAGAGCCAGTCCTTTAATGTCCTTTAGCTCTCCGTGCAGAACTCACAAGATCTTCGTGATCATCAGGTGAGGTAATTTATGTGAGAGCCCTTTGAAATCTCTTAAGTAATATGTGTGATATGACTATGCATACATGTAATTTATAAGTCATTTAGTTCTGTGAATGTCATGATTGACCCTGAATAACTTCTGGTCAGTTCTCAAGATTAAGCTGCTTGCTAAAGATTCTCTCAAACATGCCAATGGTCTGAGTTAGAACTCCTTCATTTATATCGGTTAAGATGGAAACTTCTGTCATTCTCCTCAGTATACATTGAACTATAGGTAGCTGCCTCTCCTGGTATTTGTAGGAGGAGTGTGCTGCATAAAGCCTCTGCACAAAAGAAACAGAGTCTTTTCTTGAAGATATTTTCTATGACTTGAATAATCACTTATCAATTGTCAACTTCCAGGAAGAGAAGACATAAGGCCCTATCCTCAAGGTGTGATTATTTTGAAGGGCTGAAAAATGCAGTTCAGAATGCTTTCTTGAAAAAACAACAACAGCATTTTATTTGCTGCAGAAGTTCTAAAGGTACAAAAACAACATTTGCAAATGTCAGCTGGGATCTATAAAGAAGAAATTATTGTTTGTTATGAGAGTTCAGTCGAGGATAGAGTCCCGCACAAGATCGACTTCACTTCTGACACCAATTGTAGGTCTGAGGTCTTCCCAAAGTCACCCCCGTGTTTGATCGTTTTCTGGAAAGATTCACGGAACTCACCGAAAGCTTACACTCATGTTTATGGCCTATTGTAAGGGAAGGACGAAAATTAAAATCATCCGAGGGAAGTCGTGCAGAGGCCGAGTCCAGGAAAGGCACCAACTCCAGAGCTTTGTTGTCCTCTCCATGAGTTTGGGCCGGTGCTTTCCCAGCATCGGTGTGTTACAACACGCACGGAGCATTGCCAGCCAGGGAAGTTCACCTGAGCCTTCAGCATCCAGAGGTTTTTACTGTTGTTTGATCACATATAGTCTGTGCAGTTGGTCATTAGTTTCCAAGCTCTCCCAGAGAGCGTGTTGATTGATACCTTTAGTTCCTAGTTCTTTCCAGAGGCAGAACTAATACCATGTAACCCAAAGCACCCATCATAAATCACATCATTAGACTGTCAGTGGCCAAGGCTTCCAGGCAAACAAAGACACTCCTATCAATCAAGAAAATGTAAGGACTTGGGCAAAAGCCAGACTTCTTCTTGGGCAAGATTAATTCTTCACTACATAACGACTGGAATAAGTGGGGTTTAACTCAGTCAGAATGCAATAAGATGACCCTCGTGGAGGTTAGGGACCAACAGTGACTAAGGCAGAATCACATAACATTGAAAAGATGTATACTGGGTACAAATGTAAACCAGAACAATCTAAGAAAGGCAGTCAAGACAAGTCCTTATGTTTTCAGTCTGTCTTCCAATTTATCTGTTTAGACGGTTTTATTGGGGTATTATTTACATACCATGAAATTCACCCATTTTAATTGTCCAATTCAATAATCTTTACTAAACTTTCAGAACTGTGAAACCATCACTACAATCCAGTTTTAGGATGTCTCTATCACCCCAGACAGATTCCCTGTGCCCACTTGTTATCAACCTCTCTGCCTACTCCCAACCCCACGAAACTCCTTCTCTGCCTTCTTTCTCTATAGACTTGGTTGGACTGAACATGGCTTATACATAGAACCATACAATATGCAATCTTTAACTTCTTAGTGTAATTTGAAATTCACTCATATTGTAGCATGAATCAGTAGCTTATTCCTTTTTTACTGCTGTATTGTATTTCATCATATGGTTATACCACATTTTGTTTATCCATTCACCAGCTGATGTTTCTTTTTTCAATTTCTTACAATTATAAACAATGCTGCTATTGTGAACAAGTCTTTATGTGAATATGTTTATATTTCTCAGGTAGATAGCTAGGAGTATAATTATCAGGCTTTATAGTAAGTTTATGCTTAACTTTATAAGAAACTGCTAAACTGCTTTTCAAAGTGGTTGTAACATTTTATAGTTTCATCAACAAAATACGTGGGTTCCAGTTTCCACACATCCTAGCCAACAGTTGCTCTTATCTGCCTTTTTCATTATAGCAACTAGAGGCCTGGTGCACAAAAATTTGTGCACTTGGGAGGGTCCCTCAGCCCAGCCTGTGCCCTCTCACAGTCTGGGACCCCTCGGGGAATGACCACCTGCTGGCTTAGGCCTGCTCCCCAGGGGATTGGACCTAAGCTGGCAGTCAGACATCCCTCTGGCAGCTCGGGAGCCCTCGGGGGATGTCCACTTGCCAGCGGGGAGCAGGCCTAGCTGCAGTTGGACATCCTTAGCGCTGCTGAGGAGGCGGGAGAGGCTCCCACCACCACCGCTGTACTGGCAGCCGTCAGCCTGGCTTGTGGCTGAGCAGAGCTCCCCCTGTGGGACACACTGACCACCAGGAGGCAGCTCCTACATTAAGCGTCTGCCCCCTGGTGGTCAGTGTGTGTCATAGTGACCAGTCATTCCCAGT
>NW_005871173.1:891290-893839 GCF_000147115.1 Myotis lucifugus
GTGTCCAAGAAATAAGACACTTGCAAAAGCAAAAGTCTCTGTTTCAACGGTCAATGGATAAAATCAACAATTATCAGAAGTCTTAATTTACACATTAATCTTTTGGAATTCAACTTTTAAAAATAAATGCCAAAAAAAACCCCTTAGAGCCCTAGCTGATTTGACTCAGAGGACAGAGCATCGGCCTGCAAACTTAAGGGTACCAGGTTCGATTCCTGTCAAAGGCACGTACCTAGGTTGCAGGCTCGATCCCTGGCCCTGGTCAGGGTGCATGAGGTAGGCAACCAAGCGACGTGTCTCTCTCACATTGATGTTTCTCTCTCTCTGACTCTCCCCCTCCCTTCCTCTCTCTCTAAAAATCAATGGAAAAATATCCTCAGGTGAGGATTAACAAAAAGAAGAAGAAGGAGGAGGAGGAGGAGGAGGAGGAGGAGGAGGAGGAGGAAGAGGAGAAAGAAAAGAAAAGAAAAGAAAAGAAAAGAAAAGAAAAGAAAAAAGAAAGAAAGAAAGAAAGAAAGAAAGAAAGAAAGAAAGAAAGAAAGAAAGAAAGAAAAACTTAGAACTACAAGATTGATCTACATCTCCATAGCTTGACTCTTAGAATCTGTCAAGTGGTAAATGCTTAACACCTATCTAGTTATTCAGGTTAAAGATAAAAACTAAGAGAATTCTGAAGAACAAGAAGAGAGAGAGGGAAGGCTACCCCCACCAGATATTGAAATAATCCAATCTATAAAGACTCTTTTTTAAAATTTCTTGTTGACAGTATTACAGGTGTCCCTCATTCCCCCCACCCTTTTCTCCCCCTCCACCCATCCTCTGTCCCACCACAGGCCTTCCTCACACTAGCCCAGGTCTGCCTCCATGGGCTATGCATATATGCATATATGTTGTTTGGTTAATCTCTTCCTAGCCCCTGCCCCTCTGAAATCTGTCAGTCTGTTCCATGCATTCATGCCTCTGGACCTATTTTGTTCATCAGTTTATATATTTCTTTAGATTCCACATATGAGTGAGGTCATATGATACTTGTCTTTATCTGGCTGGCTTATTTTGCTTAACATAATACTCTCCGGGTCCATCCATGCTGTCCTAAAGGGTAAGAAGTCTTCCTTTTTTACAGCTGCATAGTATTCCATTGTGTAAACATACCCCAGCTTTTTTATCCAGGCACATGGGCTGTTTCCAGATTTTAGCTATTGTAAATCCATACTGTTTTCCACCATGGTTACACCACTCTGATTTCCCACCAGCAGTGTACTAGGGTTCCTTTTTCCCCACATCCTTGCCAGCACTTGTTGATTTATTGATGGTAGCTATTTTGGCAGGTGTGAGGTGATACCTCACTGTAGTTTTAATTTGCATCTCTCTAATGATTAGTGACCTTGAGCATTTTTTTAAATGTCTATTGTAAAGTCTCTTTTTTAAAACAACATAGGATTTGGTGCTTTGTTCAGATATAAACATGGAAAAACTCTGAAATACATACACAAATTGTATATATATACAAAGTGTCCCCTCGAGAGTTCGACCAACCAGGAGTTCAATCACTTGCTATGACATGCGCTGACCACCAAGGGGCAGCACAAATAAAGGAAGGCCCCAGTTGGCAGCCAGCAGCTGCTAGGGACCCTACCCATGCACAAATTTTGTGCACTGGGCCTCTAGTATATAATAAATAACCATTATGTATTTGTGAGTATTGGTTGTTATTTTTAAATTAGGTGGTTGGAATAACTGGATAGCCATTTAGATAAGTGGTGAAACTAGTTCCATTACTCACACCATGCAGTAAGATAAGCTTCAAATGGATCAGAGACTTAAACAAAAAGTAAAATCATATAAGTACTAGAGGAAAATCAGATAAATTACTCTATAACCTGAAATGAAAATAACATACCCATTTAAGATTCAAAATCCAGACAAAAAGAATAAGTAAAAAAAATACAAAAATCTGGTCATGTGAAAAAACAAAAACTTTTGAATGGAAGAGAACACCATAAGCAAAATATTAAGATAAATTACTTATTTGCAACTTAAAACATAGAGAAATAGTTAATATTTTCATATGGTAAGTACTAAAATGGAAAACAGCCAATGGCCCTATAAATGTAGACTAAAGAAATTAATAGCCAACTTATGGAAATAAAAAATGCAAATGGCTTTAACCATGTGAATAGGTATTCAACATTGCTCCTAATAAGAGAATATGTAAATTGAAACTACACCAAGAGAGCATTTTCCACTTATTGCTTTGGCAAAAAATTAGAATACTTACTATGCTAGTAAAATTTTAGAAAAAGAAGCACTTTTATATATATTTAGAGAGTAGGAGAATAGAGCAATTGCTATGGAAAATAACCCTAAAATATCTAGCAAAATTATATAGAATATGTCTTTTGACCCAGTTATCTCACTTGCTTGAAACTATTTCACAGATACACTGGCCAAAAGAAAGGCTTCTCAATAAGACTATGTGTTGCAAGAATATTTATGAGAGCAATTTACCATGTACATCAGTGGGGAGCTAGCTGAATAACATGACACAA
>NW_005871173.1:896240-900212 GCF_000147115.1 Myotis lucifugus
CTTATACTAATAAGACTCTAAGAATTGCTGAGAACACAGACTATGTATTAAAGCATGGTTAAGTATTATCTTCTAGAATCAGCAAAAATACTAATATCAGCCATCTGTTAAGTGGCATTTGGTCTTGCAATCAGGACAACAGTAGCTATTACAATATATTAAGTAATATTCTGGGTCTCTGATGGTGAGAAACTAAAGTTTGATTTCTGTAACTTTCTATTCTTTTTTATACTTATGTTTAAAATTTCATTATTTATCTCAAACCTGGAAAAACATAATTTCTATATATATACTAAAGATTTCTTCATGGCTCATTTTCCTTATTTAAGGCCTTAATCACTGCATGCCAACTATGTACCAAGCAGCTGTTGCTAGGATGTATCTGTTACCATAGCAATAGATGAACTTTTCAGATGCATCTAGAATTCTTCCTCTTTTTTGCTACCCGTGTCCCTTGTCCATATGCAAACCAGTGGCTAAATCTCTAATTGCAACAAAATTATTTGAAGTAATAACATCCTGCATTTAACATCCATGTACACGAGAGTACAGTACAGTACAATATAAGCCTTTTTATTTTTCCTTTAAGCTCTGCATTCTTTCCCCAAGCCATTTAGACTGCAGAAATTCCTATGACCTGGGTAGGAACACGGTGCCCAGTTAATAAGCATCAGAAACATTTTCTGTGAATGCACTTTACAGAAACAGCAATTAATAGAAGAAAAGAACTAAGTGCAAATGGACTCTTTCCTTTCCTTTCTTTTCTTAAATAAAAGCATTCAATATGGAACCAAGAATGTGTTACCGAGATGTCACCAACCTCAGCATGGACATGAGCCAGTCTAGTGTGGACGCAATCACCAATTCCCCACATGAGTTGCGGCTGCCCCTTCAGTTGGAGTTTTCAGGTGGGTGAGAGTAGACAGTGATAACATAGGGGACCTGAAACATAGAATTATAATTTTAATAAACTCTTGAGCACTGAGTTATTCCTGAAAGTACAATCTCTTCTGTCTCTCATTTGTCATCTATTATGGAAAAAGCGCTAGGTTTGGGATTAGGTAACCTGGGTCTGAGCCCCAGCAGTTCCATTAACTAGATGTATGACACTGCTCAAGTTAGGCAATTTTTTTGAGTTGGTTTCTTTTTAAGTGAGTACAAATGGTCTTATAAAGGAATATTTTTATTTTATTCTTTTAAGTCGATGTGCTTATACTCTAGAAGGGCAACTTGGAAACACAACAGTAAGCTCGTTAGCAATATTTAAATGTAAACTTAATACTTTAAAAAATTACAAGGTGTATGTGAGCAAAAATCGGCTGCAATAAATCCTTAAATTGCATTTTTTTCATTTCTTATTAATGTTTTTCAATTTCAGTTGACAGTCAATATTATTTTATATTAATTTCAGTTGTACAACATAGTAGTTAGACATTTATATAATTTAAGTGATCCCCCAATACGTCTAGTTTCCACCTGTTTCCATATAGTTATTACAATATTATTGACTTTATTCTCTGTGCTGTACTTTATATCCTGTGACTGTTTTGTAACTACCAATTGCACTTTACTAGATAAATGATAGATTATAGATATAGACAGATAGATAGATAGATAGATAGATAGATAGGGCGAACAATTTTAAGGTTTAATTGAATCCATTCAATGGGTAAGAACAATGATTTCATGCTGTTAGAGATGTTACCTCAGTTGGAGATTTTTTTTTCCAGGCGGAAGTGGGTAACACTGACAGAAACTGTGAATTAGAATTTCATGTAGTTTTGGAGAACTGTGCCTCCTTTACCCATGATAATTGGCTTCCCTTAAATGCTTTGTCAACTTACTTTCACTGTAAATTCTAAAATGGTATGAGTTTTCCTACTGCAGAAATTGGTGCATAAAATCTATCACTGACATTTCCCTTAAATGTAATCCCCTGTGTGTCAACTTTTGTCATAACTACACTGAACCTCTGATGTCTCTCAGCTCTGTGTAAAACAGTCGCATACAGTTATCGCTGGTAATTGGAAATCTTGCTTTCCAAGCTTTCAAACTAAGAAATTTTAGACAAATGCTTGGTGAATGCTTTACTCTGCAAAAATCTCCTTACTCATTCCCTGCAATAAATGGATTTGGATATGAACATATCCCCTTTATATCTGAGATAACTATTGAGTCTCATTATTTAAATGCATGAAACAGAGAGAATTGACTGCTAAGATGTGCCAGGGACTGGGTGAAGGTGGGCAAAGGGAAGGTGGAAATATGGTGACATCTGTAATAGTTTGACAACAAAAATAAAATTATTTTTAAAAAGATGTATATACCCACAAATAAACATGTGAATTTCTCTATGTTGAAAGACATCAGGAGGTGCCCTAATAATGCATTAGGAAAGACTGCTTGTTGACAAAAGAAATTGTCCAATCTCCATCATAGTAAAGATCAAAGTCAATATATACTGAATGACAATTATTTTATAGCAAACACAATGATTCCAACATAACTATCTGGTTGCCATAGCACATGAAAACATATTAAAATGACCAGTAATTTTAATCTTTGTAATAATCAATTGCAATAAATATATAAATCAATAGATGCTTTTATTTTAAATTATTTTTTGTAACTATACTAAGTATTTGTACTCTAGAAAATGTACATGTATGTATGTCTCTGATCACAAACATTCCCCAGGCTGGATTCTCCTCCCCAGCCTAACTGAAAGGGCAGATGAAGAGTCACTTTTTATATCCCACTGTTCATGTGAAAACATTTGAAAACTGGTCAAAGTAAATGAATATTATTAAAATTTCTTCTACAGATCTCAAAATGATTTTTCCTAATTAAAAAAAAAAATGTTGTTTTACCAAAGCCAAGGAAAAATTTAATTAAAAAGGTAACCAACCTTTAAATAATAACCCAAGGAGATAACATTTTTATATATAAAGCAATATTCACAGAAAAAAATCGGTAAGTTATTTAGAACTAAAGTTATTAGGTTTCAGACAATTGGAATTTCTTGTGCTTAATTATTACCTATTTCTAAATGCATTGCATTCTAACAGAAACTCTTTAGAATATACTAAGGTTTCTTTTGAGCCCAGTCCTTGATTGGTTTTCTACTGAGTGTTGTGTGTGTGATAAAATTTACATTATCTGACATGGATGCCATAAATAGTATTTAAATTTCTTACGGTATTCTTAGAAAAGTGTTTATCTTCTTTGTATTAATAAAATTAAAACTAGACATTTAAAAAATTACACAAACCTTTTGATACAGCAATCCTTCATTGGGGATTCTCAGAGAATAAAATCTCCATCATGTAAGGATTTATATGTAGTACTAGAGGCCCAGTACATGAAATTCGTGCATGGCTAGGGTCCCTAGTGGCTGCTGGCTGCCAGCGGGGCCTCCCTTCCCCAGCTGCCAGCCAAGGCCATCCTTCATTCCCCACCACCTCCTGGTGGTCAGCGCATGTCTAACTCAATTTGCATATTAGCCTTTTATTATATAGGATTGCTTGCCACAGCTAGGCTAGAAGACTGAAGGCAAAATGCACATGTGTCTAAAAGTGAACGGCTGCATAAATTATGGTATATCCAAACTATCAGCTACCAGGAACTACTAAAAACAATGCGCTATATAAGATCTACCAGAGTCCACCCTTTAGGTTGCAGATATATGTATAATGTATAGTTCTTAAACACACACAACACAATACCCATATTCTATACTTGCTTGTTTCTGTTTGATTAATGCTAGAGCGACTTGTGAAATATAAACATCAAACCGCTAATAATATTTATTTCTAACAGAGGGATTTTATAGGTTTGATAAAAATATTTTAATTTTTTTCTAAATCCTTAAGTCTTTGATTTGTTATAAAAAGCAGGCCTTATTTTGGCAATGTAAAGTATGAAACCTTAAGCCCTCAAAAAGAGAATTTAAAAAATAATAATCAACCCTGT
>NW_005871173.1:900312-913426 GCF_000147115.1 Myotis lucifugus
GGTGATTCCAGTGTTCTAGGTTAGACAATCTTTGTCTCTCAAGGGCCAGATGATGCATCTTAGACTTGGCAGGCAAAATGCACTCTGCCACAACTGCCCACTCTACTATACGAAAGCAACCACATGCAACAGATGAACAAGTGACAGGGGCTGCGTTCTGATGAACTTCATTTGTAGGCACCAAAATCAAAGTTTCATGTAATTTTTATGTGCCACATATATTATTCTCCTTTCCACATTCTTTCAATGATGTAAAAATGTAAAAAGCATTCTGAGCTCATGGGCTGCCCCCAAAAACTTCTGACCATAGTTTCCAACCCTGTGCGAGGGAGAGCAGTGTAAGTGGACATGAACCTTCTGGGACTGGATTTTGCTGTTCAAGCCCGTAGGAGCCAGGTGAGCCTGGTACAGAACTTACACAAATTGGAGGTTATCACTCCTACATGAGGGGTTATATATATTCTGACAAATATCTACCCATGGTCTTTCCTGATGAAATGTACTTGATCATCACTGCATCAGGTCTAATTCTATACTTAGAAGGTCTCATTGTTAAAAAAAAAAAAAAGTGCAATTCTAAGAGGAAAAATGCATTAGGCTATATTGACTCTCCCTGTGTGAAATGGTGGAAATGATTTTCTCCTAACAATGGCACCCAAAAATGGAAGTCGTAATGGGGTAGACGAAAAGAGGAATGTCCTCTTTTAGATAATAGAGCATTACTGGGAAAGGCTGAGTGGACCATAAGGGGTGCTGAGCAGAGGAGGGGTGACGATGGGTGAGAAGCAGGGCAAGGGAGGTTATGTGGACACTAGGATGTGGGAAGAAACAGGATAAAACAATAGTTTTTAATAGTTTAATAGTTTACCCCTGACCATACTGGTTTTACCATCTAGATTAAAACTGAATAAAACAAGGCGTTGAAGAAAAGATAGAAGAAAGGCAAGAATCATTTGCATTTTTATTGTGGTTTCTGGCAAGGATTACTAAGATGACTTTCCACCAGAGGACCAGCTAGGGCATCAGGTGTTGATGAAATTGTGGGCTGTGGAGTATGGCCTTGGAAGTAAACCAGTGCTTCACAAAGTGGGAATGTGGAGAACATCAGTAAGTGGGGAAAATATTCAGTTTTAATAAATTTGAGGAAGAATATGTTAAGGTTAATGAAGGAAGTTCACATTTTGCAGGACTATTTAAAGTCCTAAATATTCTCAAATGATTTGTTAACAGAGAGAGAGAGAGAGAGAAGGAGAATATCACAAAACTATTCCCACCAAACTATTTTGGAAAATACTAATTTAGTTATAACTTTCAAATATTTTAAATTGATTTCAGAGAGGAAAGGAGAGGGAGAGAGAGATAGAAATATCAATGATTAGAGAGAATCATTGATCGGCTGGCTCCTGCTCATCCCACAGTGAGGATTGAGCCTGCAACCCAGGCATGTGCCCTGACCAGAATCGAACTGTGACTTCCTGATTCATAGGTCAACGCCCAACCGCTGAGCCATATCAGCTGGGCTAGTTATAATTTTCTATGAGAAAATTTGTTCTGAAATAATAAAAAGCACCAGGCTCACTCAAACTAATTAATGCATAGAGAGAAGCAAAGTTTAAAATATGTATTTATGTGCACTTGCATGCATTTAAGAGAACTGCCTTCCTGTGGCACTAATTGTGGTAGATATTCACATTAACACTTTCTAAAAGCAAAGGCCTCAAATTACTAAAGGGATTTCACATCCTAACAGTTTGTGTTACTCTTAATAATGTACTTTTGATAGAAACTAATAAAAATGGTGGCTAAGTTCCCAGGAAGCCTACTAAATTTTTTAATAAAGTTGAAATAAAATTACTGGTGATGCAGTAATCTTCTAAAAAGGCACTATGGTTAAAACCATACTAGATAAATACAAAAGAAATGCAAATATCTATTTTTAAGATAGTATGCTAAATTGAATGCTCCCAGAAAAGAAGAATAAATCAAAGGAGGTATGAAACTTTAAGAAAAATTACATTGCCTAAAATAAGGTAGAAATATTTGTTTTATTTTAATAGTTTATTTTATTTCAAATTACAAAAATGTATAACTATATAAAATAAAATACATTGAAAAATATAAAATCATCTATAATTTTACCATATGGTATTTCTTTGAAATATATGCTCCTAGACTTATATGTCTACACACATATTTGTCAGAAAGAGATTTTGCTTTAATAACATTCCCTTTAATTCATTATATTTAAATATACCAAACACACAGAAAACAGGTATAGAACAAATAGTCATCTCAATGAATTATCACATAATGAACACCCTGGTAACCACCACTCATGGGAAGATGTAACAATAACAAGACAGAAGGAGTCTCGAACCACCTCACCATCACTATGCCCTCCTCCTCACATAACATGATTCTGATTTATAATGTAAAGGGTACTTTTGAAAATTTTTGAAATTTATGAAAAGGAAAAATACAGTATGTCTTTTTCTAGGTATGGCTCTTTTTAGCCAACGTTATGTTTATGAGCTACATGCACATAATTATGTCTTGCTGTTATTTGCTTACCTCTATTAGTGAGTAGTATACCAGTATGTGAATATACCACTATTTAATTACCTAGTCTACTTTTGTTTTCAGGTTCTGGATCTTTTACATTGACATCCCGTCGATACATAGCTGAGTCATTGGGTCTAAGAACAGTCATAGCAGATATCGTCACTGTTTTGAAAAAAAATTGTTTTAATTTACATTTTTGCCAGTTTCCCCTTGCTTTGTATCCTAGCTAACGTTTGACATTGTCAGTTTGTTGAACTGAGCAATTCTGGCATATGTCATTATTTTCTTTTTCTTTTTTTAAATTGTTATTTATTTGTTTGTTTGTTTATTTTTTTGTTTTGTTCATCCTCACCTGAGGATATTTTTTTCCATTTTTATTTTTAGAGAGAGAGGGCTGGAGAGAGACAGAGATTGAAACATGGATGGAAGACGATTGGTTGCCTTCGCTCACACCCTGACCACAGCCGGGGATCGAGCCTGCAACCGACGTACATGCCCTTGACCAGAATCGAACCGGGGACCCTTCAGTCCGCAGGCCGGTACTCTTTCCACTGAGCAAAACTGGCTAGGACTCATTATGTCCTAATTTACATTTCTCTAACCAGTTTTTTATATACTTATTGCACATTTGTGATTCCTCTTTTCTGTTCAAGACACTTGCCCATAATTTTACTATAGCATCTATCTTTTTCAAAAATAATTCCTAAGACAGTCTGAATAAACCCCATTCAATTTTTCCAAGTGTTTTTAATGTAATATTTTGGTAACTTTGTCTGGATGAGCTAAGCATGCACTTCAGGGAACAAGTCACCTCCAGTGATCAGTGGATTCACACATAAATGTTAAGATTTGCTTCAGGTCATTGGTTTGGGGACAACTACTTTGCTGCTCACAGTCCCTCAAGAGTTCAGGGTGACCAGTGTTCCGCCATTTAGAATGTTGTTGGTTGCTATGGCAGGAATAGAGAAAGGAAACTAAAAACCTCACACCAGAAGTGATAGGTGTCATTTCTGCTCACAAGACATTATCCAGAACTAGTCACTTGTTCATATCCTATATAATAAAGATGTAATATGCAAATGGTCATTACTCCAGGAAGCGTAATGACCGACCAGGTAATGACTGGATCACGGATCAGCAGGAGGGTGGGGCAGTGAGCTACAAGCGGGCAGCAGAGAGCTACAGGAGGGGGCAGGGCAGCAAGCTATGAGGTGGGGGAAGGGGGGCGGAGGGAGCTATAAGAGGGTGGGGCAGCAGGCGGAGAGCTAGTGGACGGCAGTGAGCTACTGGCAAGCTACTGGCACACAGATCCATGCACAGGGCTACTAGTATAACCATAAAGAGACAGAAGGCATAGTCTTCCAAACACCCAGGCATGAAAAGCAGATGCAGTATTGGTGAGAACTAGTAATGTCTACGCTGCCTGGGCATCTTCCCTTATCAATGATATAAATATACTTTCTATTTTAATGTTCACAGTATATTTCAATTTTGCTTTATGCCGTATTTTAGTAAAGCACCTTCCAAACTTATTCTAAATACTGGAGGATTGGGTCATATTAATGGATTCCATATGGTATTTGGTTAAAAAAAAAGTGCTTCCATTTTTATATTATTTTATTATTATAAAAATGTGTTCAGCCTTAGATTTCATTATAAATTTCTATAAAATAATCAAATTACAGCTTTTTCAAAATTTAAATGAGAAATTTGAAACTGGGTTTTGTAAATATGTCTTCTTAATATTAGATCCTGTGCTTGAAATGGTGGTATAGTTTCTGGTCAAGGCTTTTAATGATATTTTCAAGTTATTGATATGATCATCAATCAATAAAGCTCTTCACAATAAGTTTGCAGAAAAAAATAAATTACCACAGTCGAAATTATATGTGACTATTCCAACAGCCTTTCTTTTTGCTTCATTAACAAACTAATGCTGAAATTGCTTATGCAAAGGGGATGGATTTTGAAATCCATTTCAACATTGTCAACAAAATTATTTCAAATTACTGATGAAGGTTTAATTTGCAGAACAAGCATCATTGTTAGAGCAATATCTATAGGGAGGATAAACATTATCAAAGGGATACATCAGCACAAGGGATAAACGTATCTGATATATGTGAAAACAGAAATTCAAATGGGGCTGTTAAACCCACCGAGAGCCTGTGCACCTCAATGCACACACAACTAAGGCTGCGGATTTAACCCTTGGGCTCCTGAAATGCACTCCTAGCAGCACACAGAACCCTTGATCCTGATGGACAGAAGCACACTATAGACCTGGCTGGTAAAGATGTTATCAAGGTGGTTGGTGCTGACCAGTGTGTGGCAGTGATGTTGCTCATCTTGTTCACCACCTGCAGAGAACTTGTGGGTGTCACAGCCCTGCTCCCAGAACTCAGGGGACCTTCCTGCTACAACCGAGGCAACCAGGGCTGGTTGGGTAAGCTCCATATTGCTGGACTCTTTGACTCTTTTCACAATATTCTCGGCACTGATTAACTAGACTCAAAATAGGAGGTCATAATGACATTTGCTCAATTTAACACATGAAACTGGGACACGGACAAATAAACCGCCTTATGCAGGGTGACACAGATTGCTGAGTGCCGAGTGAGACTTCGAAACCAGGGAATTGGGCTCGTAGTTGGTCCTCCACATTCTAGAGACCATCATTGATCTTCTCAAAATGAAACAAAAATGGCGCCACTGAAAAGAATGGATATGTTGTGCTGATGTTATCTCCAGGGTGTGACCTGTTGATCTACAGATGATAAACACCTGCAGATTTGCTCTAACATAAAATAAGGGCCTTTTGTCACTCATTATCACTCTGCTTCTTCCTTACTTAACAAAATGAACTGAGGGGAACTAGTTGCTTACAAGTTTAATGTATTAGAATGATATGATGAAAATTGTGACGATTATAACTTGTGATTTGTACAGTTCTTTAAAGTTTTTCATGTTTTAACATGGTGTTAATTAAATCGATCAAATTGTGCTGAATAGCTTTTCTCAGGGTGAAACAAGTAGAATTTTAGTTGCGAGAATTGATCATTCATTAAACTAGGACTTGAGTAGGTACATTGTTTTAGCAACACAGCTTCCCTATTCTCTTGTAACAATAAAAAAAACCACATATACAATAAGGAAATCACTTTAATGCCATTCTGTGGATTATTAATCAAGCATGCTCTCAGTTCACTGCTTGAAGATTTGACTAGTTAGTATGATTACTTAAATTCTATAGATAAAGGAGTATTGCTATAGATTTTCTTAAAGCATATAATTACTTTAGAGAAACTATACTAGCAGATTAGATTAGTAAAATAAATCTGGCCAATTTTTCTGACACCTAGATAGTTAGAAATCTGAAAATCCACATGACATTACCTTTCAAACAAAATCAGATTTAATGATATTTCAATTTCAAACTAATACCCCCATTCTCAAATAATATTACATAAACTAAACATACACTGAGCTTCAACAATATTCAGCAACAAGGTTTATTATGGATGACATCTGATATGGTTCTGGCCTTGTGCAATTTGTTCATAGTTGATGTGATTGAGCTGCATAAATTGCAACTTAAAGGAAATAGTTTGTTATTCTGTTGTGTTTTCTGGGAGGTTATTTTATTCTTTTAGCTTTCAAGTGCACAGAATTGGGGCAATTTGCTACAGTTTATGGCACACTATAATGCTTGCTCCTCATATTCCCCTTTTTAAATTTATTTTAATCTGCTTTTATTTTCCTCCCATTTATTTCTTTATAGCATCTCTGATATCACCTCATATTCACATCAATCCACAATATAATCATAAATTATGGTAATACGATTTATAAAATGGCTTGGGAGCTATTCATTTCTTTATGTTACTTCACAATTTCATTCAAAATACTCTTCTGAGGCATCCTACTTGTCCTCTGTATATATTTTCCTTTTCACTGTAGTATAGTATTCCATCATTTGCAATGCCACATTTTTGTGTTTTTAAGTATATTTTTATTATTTTCAGAGAAAAAGGAGAGAGAGAGAGAGAGAGAGAGAGAGAGAGAGAGAGAGAGAGAGAAAGAAAGAAAGAGACAGAGAGAGAGATCAATGATGAGAGAATCATTGATTGGATGCCTCCTGCACACCTCCCAATAAGGATTGAGCCTGCAACCCAGGTATGTGCCCTGACCTGAAATCGAACAGTGACCTCCTGGTTCATAGGTTGATGCTCAACAACTGAGCTATGCCAGCTGGGTTGCAATATATTTTACCTATCTGGTTCCCGTTGTTGGACATTTAGATTCTTTCCTACTCTGGTTCTGCTAGCAATGCTGGACAATAACCTCGTGTACGTATGGAAGGTTTTTCTCAAGCATGCATCTCAAAGAATGGAGTGGATGAGTCATGACCTATGTACACACACACATTCACTACAACTTGCTTTACAAAATAGTTAAACCTATTTATATTTCAGAAGCAGGCAGAGATTCAGGTTTTCCCACTGACATCTGACCTTAATTAAAAGGCAAAACTTAGTATTTCATTGCTTTTTTTATTTGAACATTTTCCTTACTAAGGAGATTGAACAATATTTACAAACTTTTAGGTATTCATGGTTTTTTTTCCTATGAATGCAATTGACCTAATACATCTTTTTTTTGGTGCTAATTACTAGTTTTTCTGCCTTATTTTTTCTAAATGTAATAATTTTACATATTTAAGATTTTAATCCTTTTTAGTTGTGTTGTGCCAGAATCATCTCTAAGCCTATGCCTTTGTTCATGTTACTAGTATTTGTATAATAGAATATCTGCTTGGGTTGTATTCACACCCTTCAAATTTTGCCTTTATGTTTTGTACTTTTAGCACATTTTATTTTTTAATGTTTTGTTGATGTCAAACATGGACAAAGGGCAGAAATTTTGAGCGTACAGTTAGATGAATGTTGATATATGTGTAACCCCTTCTAATGGTTGCTCAGATCAAGATATGAAATATTTCCAGCACCCCAGAAAGTGCCCTAGTGCCTTTTCCCAGCCAAATCCCACTCTCCTCCCTGACTTCCACACCCACAGAGTAACCTTCTACCACCACACATTACTTATGTTTGTTCCTCAAATTTATATAAATGGAATCATACATTATGTACTTCACTGGTCTACTTTTATTCACTCATCATTATGACAGTGAGATTTATCATGTTGTTGCAAGTAGCCATAGTTTTATTTTGTAGCTGTCGGTTCTCCACTGAATAAATACATCATAATTTATCTATCCAGTCCACCATTGATGGGCAATTGAGTTGTTTCCAATTTAGGGTTATTATGAATATTCTGTTACAAATTGTACAAAGAATTTTACAAACATATTTGCATGCATATATGCACTAATTTCTCTTGAATCTGTTTATGTAACATCTACACTAATAAAAGAGAAACATGGTAATTGGCGTACGACCGCTACCCTTCCCATTGGCTAATCAGCGTATCCTTATGCAAATTAACTGTCAGCCAACATGGCGGCCGGCAGCCATGCACTGAAGCAAGCAGGGAGGCTTGCTTCCTCCAGGAACTGCAGACTCCAACGTTCCCCGCCTCACTTGCCGGCCTCTCAACTGCAACTCTAAGCAACTATTACTATGTTGCTTTCAGTCAGCCCCGGACCGCAACATTGTATCCATGTTTTCAGCAGCGAGGCCTCAGAGCTAAAGCTGGCCCAGAATAAAAAAAAAAAAAAAAAGAAAACAAGGAGCGGTTGGGAGCTTTTAGTCACCTGCCAGCCGTAAAACAGCCCTCAGCCCCTCAGCAGCTGGCCAGGCACCCCAGTGGGGACCCCGACCCTGATCCAGGACACCTTCAGGGCAAAACCAGCCCGGCCCTTGACCGTGCACCAGGCCTCTTTTCTTATATTATAAAAGGGGTAATATGCCTCCCGGCACCGGGATCAGCGGAGCAGCGAGGCTTCCGACACCGGGATCAGCGTGACAGGGGGCAGCGCCCAAACCCCCTGATCAGCCCTGCTCTGTGCCTGATAGGGGGGGAGCTCCCCAATCCCCCGAATTCCCTGCGGCTCTGTGTGTGACAGGGTGCAGCGCACCAACCCCCTGATGGGCCCTGCTCTGTGTGTGACAGGGTAGAACCATAACCTCCCCATCGGCCCTGCCCTGAGTGTGACAGTGGCAGTGCCCCAACCCCCTGATCGGCCCTGCTCTGTGGGTAATAGAGGGTGGCGCCCCAACCGCCCTCCACGGGCCTTGCTCTGTGTGTGACAGGGTAGAGCCATAACCTCCCCATTGGCCCTGCCCTGAGTGTGACAAGGTGCAGCACCCCAACCCCTTGATCTGCCCTGCTCTGTGTGTGACAGGGGGCGGTGCCCCAGCTCCCCTATCGGCCCTACTCTGTGAGTGACAGGGGGGAGCTCCCCAATCCCCTGATTGACCCTGCTCTGTGAGTGACAGGGGGCAGCGCCCCAACCCCCCTGATGGACCCTGCTCTGTTAGTGACAGGGGGCAGCACCCCAACCCCCTGATCGGCCCTGCTCTGTGAGTGACAGGGAGCAGCGCCCCAACCCCCTGATTGGCCCTGCTCTGTGCGTGACAGGGGGTGGAGCCGCAACCTCCCCATTGACCCTGCCTTGAGTGTAACAGGGGGTGGTGCCCCAACCCCCCAATCAGTCTACCCTGAGCGTGACTGAGGGTGGCATTGCAACCTCCCGATCCGCCCTGCTCTGTGCATGACGGGGCGGCACCCCAACTCCCCAATCGGCCCTGCTCTGAGCCTGACCAGGGGCTGCACCTAGGGATTGGGCCTGCCCTCTGCCACCTGGGAGAAGGCCTAAGCCAGCAGGTCATTATCTCCCGAGGGGTCCCAGACTGTGAGAGGGCACAGAGGCCGGGCTGGGGGACCCCCCCCCCCAAGTGCACAAATTTTTGTGCACCGGGCCTCTAGTCTATAATAATAAAAGAGCAATATGCTAATTAGACCGCACGACCTTCCAGACGAAGCAGGGGCTGCAAGGGAAGCCCGGTTTCCAGGTGCCTGCCAGCAGCCAGAGAGAAGCCCGGGTACCAGAGGGAAGCCGGTGCTGGCACCTGGAGAAGGAAGGCCTACTCTTGCACGAATTTCGTGCATTGGGCCTCTAGTGTGTTATACAGTATATGCACAGGTAGTTATATGTAAAATAAAATTTGGGGGTCAAGTGTTGTGTATATATTTAGGATTAGAAGATAAAGCAATGCAAAAGGTTTCCAAAGTGGCTGTCCTAATTTACACTCTGCAGAGCAATATATGAGAACTCTAATTGCACCACATCTTTGCCAAGATTTTGTATTGTTGGTCTGTTCAATTATAGTGGTTCTCATGAGTGTGAAGCTGAATTACATTGTGCTTATTATTTTTCTCTCAATATTTAACCACATTGCTCCGGCCTCTATATCAATGTTTCTAAGGAAAACATTGCCTGGGGTAGCACAGTACTAAAGTTATTGCATATAGGCTATCAGTGGATGACTCAATTTCCTGTTCCAAGACATTTAACCAAAAAAAATTATAGTCACAGAAAATCTGTATCAACTTTATATTCGGCCTTTATGTATACATAAAATTATTATATTTCAATGTACTCATTAATAAATTCAATTACTACATTTCCTAGTGCTGAAACTCTGTTATATAACTACAATAAAATGGAGTTTCTTATGCTGGTAATGTATTGCTCAATTCCATTTGCTTAGAATTCCATGTTTTTAGAACATTTCTATCAGTTTGCATAGGTGAGCTTGGTTTGTTGACTTATTTTTATGTACTATATTTGGGGAGCATTAATATCAAAGTTATTACAAAGCTTCATAAAATGAATTGGAAATTTTTTATGGTTTCTCTTCTCTAAAACTAGTTAGACATTATTGACTACATCAAGCTCAAAGCCAGGTGTTTGCCTGTCTCTAGCCTGATGCCTTCTATGGAAAGTAACACATTGGCAGCCATTTCTTCTGCAGCATTTGCTTACTAATGTTTTCTTAGAGACAATGCCCTAACCTGGCTGAAAGCATGGACTCTCCTGCCAGAAGCCATGTTAGTTTCTTGGTTCCATCACTTACTAGCTATGTGCCCTTAGGCAAATTACTTACCCTTCAATGCCTCCATTTCGTCATTGAAGCATAGGAATGATAAAAATAATGGTAATGCTTGCCTCATAAGGTTGTTGTGAAGCCATAAAGAATTAAAGCATGTAAAGCTCACAGAACAGTGCCTGGCATAGAATAAGGCAGCATTTAGTACTGTTATTTCACCTCTTCTGGAGGCAATTTGAAGAGCTTACATACTTGTAGAAAATGTATTTCAACAAATTAAATTGCAGTCTCTGGGCAGAACCATCTTTCTTGCATGTTTAAATTTCCTTTGTATCTTCTGTCATTTCCCCATTATTATTTTTTATTCTTTATTGGTGTATACTTTCTTTTTCTTGATTGGTTTTGCTAACAATTTTAACAATTTTATAGCTTTGTATTTTTCCCCAAAGAACCAGCACGGTTCATCATTTTTAATAATTTTCATTTTCTAATTCATTATTTTCAGCTTTTATTTCTATTCATTTCTTTGTTTTCTTCAGGTTTATTTGAGTTTTTCTAAGTTCTCATGTCAGGTGCTTGATTTTTTCTTTTCACTCTTTCTTAATTATTTACTTACAGTTATTTTTTAAAATATATTTTCTTGATTTTTTACAGAGAGGAAGGGTGAGAGAGAGAGTTAGAAACATCGATCAGCTGCCTCCTGCACAACCCCTACTGGGGATGTGCCTGCAACCAAAGTGCATGCCCTTGACCAGATTCAAACCTGGGACCCTTCAGTCTGCAGGCCAGCACTCTACCACCAAGCCAAACCAGCTAGGGCTACTTACAGTTATTTTATTCCCTCTATATGTCAAAGGTACTGATGTGGATTATTTTAGTTATTTTTATTTTCCAGATATAAATTATTTTGGTACAGAATTCCTTTTTGACCAAATAATTCTTTATGAAAGATTGTTATCTGTTGTTTTTTCAATTTTTTCTAATAAATATTGCCTATTCACTAATTTTATTATGAATACCTTTAGGTGTTTTTACTATTTTTCTTTTTTGTTTTTATGGTATTTTTCTATTTGGTTTTCATATTTAATTTTATTTCTTATCTAATTGGAATGTAGACAATTTATTACCATACCTACTAACATGCACAATGTCTATATTATATTTTTTAACCCTCCAACATTATAGGAACTTTGAGTACTTAAATGTAGATCAACCTCCCCCCTCCCTGACATGCTATTATTGTTCCACAATCTAGTGCTGTCATATTGGCCCTAATAAATTAGCATCATTATTATTACAATTTTTTAAAATATATTTTATTGATTTTTTTACAGAGAGAAAGGGAGAGAGATAGAGAGTTAGAAACATCGATGAGAGAGAAACATCGATCAGCTGCCTCCTGCACATCTCCTACTGGGGATGTGCCCGCAACCCAGGTACATGCCCTTGACCGGAATCGAACCTGGGACCTTTCAGTCCTCAGGCCAACGCTCTATCCACTGAGCCAAACCGGTTTCGGCTATTACGATTTTTTAATGTTGACAGTGTTACAGAGGTCCCCCATTCCTCCCCGCTCCCCAGTTTTTGCCCTTTCCACTCAACCCCCACCCCACCCCAGACCTTCACCACACTACTATCTGTGTCCATTGGCTATGCATATATGCATGTAAGTTCTTTGGGTTAATCTCTTTCCATTACCTCCTACTTCCTCCACCTCTGAGATGTGTTCCATTTGTAGTGATTTTTTCTTTGCACATCATTCTTTCTTACCTCAGTCTTTCCTTCTAACGTCATTCCCCTACTTCCTCAGATTCCTCTTTTAGAATTTAATTTTGTCTCTATTTCTGGTAGACGTTATTAGTATTCAGCAATCCCTCACTTCCATGATACTTTAGAGCAGCCGTGGGCAAACTACGGCCCGCGGGCCGGATCTGGCCCGTTTGAAATGAATAAAACTAAAAAAAAAAAAGACTGTACCCTTTTATGTAATGATGTTTACTTTGAGTTTATATTAGTTCACACAAACACTCCATCCATGCTTTTGTTCCGGCCCTCCGGTCCAGTTTAAGAACCCATTGTGGCCCTCGAGTCAAAAAGTTTGCCCACCCCTGGTCTAGAGCAATGGTTCTCAGCCTTCTGGCCCTTTAAATACAGTTCCTCATGTTGTGACCCAACCATAAAATTATTTTCGTTGCTACTTCATAACTGTAATGTTGCTATTGTTATGAATCATAATGTAAATATCTGATATGCAGGATGGTCTTAGGGGACCCCTGTGAAAGGGTGTTTCGACCACTAAAGGGGTCGCAACCCACAGGTTGAGAACCGCTGCTCTAGAATCTTGTGTAGTTCAGTACAGCCCTTTCACTACTTTTTGTTCAAGGAGGTGAAAGCTCTTTCTCCTCCTGATGCATGAGAATTCTTGTGCAATATGATGTCAGAAAGAATAACACGTAATACAAATTGCTAAGTAAAACATT
>NW_005871173.1:913526-1014269 GCF_000147115.1 Myotis lucifugus
TGAATCATAACTTAGAGTTATCCTAGCTAATAAAGAGGGAATATGCAAATTGGCCGTCACACTGTCACAAAGATAGCAGCGCCATAGCCACAAGATGGCGGCGCCCAGTCCCCTCAGCCCCATCAGAGTCCCCCAGTCTTTTCAGCCCCGCCGAAGGGGGGCGGAGGGATTGGCAGGCGCGTGGTGCAGCTGGACCTGCCCTTAACCCCCCAGCCACCCAGGGCCAGCCCGAGGCACAGGCAAGCCTCGGATGGTGGCTGCCCAGACGCCCAGGGCCACCCGAGGCTCAGGTAACCAGGGCCGGCCAAGGCTTGCACTGCCAGCAGTGGCAG
The DNA here is from genome assembly GCF_000147115.1 of Myotis lucifugus. Taxonomy (NCBI): domain Eukaryota; kingdom Metazoa; phylum Chordata; class Mammalia; order Chiroptera; family Vespertilionidae; genus Myotis; species Myotis lucifugus. Next base: position 913,859 of record NW_005871173.1, read on the forward strand.
CAGCAGAGATGGTGATGGGGGCATCACCTTCCCCTCATCTCCGGGTTGCCTCCCGCCCCTGAGGGCTCCCGGAATGTGAGGAGGGGGCAGGCCAGCTGAGGACCCCCCCCCCTCCAGTATATGAATTTCTTGCACCGGGCCTCTAATCTATATAATGTATTTTGTTTATTTGAAAAAGTTTTTATTTTTTATATTTAAAATAGTTTTGTTGTGCACATAATTCTAAGTTGTCAAATATCTTTTCTCTGAGCTTTTATATTATACTATTGGATTCTGGCATTGATTTTTTTTCTTCTGTTGAGAAATCTTTTAACAGTCCAAATTTTATTCCTTGTATGTGACTTGTTTTATCTCTGATGTTTTTAAAGATTTTCCTCTTCACCTTTTATTTTCTGCAGTTTCACCACAATTTTCTATCAGCATTAATTTCTCCTATTTGTCCAGATTGGTGGATGTCTTGCTTTCTTTTAAAAATCTATGGGTTGTTTCTTTAATCGATATTATCTATATTCAAGTAGTTCCTTTTCTCCGCTTTCTTCTATCCTCTTTTTCCAGAAATCTACTTCCATAGGTTAAACCACATTCTTTTCTCCCTACATCTTAACCTTTCTCATAATTTCCATTTCCTGTCTCTATGGGGTGCCTTCTCCTTAATTACTGCAGTAGTACCTGAGAGCACATTTATTCTGTGCTATGTCTAATCTGCATCCTTTGAGTTATTTCAATGTTTCCTATTTCTCAAAGTTACATTTGCTTCCTTTTCATATCTGCCCATTGATTTTTTCATTGCCTTTTGCTTGTTTATTTTTATGTCACTCTTTGTGTCTTTAAACATTTCATCTGTAGTTATGTGGGGGTTTTTAGTTTGTTTCAAGGGTACTTACTGGTACTCTAGGAAAGCCTTTCTGAGTTCTTCTACCCTCATAGATCAATAATTTCCATTCACGTTTTTTTCCCCTCAGTGGTCAGGAGATGGTTTACAGCTGATCTAGAGCATCCAGTGTTATTAATGAACAACCAATCCCTAGACTATATTTTTCATCTGTAGGTAATATATTCTCTCTATATAGGCTTTTAAGTTTTTAGTGTATCCTTAGAGTTTATAAAGGTTATCAGAATATGTTTGTGCAAGTTAAATTCTTCATCATTCCTACCAGAAATGTAGTAAGCCCTTTCGATTTGCAGATTAAACTCGATCTTTGGTTCAGGGATTTTTTTTTCTTTGTTAAGTAACGTATATTCTTTATCTGTTCTTTCCTTTCCTGTTTGGATTATTCACATTCTAGGTTCCTGGACCTAGCAACTAAATTTTTCATTATTTTTCTCATAATTGTTATTTCCCTATCTTTAGGCCTTGAGAGAATTCATGCTCTTTAACCTCAAAGGCTTTATTTTTATTTGAAGTTTCTTGTTACTCTCGTTCATAGACATCCATTGTAAGGTTACACTGTGAGAAAACAGGATTGAGAATATTTAGAAATTTCCCATTGTGGCACACATCTGAAGGCCTAGTGAGCACTGGAAATGTCTGGACCTGAGCGTTTTTGTTTCCTCGCATTAGTACAAAGAACTGTCGGGGTTAAGAAGGATGAAAGGAGAGGGAGCTTCTCCTTGACTTGAGGCCTGACAACTCCAACAGACGGGAGGCACAAGGTGCTGGGTGATAAGACTGATAAAATGAAGAAAATCTCAAAAAAGCTTTCTTTCTTGAGTTGGGGCACCAACAAGGACAGACAGAAGCCTGCCGGCACCTTGTGTCTTAAAGGCTTTTAATTCCGGTCTCAGCAGTGACTCCTGGATGGATTTATTTGGGAAAGAATGGTTTGTAACTCCAGAAAAATATTCTGTGTCATGCTTTATATCTCCTTAAAAGCTGGGTGTTTTTTCCCTATTTTTTATCTGCTTATAAAATCAACTCTATTGTACCAAATGTCCTATTTATTTTAATTGGTCATTATTTGTTCCAAGTATTGAACCCCCTCCTGTGAGAGGCATTACTCTACACCCAGTCATCACAGACAGTGAATGAACACACAGCAGAGTGGCTTCTATCTTGAAGTGCTGGCAATACAGAACTGGGTATACTTCCTGCCCCTTCTCCTCGGAATCTTGAACCATGCTGGCCTCAAGGATGAGAATGACAGTCCTCCTTCAGCTCCTGCTGACCCTCCTGGTGATGGGGAGACTCAGCACACCGTGCTCCTTGAAGTACGTTCTTCCCAGTCTGCTCATTCCACAATTCCAGGCCAAGTGCCCAAAGCACTGCAGCTTCTCCCCACATGGACCCCAGTGGAGCCCAAGGCTTTCCTTGAGCCCAATTTCCTCTGCGTCCATTACTGTAGCATTTTTTGCTTTATTTTCAACAACGTGTTCCTCAAACGGCTATTTATGGGAGAGAGAAAAATACATTGAGAGATGGACTTATTTAACCATCTAGAAATTGTATTTTTTCTAGAAGTAGGTTTGTTGTGATTGCTGCTGTGTGTTTTTCTCTATAAGACATTTCTCATGGCCCTCTGGATGAGACTTAATTGAGTGTTCTGTCCTCTAGATATGGCTGCTCTACGCACCACAAGTGAGGAGAATTATCACAGGTGCCAGACCATCAGTTAGTAGCTCTGGCCTTTATAGTTTCATGTAAATTAAATCTTCTTAGTTTCCCAAACCTTGGGAGATTTCTTTTTATTTCCTGAGGCATACAGAATGGAGTCAGGACTAGGTCCTCCATGTCTTCTGAATAAAAGTACTTATATAAGAAGATGAGAAATAGTTCCCCCTTGTTATAAGCCTGGCCTTGGTACCAAACTAGCAGTCATTCATTCTGAGAGTCTTCCTCCTGTGTCTCCCTTTGAGTATTAAACATCTGGAATAGCTCTCCTTGCACAATGAGAGCTTTACTATCACTGTTATATAGTACCTGCATTCCACATCCATATCCAGCATCAATAGATCAAAAGCATGCCCTAACGCACATCCATCCTATGTATCAGGAGAAAGGTGAAACATTCTAAGGCAATCAAAGTGAAAGTTAGTGTCTTGTGGCTTTATGTCATAGATAAGAAAAGACAAACTAGGACTCTTTAGTATTGCTTTATTCAGGTGTAGTAATAGTTCTCATTCTCAGTATTTATACTGCGAGACAGAATATCCCGGTCCTGTTCTATTACACCTTTACAAAGGCAGACATCCCAGCACCCTCTAGGCTTTTCTATCTAGTGTATGGAAAACTCCCATCAGCTCCCTTAGCCACCTCAGCCCCAAGTCTCATAATAATTGGTTTATGGCCATGCCCTGCTTCACCAACGTATCACAGGCTCAGATAACTCCTTGCCAGGCTTTGCTTTGAGTTGAACCCCAGCCTGTGAACACTTACCCGTCCCATTTCCAAAAGTTCAATTGATTGCACTCTAGTTTCTCTAGAGACATAGAGCTGGGAAAATTCTGAATGCTATCACTGTTACTTCGAAACCCTGTTCTCATTCCACAGAATGAAATTTTTATTCCCTAGAGAAGCTAAGGAAGCTAAAGAGCACGTTCAATCATCTGCCCATTATCACTTCTGAATGCTTCTACTGCTTATTCCATTAGGCAATTGAATGACTCAAAGCCGGGTGCTTTTAACCCCAAGTGAAAAGTCCTATATTTTGTCTAAAATTATAACTACACTGCAGTGTAGAAAAGGACAATCTGAAATTAGCCAAAGGGTTTTATTTAACATCCAAACACTTAGTGCATTTCTGAACTAGTCCCCCAAAATTTATCCTATCCTATATAATAAAAGGCTAATGGTCAAATAGACCGAACAACTGGTCGCTATGACGTGCGCTGACCACCAGGGGGTACGCATGGAACATGACAGGCATCGGCAGCAGGCAGCAGAGCATGGAACATGGCAGGCGTCGGCCATGGTGGGATGTTGGAGCAGGTCAGTGGGGGCACCAGACCAAGGTCAGTACTGGTCGCTGTCATTGGGGCGAGCCTCTGTTGGTTACTGAAAATTCTTTGCTCCCACATGCTGCGGTCCCGCCCAGAGCTCGCACCTGCTGCCAGCACTGGCACCAGCACCGTCAGCAGGTGCAAGTAGCAGCTGCCGGCCCGATCACTCCTCAGGGCTTCTCCACCTCCCCCTGATCCTGAGGGGGTGATCAGGGCAGCAGCTACCACTCACACCAATTGATGGTGCCAGCCCCGCTCACACCTGCTGCTGGCGCCCGCCCCAATCGCTCTGCACCATTGGTGGGTGTGAACGGGGACAGCGCTGTCAGCACATGGGAGTGGCGGCGGTGGGAGCGGGGCTGCCAACAGACAGGGGACCTGGGGCCGTGGTTGGAGGGGCTGGGCAGGGACGCAGAGGATGGGCCAAGACCCACCCCTGTGCCCACTGCAGCCTCACGACCCATAGTTCCTTCCAAGGTACATGAACTCGTGCACTAGGCCCCTATTCTTCTATAAATATATTCTCTGGATCAGTATGTGTTTTATGACTTATTACTACTTATTGTTCTGACCGGTAAGGTTTTGTTTTCATACAACTGGTTTTATCTAAGATATGACTCAAAATTAAATTGTCATAATTTTTCTTTTTGGCCCTTGGGGAAGACAACTCATTTTTCCCTCTTACTTCTCCTTGGATTTCATTAGTATGTCACCCCTACTTTTTTCTTCTACAATGATGGGTAGATCTATTTATTTAAAAAATACAGTAACTAGTCTATTTTTAAAACTTAAACTTCCACCAGCATTTTGTTTATTTACCACTACATGAATAACTGAGTGATTATATTTTTAAAAGCAGTTATATATATATAAAACTTTCTTTCTCTCTCTCTCTCTACACACACACACCCCTAAAATTTGGTAGGTTCTGTGACTTTAAGCAAAATGACCTACAGTGAAACCAGTTTTGCCATAGACTACTGGTATAAAGAAGAGTTAAGTTCCCACAGCACCTCATCAATATTATAACGAAGTATCATGGAAAGAAATGACTTTATTTGAGAACCTGCTCTGTGTGTATGTGTATCTCCAGGCTTTTTTGGATACCATTAACCCATGTAGTCAAGAGTTTAAGAGCTTTCGGTAATTCTGTGGTTCTTCACTGATAAATAAGGAATAAGCCAGAAAAAAAAATCACATTTGTGGATAGATGAAAATGTGTTGGCAAGATGGCTGGAGCAGCAACACAGAATGGTAACACACTGGTGATGATTCACTGATCCAAAGAGCAAGGAACCATCCTGCGGGCAGCTAAAGGACTTCAACAACTCCGCAAATGCACAACAAACACATTTACATGTTTTGCCTCCAAAATGCAATAAAATACTTTGAAATAACGTTGCTATATTATGTTGTTAAAACTTTCACAATGATAAGCCCTAATAAGGTGTCCTGACCAGTACCTCACACAATGGTGACCCATCCTGACTCTGTTCCCAGCAAGTATGGAATTTGAGGCAAGTCACTCAGTTTACAAAAATAAATTTTATGGCAACATTCATTTAGAGCAATTCCAAATTTAACTCCTTGGGGAACAACAGCGGAATATGTAGCAATGGGATAGATCAGATCGCTTTTCTGTGGAAACTCAGAACTTCAAATACGCTTCCAGTAATCCGTTTACTCTGCTCACACTATCTCACAACATTTTATTTCTCCCCCAAACACCAACATCTTTTCCCTGAAACATTATTCAGCAGCAAAAGCAGAAGCACTCAGAAGGCTGGCCCATCCTGTTCCACCAAATCTACCAAGAACAAACAGCTGTTGTTATGCACACTGCCTCCTTCCTGAACCATGGTGACCAGCATCAGGGGAACAGCCCTGCTCCTGGAGATCAAATCAGTTCCTCCCCCTGTGTTCTGGATCTTACACTCCTGAAATTACCTACTCATCTCCCCTGTCATAGCGCCTGAAGTTACCCTACTGATCTCCTCTGTTACTGGATTATTGTCATGACATTGAGAACGTGGGACATCTTCCTTTTCTTAGAAGTCCTCCTGCAAAACTACCTCCAATTTTGAAGACATTTCTCTGCTCCTTTTAGTAGCAAAAGGAAACGAAACCATTTTTATCCCTATTGCTGTCATTTTTCTGGTTTTTCTTATATTTTATTGTTGAAAGTATTACATATGTCCCTTTTTTCCCCATTGCCCTCTCCCACCCTCTCCCTCCAAGCCTTCACTACTCTATTGTCTGTGTCTATTGGTGATGCACATATATCCATATGAGTTCATTGGTTGATCTCCCCATCTCCACCCTCCCCTACCTTTCCTCTGAGGTTTGACAGTCTGTTCAATGTTTCTACGTCTCTGGGTCTATTTTTGTTCATCAGTTTATGCTGTTCATTATATTCCACATATGCGTGAGATCATGTGATATTTATCTTTCTTTGACTGGCTTATTTTGCTTAACATAAGGCTCTCTAGGTCCATCCATGCTGTAGCAAATGGTAAGAGTTCTTTCTTTTGTACAGCTGCATAGTATTCTATTGTGTAGATGTACCACAGGTTTTTAATCCACTCAACAGCTGATGGGCACTTAGGCTGTTTCCAAATATTAGCTATTGTAAATTACACTGCTATGAACATAGGGGTGCATATATATTCTTTCTGATGGATGTTTCTGAGTTCTTGGGATATATTCCTAGAAGTGGGATCACTGGGTCAAATGGGAGTTCCATGTTTAATTTTTTGAGGAAACTCCATACTGTTCTCCACAGTGGCTGCACTAGTTTGCATTCCCACCAGCAGTGAACGAGGGTTCCTTTTTCTCCACATCCTCGCCAGCATTTGTCATTTGTTGATTTGTTGATGATAGCCATTCTGACAGGTGTGAGGTGGTACTTCATTGTTGTTTTGATTTGCATCTCTCAGATGATCATCCATATCTCACAGAGCTAGAACAAATACTCCAAAAATTTACATGGAATAAAAAAAGACCCCAAATAGCTACAGAAATCTTGAGGGGGAAAAAACAAAGTTGGAGGAATCACGATACCAGATTTCAAGGTAAACTACAAACCCACTGTACTCAAAACAGCCTGGCACTGGCACAAGAACAGGCAAATAGACCAATGGAATAGAATAGAGAACCCAGAAATCGACCCAAACCACTATGCTCAATTAATATTTGACAAAGGAGGCAAGAACATACAATGGACTCAAGACAGTCTCTTCAATAAATGGTGCTGGGAAACTTGGTCAGACACATGCAAAAAAATGAAACTAGACCACCAACTTACACCATACACAAAAATAAACTCAAAATGGATAAAGGACTTAAACATAAGATGGGAAACCATAAAAATATTAGAGGAATCCACAGGCAGCAAAATCTCAGACATATGTTGAAGCAATTTCTTCACTGATACTGCTCCTAGGGCAATGGAAACTAAAGAGAAAATAAACAAATGGGACTACATCAATACTATCTTTAAGTGCTAGATGTCTCCTGTTTCTGAAATGCCTTTGTAGTGCTTGCCACTACTGCAAAATGAATAAAAGATGGGCTCTCTATTCAAAAGGAGTTTGAAGATTCCCAATGGAATGAGAAAGAGGTCCATAGCAATGTAAGAACAAAGCAAGAGATTTAGCCTCAATGCAAAATAACAAAAGTAAGGGTGGGTGTGTGAAATGTTCTAACGGAGTTCACTGCTTCCTATTGGAAGGTCTCAAATGATTACTGGCCCCAAGCATAGACTGCTTCTCACACCATAGCCAGGAACAGGTGCTTCTCAACTTTTATCAAAACACTTATTCTCCCATGAATATTTGAGGAACTTTAGAAGATATAGTTATTCTTTTGGACAATTTCTAAGCCACACTTATTTGATCTGATTATCTGCCAAACGTGATCAATCTGGCTCACACTGATGAAGTCTAATTACAGAATCTACTTCAAAATTGGCTTCATCTTTCAGAGAAACATCATGCTCTGTGTTTGTACTGTGTTTAGTATTAAAGGTTAGAGAGAGCAGTCCAGATATTTTCATCATCCGTTTCAGACGTCTGACAAGCCACGCTGACTTGTGGAGAACCAGGGCAGCCTCTCCGGTAGAACCTCAGTCTCAGGCATGTGGTGATATATCTAAATATAAATAGAAGTTACAGGACCAGAGTGGGGCATGTTTCTAACGCAGTACACCCATGACTGTAATGTTTCAAAAACAGACTGACATCTTCTTTATTAACAACCATGTGAATTGTCTATCATTTTATGAGAACCCAGTGGGAAAGGTACCTCTGATCTCAGCAACAGGATGAGTTGTACTTCTGCAGAGAAACTAGTTATTGGATTCTGAGAAACAAATAACGGTTTATGCTCCTTTTCTAGCAAGTGTATCATATTTCATGGTTTTGATGGTTAATTTTGTTCCAACTGGACTGGGCCATGGTGTCCAGATATGTGGTCAGCCAATAGTCTGGATATTTCTCTGAGGATGTTTGGGGATGACATTAACCTTTAAGACAGATGGCTCTCTGTGGGTGAGCCTCATCCAATCAGTTGAAGACCTGAATAGAACGAAAGACAGACCTCCCCTGTGCGATGCGGAATTCTGTTAGCAGATGGCTTCAGACTTGGACTGAAACATTGGCCTTATGGAGTCTCCAGCTTTAAGACTGCCAGCCCACCCTACAGATTTTGGACATTTAGGTGTCCATAATCATGTGAGCCAATTCCATAAAATAAACCATTTAAACAGAAATTTAAACCAAGTTTTTGTTCTGTTTATCTGGAGAATATCTGACTAATACAATGGCACACATTTTGCATAATGTGCATTCTTTGGGCTTAAGAGCTTTTCTTATTTTTAATTGCTCTGTGATTAATTTATCTTACCAAGTTCATTTATCTTGGGAAAGCGAAAATCAGTCCCTGATGGCCAGCAGCTAATCTGGAACTCATAGCTAAACCCTGGCATTCTCCTATGAACTAATGTAACTTCTTTCAGACAACATCAACATCAGACAAGGCCAATCTGAGACTCTGATGGATCAAGACACAAACAAGACAATAATCACGACTTAATACAGACAAAAATATTAACATTGTCTAAACAACAAAGATGTCTAAACATCCCCTATCCTGGCTAATAAGAATGGTGGAAATTTTAGCCTCCATCTAATCTGCTTCCTTTTAGATAAGATTTATTAAGATAGAATTACCCCCTGAATTATTCTCTGACAGCATCCAATCCAAGAGGGATTCCTCAACCCTCTTCAATATAAATAAGCCCACGTCCAAATCTTATTTTTAAAAGTTATTTCTAAAACTCTCTTACTGAATTGACTCACAGTTCTTGATGGTATACATCTTCCCTTACTGAAACAAGCAATAAATGCAACTTGTTCAACTACAGTTATATTTCAGATGGTCTTTGGCTAGAGAGCATTGAAAGTCTTAACTTATTATATGTATCACCAGTTGCCTGAAGTTGTTTTAAAATCAAATCAAGATGATACGAAGTATTTAAACAATAGCAGCATGAAATGTGAAATTTTTAAAAACCTACAAGAGTTTTCTATTCTGAACACATTCTCATTTATACATTGACTGATTTCCATGTGTTTTTTGGTATCTTATGGTTACAAACCAATATTGAATACACAAAGCACTTGGGGAATTACTGTCTTGGAGCTTTAACTTAGTCCCAAATAGTTACATTGCATTCTTTTCCTGAAAAAAAAAAGTGTTAAAGAAAAACCGGACAAGAACCAAGCAATGCTCTGAGAGTTTGGAGTTACACTTTATTCACCGTGGCGGGCTTAGGGAAATTAATCCAAATTCTAAGCAAAGCTACAAGCAGAACTTCCCTTTTTATGGAAGAGCCAGCCCTTTGTGCGCTTGCTGGCAGCGGCCTTGAAAACTACACAGTTCTATCAATTAAAAAATGCACCTGGCATGGCATTGGGTGTATCTAGTCTCTGGCCTACAAGGTCAGACAGCTAAGTTTATCTCCCCCACTATTCAGGCAGGCTAGAAAGCAAAGTTATTTTTTCCAGAATAAGAGGCGGTCCAAAGAATAGCAGAGAATTCCAAACAGTAGTTTTACAGAATAGGGGTTTTCCTTCACAAAAGTATAGTTTTTAATTATTTTTATTCTAGGTCCTGTCAGTATTCTGTACCAATCAAACACTTTTTAACTGCCACTGTTAGTGCAGCCACAAAAAGGGAAAAAATGAAGGGTGTATAAATTCTAATTCTGCTTGGGAGGTAACGGAACGACACAGTTAAAATCACAAATTATTTGAAAAGATCAAAAAAATTCAGGTACAAATAAGTACAAAGAAAAAGCACAAATATGACAAACATAAATACGAATATAGCAAAAAAATTCAAGCTTCTCTGCCTAGCCAAATGGAGTACTAAAGCTGCAATTTTCAGCCCTTTTCATCTCATGGCACACACAAACAAAAAAAGTATGATTTTTGATTCTTTCACACTGGACAGCTATTGTTGTGTTGTCATTTTTATTTTTCAATCTAAGGGAAAAGAGGTCAGTACCCCTGACTAAATAGTCAGGCATTGCATGTTTTAAAAATTCCTGTGGCACACAAGAATTGAAAATCGCTGTTAGGGACTTAATTAACTCTCCCTTTTGAAGCATCAAAAAAGAATGAAACATATAAAACAATGTCTCAAGACATTAGACAAATGGCAGAAAGGACAGTGATCTCTGACAAATGCAATGAGGTGAGCCTTATAAGTGCCCCAGCTTTTGGCCCTGAAAGAATTTCCAGGCCACCACGCGGGGAAGGACGAGCCTAGGTAGAGAATTTGAGTTGTGAGGAGACGAGGTAAGAGTCCAAGGAAAGCAAGGCAGCTAGAGTTCACCAGACATAATTCTAGAAAGAAGAGGACTGCACAGAATAAGAATCCTGAACTCTGCAGAAGACCCTCTTGCGTATTTGACATCATACTGAGCAGCGCATGTGAGTGAGTAAAAGATCGGAGGCTGGGGAAAGAACCATACCAAGGCTTAGAGGGAGGATAATTGACATTCACACAAGACTGACAACAATGCTCATTTCTGTCAGCCAAATGGCAAACATGCTTTCTGGAGGCATCAGATAAAGTATTCTAAAAGTACTCTTATCTAATATTTAAAAACCGACAAAGGTACATGGATTGGGAAGGGAAGTGACATTCCTGTGATTTTATTCTTCTCAAAAGTCAGCCTCTGTTTTCATTAATTCTATTATTTTTCTGTTTCATTGATTTTCCCCCTACCTGTATTATTTCCTTTCTTTTGCTTGCCTTGGATTTATTTAATTTACTCTTTCTAGTATCTTGAAGTGAAAATTGAGGTATATTTTTCTCTAATGTAGAACTTTAATGTTATAAATTTTCCTCTAACTACTTCTTTAGTCTGTGCAATTTAGTCTTTTTCAAGGGCTTTCTCTATAAATATAAATTATTTCAAATTGGTTGAGTGCTGGGGGCTAATTCCAGCAGGTCATGAATGCATGAAGTTCATCAAAAGGTTGGTGAACCTTGAGGCTTCAGCAGGACTGAAGATACATATTATTGCCTGCTGCCAGAGAGCTGAGGGCATTTCCCCAAACCTGAAAATCTACATGTTATTACCTGCTGCTGGCCAAACAGCTGAACAGCCAAAGGCAGTTCCCCCAACCTGATAATCTTACTGTTTACCAAACTTTACCTTTGATATGTATATCTGCTTTGCCTTAGGGCAATTTGTGTTAATAAAAAGCAAGGGGTCCAGAGATTCAGAGAATTTAGTTACTAAAGCTAAGCCTTCCCTGGCCCCCCCAAGAATGCCTTCCAAATTTATATCTCATGTCTAGTCTCTTTATTAATTTACTCACAGCCTTTCTCCAGATTCCTGAACCCTTCTAGATGCTGAGAAACACCCTGGCAGTTGAGCATATTATTAAAGTTCTCTGCATCCTTACTGGTTTTCTGTCTACTCTTCTATTAATATTGAGAGGAGGTGTTGAAATATTCAGCTGGATTTGTCTGCTCTTCTTTGTAGTGCTTGCAGTCTTTATTTTTTGCTTGACATACAGTGAGGCTCTGATATTATATGCATTAATAATTAGGAATGCTAAGTCTTCTTAAATAATTGACCCTTTAGCATCACACAATCATTATCTTCAGTGCTGGTAATAATAATTCTAAAACCTATTTTGTCTGATAGTAATATAGCCACCACAGATTTCTTTTGATTTGTATTATTGTGGTATATTTTCTCATTATTTTACTTGTAATCTATTTCTATCATTTTTATGTTGTTTTATATTTTTCTTATTTCCTTATCCTCTGATGGCTTCATTATATAATGCTATACTATATAATATATAATATATATGTATATAGATGTAGATGCAGATATCTGCTTGAAGTTTTCCCACAACCCTCTGATGTTAATTTTAATTAGTTCACTCTTTTTCTCAATTTCCATTTTGAATATTTTTATTGATAACTTCTGCAAGGTCACCGATTTCTTCCTTCTGTAATGTATAATCTATTGTTCTCATTCTGTGTTCATCATATTGGACATTGTCATTTTCATCTTGAGAAGTTTGATATGGGGAGATTTTTTTTATGTCTCTACTTAATATGTTCAATCTTTCCTCAGTTTCTTGAACACATGGATTATAATGACAATAGCTATTTTAATATTTTTATCTACTAACTCTGTCATGTGTGTCATTTTGAAATTGTTTCAGTTGATTTTTACTTTTATTCCTCCTTATGAATCATATTTCCTGTGCTTTGGAATACCAGGTAATTTTCTACTATATGCAAATGTTATGAATTTCACCTTGTTGTATGTTGGATATTTTTGTATTTCTATAAATATTCTTTACCTTTATTCTGGGACAGAGATAAATCACTTGGAAACAGTATAATTATTTTGGATCTTTCTTTTAAACATTTTTAGACATAACCAGAGCAATATTTACTCTATGGTGAATTTTCCCCACTACTGAGATTAAAGTCTTTTGAGGACTTTTCTTGATGCCCCATGAATTAAGAGGTTTTCCACTCTGACTGGTGGGAATAGGACCTATTCTTAACCCCAGTTAAAGTATTGTTTTCTCTAATCCTTTAGGTGGTTCTTCCTGTGTCTCAGTTTCTCTGATGCATGTACTTATCAGTACACACCTAATGACTTCAGTGGGAACTCTGCAGCTATCTCTATATGCAGTTCTCTTTTCTCTTATACTCTGCCCGGCCAACTCAAGTCACCTTGGCCTCCATGGACTACCAGCTCTACCTGCTCAGGTGTTGTCTGGGTTTTCTATGTATTGCAGCCTTGGAACTTTCTCCAGGCAGGAAGTTGGGGCAATATTCAAGTTCACCTTGTTTGTTTCCCATCTCCCAGGCATCACTGTCCTCCATTGTCAGATGTTCAACATTTTGAAAACCACTTTCATTTATATTATAGTTATTTCAGAGGTTCACTTTAGTTCCTTTTATTGAATCTCCACTGGGAGCAGAAGTCCCAGAACTGAGACTTTTAATTTACAAAATACTGATCACAAATAAGAAAAGAATCCTAAATATGACATAGTTTACCTTGATTCTGCCCGAGTATTTAACTATTGGTGCAAGAATATGGATGATTATTGAGAATAGTAAAGATTGATATTTCCTTAATATTATTTTTCATTTCATATATGAAAAAGGGAAAGAAGAAAGATTTCTTCCATTAAAAGGCATCTAAGTCTGCCCCTCCTTTTATTTTCTCAACTGCTATGGCCTATTAATTCTCCGATCAGCCACATCAAAGAAAGCACATTTCACAAAATGGAGTGACTAGATAGCTCTCATTTCTTATGGGCACATTTTTCTGCAGTGAGAAAAATATTAGAGTGATGTTCTGACTCTGGGAATCATTTGGGGAAGCAGAGACTATGGGCAGTGCTCGGTTGTGCTTCCCTTTTACTGCTGCTTTATGGACTTCATATTGTATGTGGGTTGAAGTTCATAAAGGTTTTAATAAATGTAAACTTGGGAAGCTCATAAATCATGTCACAAATTCTAGAACTATAATTGTTCTGTAGTTTGCTTTGTTCTAAGGAATGCTGACACACACCCATAGTTCAAAGCAATTTTCCATTTCATTTAACTTACATAGTTATTTGGGATATTTTTAAATATGTTTTTGTTGATTTTAGAGAGACAGGAAGGGAGAGGGAGAGGGAGAAGAAGAGAGAGAGAGAGAGAGAGAGAGAAACATCATTGATCAGCTGCCTCCTGAATACACCCCAACCGGGGACCAAACCGAAACCTGGGTATGTGGCCTGACCAGGAATCAAACAGGCAAACTTTTGTTGCATGGGATAATGCTCAACCAACTGAGCCACACTGGCCAGGACATTACTTAGGATATTTTTATTGAGTCAAGGCACTATGTGACACACTAAGTTTATAATACATGAAACAAAAACAACAAGTCTCTGTACTAATGGAGTATATAATCTAGTGAAGAAATGGATAGCAAGCAAGTAAAGAAGTAAATATTTAAATACAAATCTGGTGCATGGTGCTATGAAGAAAATTAACAAGGGGCCATGCTAGAGAATAACAAAATAATCAACTTTGATAATATAGGGATGTCCTATCTAAGAGAGTACCATGTAAAGTGACCTTCTGAATGAAAAGAATCAATTACAAAAATAGCACAAAAGGGAATTGACAGAGAGCTATGTTTGTTCTGAAAGGTTAAGAGACACAAACTAAGTGCATTCAAGAATATGAAATGATGCCCCTGTGGTTGCAGGAAGAGAAGAGAGTGGAACCAGATGAGGCTGAAAGACAAGCAGAAGTCAACCACACAGAGGCCTAAGTGCAATAGTCATTGAAGAGTTTAAAGCATGGAAATAGCAGAATCATCTTCAAGTTCTTAAAATATCACTCTAACTCTGTTTGTATAATCAACTGGAAGAAGAAAGGAGTAGAAACAAAGATATAAAGTAGGAGGCTAATTTAGGAATCCAGATGAGAATGAGAGTGAGATTCACTGAGGTGGTAGTGATGGAGAAGCAGAGGGTGATGACTACGTGTTTGACGCAGCGGTTCTCAACCTGTGGGCCGCGACCCCTTTGGCGGTGGAACGACCCTTTCACAGGGGTCGCCTAAGACCATCCTGCATATCGGATATTTACATTACGATTCATAACAGTAGCAACATTACAGTTATGAAGTAGCAATGAAAATAATTTTATGGTTGGGTCACAACATGAGGAACTGTATTTAAAGGGCCAGAAGGTTGAGAACCACTGGACTAGAGAGTTTGTTGATGGATGCCTATGTGGGGATACGGGAGTAGGAGGAACCAACATTAAGTCTCAAGTTGCTAGTTTAAGCAACTAAGTTAACAATTATGTCATTTACTGAGGTAGAAAAAGACTAAGACAAAAAAGTTTTGGAGGTAAAGTAAGGAGTTCAGTTTTGGGCTCTATACGTTTGGAATGTCCAGGAGCTATCAAAATGCAGGTATTAAGTAGTCAGCTGATTAAATAATTCAGCTTGAAATGGAAATATAATTTTGATAGTTGTTAGAATGTTAGTTTATGTTTAAAGACATGAGACTGGAGAAACTCACCTAAGGAGAGAGCGTAATCAGGGGAACCTAAGATTTATCCTCAAGTGTGATAGTTAATATTATGAATCAACTTGACTAGATCTGGTTAAAGATTTCTGGATGTGTCTGAGAGGATGTTTCTGGAAGAAATTAACATTTGAATTGGTAGACTTAGTAAAGTGCATTGCCTTCCCAATGTGAATGGGCATCATCCAATCCGCTGGAAACCTGGATAGAACAAAAAGGAGGAGAAAGGAAGTATTTGCCCTCTAACTCTCTGTCCAACTATTGAGATTCTCCTGTCCTCAGCATCTCTGTTTCTCAAGCTTTCAAACTACACAGCTGGTCTTCCTGAGTATTTTACAGATGGCAGACCATGGGAATTCTCTGCCTTCATAATCAATTGAGCCAATACCAGATAGATGATGATGATGATGAAGATAGGAATATGATAGATAGATAGATAGATAGATAGATAGATAGATAGATAGATACCCTTTTTCTGGAGAACTCAGACCAATCACCAAAAAACTCCAACATCTAGATTTCAGGCAGAGAAGGGGAGTACCAAAAAGGAAGGGGGAGAAAAGGGGACAGTGCGAGGTCATAAGGGCTAAGAGAGAAAAATGTTTTAAGAAGAACAATGCGCCGAAACCGGTTTGGCTCAGTGGATAGAGCGTCGGCCTGCAGACTCAAGGGTCCCAGGTTCGATTCCGGTCAAGGGCATGTACCTGGGTTGCGGGCACATCCCCAGTAGGAGATGTGCAGAAGGCAGCTGATCGATGTTTCTCTCTCATCGATGTTTCTAACTCTCTATCCCTCTCCCTTCCTCTCTGTAAAAAATCAATAAAATATATTTAAAAAAAAAAAGAAGAACAATGCAAGTAGGTTGAGGAAATACATGCATCAATTAGTTCTAAACGTCAATAACAATCTTGTTAAGATTTTTTGTGAAGCACAAGAAGCGACAGACTGAATAGGTTAAAAAGAGGTAAGAATTGAGAAAATAGAGCTGCATGTGTGACAAATACCTTAGCAAAAATGGTTTTGAAGGAAATGAATGAAGTGAGGTGATAAATAGAGGAAAACACGGGGTCAAGAAAGATATTTGAAAGATAGGTGATTCTATAGTGTGTGTGTGTGTGTGTGTGACGCGCACACCAGGGTCAAAGTCCAGCTTGTCCAACTGCAAAGCCAAGGCTCCCACAGATATAGCACAATGGAGCAGTAGAGGGAAGTGGTCAGGAATGTAGGTTAGAAACCATAGTGCCTCACTCTTGTCACTGAAATAGACCCTGAACATTTGCCATGGTACCAATTTGAAGCATATAATAAGTTAGAGAAGGAAAGCAAAGCTGCCTAGCATTATCAAGGAGGGAAGGCTTTCTGGCAGTTCACAGAAATGTCAAAAGCCATTCTGTCTATCAATATTTGTGCAAAACCAACCTATTGCAGAAACTCATTAGTACCAACACAGTTTTACAAAACAACTCTCCAACCAAAAATATCCTTTTCATTTAACAAGAAGAAATTGTTTTTTATGCAGATTCTTGTAAAATTGCAGTAATTCATATGATGTGTGTTGATATGAAAGCTTTTTTCTCTAACTGTATAAAACTAAGCTCTAGCAGACCAAAGACAGAGAGAGTGACCTCAGATTGAACCTCAAGATGTGCTTTTCCTGCAATTTTACTGCAAAAAAAAAGGCCAACCTTTTTCCAAACATGAGAATTTTTTTTTCAGTAAATATAAGAGTTCTTTAGTTCTTCTCCCACATGGGGGCAAGGTCTGGGTAGACAGAGAGTAGATAAGTGAGCACAGTTGGAAGAATGGGTAGAGCGAGTAGTTGAACGGGAGTAGTCAAGAAACTATCTTATTATTTAATATGAAAACATAACATTTAATTTAAGGGACTTTTTGTTTTCATTTAACAGCTTCAAGTAAATGCCAAGTGAATTCCATTTATTCCTATTAAACACAACGTGGTTGACCTTATCATTTTAATTTTACAGATGAGGAAACTAAGGCTTGTGGAAGTTAAATATCTTACCCAAAGATACACAGCTGGTTAAGTACCAGAGCCAGGGACGAAGTCCCGGCTGTTCAATTCGAAAGCCAGTGCTCGCAAAGATATAGCAGACTAGAGCAGTAGAGGGGAGTGGTTAGGAAGGTAAGCTAGCAATCAGACTGCCTGAGTCAGATACCTAGTTCCATTCCATGTTAACTCTGTGAACTTGAGCAAGTTACTTCTTCTACTGTCTCAGTTTTCCCACCTATAAAATGGGGATAATAATAATATTGATTTCATAGGATTGTTATGAAAATTAAATAAGTTTAAAAAGTGATTGGACCTGCCCTGGCCGGTGTGGCTCAGTTGAATGAGCCTCGCCCCATGCACCCAGAGGCTGCTGGTTCAATTCCTGGTCAGGGCATATGCACCGGTTGCAGGCTAGATCCCCAGTAGGAGGCATACAGATGTTCCTCTTTCTCTCTCCTTCTCTCTCTCTCTCCCCATCTCAATTCCTCTCTCTCTCTAAAATCAATAAAAACATTTTTTTTAAAAAGTGCTTGGACCATAGACCTCAGTGAATGACAACCATTATTATACTGCCTTCTCTTAAGAATGGTCCTTTCCTCTGTGGCAAGGTCACCCTTTTAATAGTGCTCCTAGTGACTTTAGTGAACAAAGATGCTTCGCAGTCAAATCACTCTAAGCCACTTTTGTCTTATATCTGAACAAATAGACCTCTAGGGTTTTAATTTTTAAATCCTGACAAAATCATCTTTGGCCCGTCACTGCTTATCTATTTGTTTGTTTTTTCAGCCTTTCCCACCCACCCTCCAGTAAGTTTTGCCTTCCTGTAAAGAGAAGGATGATGACTAAACCCGTCAGCACCAAAGCTGGGAAGGTTTCCAGGCTCATTTGGAAACTCCACAAAACTGAGGGGAAGTGTGATCTGTCGCACTATTGTAAGCCTACACCGCGTCTGCCTTCTAAAAACACGCTGGGAGAAGGGAAAGCAAACAAGAAGGAGCAGCTGGGTGAGCCAGAGAGCATGACTTTACCTGCACCAATTGTCCTTCCTCCTACGAACAAGAAAATCCAGTCAAGTAGATGTGGCAGAACGGGGTTGCTCTGTGATGACAGAGACTCCTGACTTTTCTATAATTGCAGCCCCTTGTTCTTGGGGTTTTTGTGTGCAATAAATGTCATTCTATGAGAAGTGGCCGTGGCATCCCATCAGAATCTTTCCTGGAAACCTGGAGCATAGAAGTCTGATATCTGCTCAGATTGTGGCAGAAACACAGCAGTACAAGGCACATTACTGAAACAGCATGGTCCAGGGGAGACGGGGCTGACATGTTTTGTTGTAGAAGCCTTTTTTTTTTTTATTGAATTTGCTAAAGGAGCAGGAGGAAGAGCTACTTAATATTCATCTTTTGTGTGTTTCTTTTCTTTTTGTAATTTTTATTGACTTTATGGACGCGGCATTTGTTAATAAAATTATATAGATTTCAGGTGTGCAATTCTATAATCCATCATCTGTATATTGTATTGTGTGTTCACCACCCCATGTCAAGTCTCCTTCCATCACCATTTATCCCCCCTTTACCCTCTTCTACCTCCCACCTTTCCCTCTGGTAATCATCATACTGTTGTCTGTGTCTATGAGTTGTTGTTGTTTTCTTTTCTTAATCCCTTCACCTTTTTCAGCCAACTCCCCAAGCCCCCTCCCCTCTGACAGCTGTCAGTCTGTTCCCTGTATCTATGAGTCTGTTTCTATTCATCTTTTGAATGTTACGATTTCTGCCTTGTCCTTTTGATGGAAGAGCAGACAGATGAGGGACAGCAAACACAAAAGAGTAATTAACAACCTTGAGAATCAAAGGATAAGGCATGTATGTGTGCATGTTTGTGTTTTCTTGAAGTGGCTATGGAATAAGTGATTTTTATGCCAAAGTATAGCTTTGTAGGAATCATTTTAGAATTCCTGTGGTTATTTCTTAACTTTATGATGCATTTGGAAGCTTGGAAAACATAGGGAAATGTAGGCCTCCTAGCCACAGGAATTAAAATTTTAAAAAATGAACTAAAGGCAAAAGAGAAGAGAGAAGAGCTTCAACAGATGAAAAGTTTCACAAAAGTGTGGTTTTTCAATATGAATATAAACTACTTTATGGATGTATGCTTAAGTGTGTGCGTGTGTGTGCATTCATTTATGCATGGTCATACACACAAACATCTTAAGGCCAAGCAATTTGAATTTTAGTAACACGTCTCAATTATATGGATACAAGAAGAAGTAAAACATATTCTGACCACGATAACTTTTATAATTGTTTTAGTTTTCCTTTCTAACCATGTGTAGACTACTTGAAAACAATGTTTTCTTTTCAAAAAAATTTTTGGTAGCTTTTAAATAAATAGATACAGTCATTGTCCATATTCCACATTAATAGCTGTGAATTATGTGGTCCATTAAGAGCCAGTCTCAAAAATAAATAAAAAAATAAAAAAATAGTAAGCTGTTTCTCAGTGGTTAGAGCATTGGTCTGCACACCGGGAGGGTTGTGGGTTTGATTCCCAGTCAAGGGCACATACCTGAGTTTCAGGTTCGATCCCCATCCTCAGTAGGGGTACATGTGGGAGGCAACCAATCGATGTGTCTGTTTCACATCAATGTTTTTCTCTCTACCCCTCACTTCTCCCTTCCGTTCTCTCAAAAACTCAATGGGGGAAAAATATCCTCACTCCTTGGGTGAGGATTTTTTTAAAAAGTAAGCTGTCAAAATAAGTGTGGGATGATGGCAATTACATGAATAACTAAAGCCAATATGTTTTGAAATTTAAGAAAGAGCAATAACTTCTAGCAGTTGCCTTGCTCCATGCTAGTTATAACTAACTGCATTGCTTTGAAGCAAATATTTTATGGGGAAAAAATGTATGATATGGGTTTGATATCAATGTTAAATTTTGACTGATAGATATTTTTGTTTTGCTTTTCAAATAGAAAATCTAGGCTAAGCAAGAATTATCAACAAAAAGGCATGTATTTCTGTTAGATAACATATAAAGGAAATTAAACATTATACGGCTGGAATCTATTTTACATAAAATAACTAGGCTTGTAGTAAATTGACTCATGTATGCACAGTTCACCTCCTTTCACAAGAGACCTGAGATTTCACAGCAGACTTGAGATCACTCTGGTAGGTAATGTGCAAATATGGAGAAAAGGGAAGACACCCGATAGGGCAATTAAGATGTAATAGAAGCTACAATTTGAGATCTTTTATACTATATATTAGGTGATATTAATTGGTTATTTCTATAACAGCTCTTCCCTGGGTTTCTCAAGGCTATCTTAAGATATTTGAAAGAGAAATTAAATTTGTTCTGTATTTTCCCAAATTGTACATTGAATAGATGTGAGTTACTGAGATATAGATGTTAGTGCAATTTAAGCGAATACTTGCAACAATTTCAGAAAATCCTGCATTGAAAATTGAGAAATAGTTATCTCTAATAAAACTCAAGAAAGGGTAATAGAAAAAGAAATCATCAAATTTCAATTAAAATATATAGTTGAAGCACAAAGTTCAAATGCCTAATCCATACAATAGTATTTGTTATAAAATAGACTGAAAAATAATGTTTCCAGTAAAGGGCAATGGTAATTGGCTGCTCTTTGACTAATTCTAGAGGAAAAGTCACACAGCCAGTCTATCTGTGGGTACATTTAAGTTCTGGCTGATTAGTGGAATATACTGAATTTTTAAAAATGTTATTAAAGTATTCATAAAAGTGGTTTTTTTAAAAAATCACCCAGATTATTTTAGATGATGTTATTATCTTAGTCAGTCCAGGCTTCTATAACAAAATGTCATAAACTGAGTTGCTTCAAAGCCACAGAAAGTTATATCTCAAAGTCTGGAGACTAGACGTCTGACAAGGATGCTAGCACCATCCGATTCTGGTATGGGCTCTCTTCTGGGTTGTAGACTGCTCTCTTCTCATTAACCCTCAGTGGAAAGAGAGCTGGAGAGTTTTCTGGAGTTTCTTTTCTAAGTAAAACAATTTCATTCATGAAATCTCTACTTTCATGACCTAATTACCTCCCAAAGACCCCCTAATGGGGGAGGGGGGAATCTCCTAATGCCATCACATTGGAAGTTAGAATTTCAACTTATATATTTGGGGGGGATACAAATATTCAGCCCATAGCTCTCATTTTAATATATGCTAATTATGTGTTAATTAAATTAAAATATTATATATCTAATTACATACATAAGAGGGAGTCCACTGTGCTTTAGGTAGTGAACAGGCCTACCCTCAGGAACCTATTTCTAGAGTATAAAGCTGGGGAGGTAAATAAAACATATAAAGTAGGAAACATGCACAGAAAAGATGACAATCACCATTCCAAAAGATCTTGTTAGATTTGAACCGTGAACTGCATCTAACAAGATATACTTTTAAAATAAGAAACCCTCTACTGTTGTACTGAGACAACACCCAGTGAGGTAAATAAACACACCCAAATTCAAAACAACCATAAATGTATAGGAGAGGAAAAACATGACTCATCAGGTATAAAAAGCAAGCTCCTGTGTTCAAAAACAGTTGAATCTATCATTTTAAACTTCAACACCTTGTCCAGAGTACATCTTTAATAAGTTAATTGTCAAACTGAGCCAGATCATGTTTAGGGAATTTTGCCAATACTCACTCTAAGGAGAGTCAAGAGAGCAATGTGGCTTTAAAAAGGGGGAGGGGCAAGTGGGACCTTCCAATAACTGTATTGGTAGAAAGAGGAAGTTTATAATCTTGCTCAGTTTTTATTGGTCAGGCCGAACTTAGGGCACTGTTCTTAGCTCTGGAGCTGTACTGTAGGAGCAGATAGATAAGCCATGTGAATAGAAAAGAGGCAAAGCCATTGAAAGAACCCAAAACTACAGCGTATAAGAAACAGCCTTAGGAAGCTAATGTTTAACTAGTGGAAGAAAACATTTTGTTATTTTCAAATACATGAAATGTAATAATAGTAACAGTTATCATTTATTAAACAGCTATTATTCCAGTGTGTATATCAGTTAATCCTGCTAACAGATATATGAGGTATCAATCTTTTTTTTTTTTTTTTTACTGATTAAAATACTGTCACCCAGTGAGGTAAATAAACACACCCAAACTCAAATAGCTAAAAAGTGACAAATCTTAGATTCACAAATGATTCGACTCCAAGGCCAGGGCTATTTATGTTGTACCCGTTTATTGTTCACGTGATGTAGCTTAGGCTGATTCTGTGTGTCCTCAAAAGACTGAACAATGGCAGACAGATTTCAGCTCAATGCGAGTGAACTGATATTAGTTCATAGGGCAAAATGTGGTCAGGTGTTTTATTAGTTTCTAGGAGCTCTCTGTAGACTTTTGTTGCTGAAGGCATTCCCTTTAATATAAAAGGATTAAAAAATACTGCACATTGGTAAAGTACCCTATGATAAGCAGAGTTTACCTATGAGTTATCTGTTTTCCAGAGAATGATAAAAGTGGTATTAGAATTAAATGTTCCTTCCAAGCTTCCTAACGCACCCCACTCTCTGCTCCTGAGAGTATGACTTTCTACAACCAGTTGGGAGTAATTTGTAGTATTTAGTGCCAATACTTATTGTTCAAATATGTATACATACACAAATATACACATGTATGAAAATGAGAATAACCTGAGAATTAGTTTGAACTTTACAAAAAATAAAAACAGCCACCTTACTCCTGATTGATTTACAAATCTATTTCTAAGATAGAAGTGTTTATGGACTTGGAAATGAGGTAGCACATGTTAAAATGTATCAGTATTCCTCGACCAGGCGTGGGCCACTCCAGTTAAGATATCTATGAGGTTCCTCCTGGAATCTCTACACAAGAAAACAGACCAAGTAAACTCAAATGCTGTTTGGTTTTTGACACGGTTCTCCTGAGTAGCACATGTCCCTACAGGAGGTCTGGAGGTAAAATGAGTAATTAATTCCAAATGGATCTATGAGATTTAAGACCCGGAGGGTAAGCATTATTTTTGGTAGACTTTCCTGGATGCCACAACCAACCCCCAGATTTCTGTAACCAGCCCTGGTGCCTCTTCCCCACCGGACATAAATCAGATGCAACTAGAGCTTCTACTCTAGGAGAAACCTAGGCACTAAGGAGGAAACGTAATAGGTTTCCTTCACAGAAGTTTACTGCATGTTTCTCATTTCTTTTTCAGAGAAAGAATCACTCTCACTTCAGGCAGGTTTGCAGGGTTGGAAATTCCCATTTGGTGATGTGAAAGGCACAGTTCCCTGTTCGTGAATGTGCAGGAAGGAAGACTAGAGAAGAGGGATTTGTGTCCCCTGCACCCGAATGATTGCGATAGGCAGTAGGGACGGAAGCGGCTGGGGAGTAAGGGCTGCTCCAGTTGTCTGAGGCCAATGTCTACAGAGAAACCGGCGCTGGGAAAATAGTGATGTCAGCCCCCTTTCTTGTGCTTTTCTGCCGTCAGAAACTAACTCTGTCTGCCTCACTCTCCACGCCTTCCCTCCAACTCCCTTCTCCGTCCTGCCCCTCCTAAGAGGTGTTGCACAGAGTGCCGAGTGCGGAGAACAACTCCTTGGATCGCTTGTGCGCAAAATCCACCCCTTCTCTCCCCTCTTTCTCCTCCAGCCTCTGGATCCCGCACTGCCCTCCCTCCCCCTCCCTCCAGCGGTGTGGGGCTGGGGACTAGTGCCTGTGCTCATGTGGTGGGAGAGGGCTGCAAGCAGAGGAGAACAAACGCCAGATGCTCAGTTCTCCCCTTCTGCCTGATGCTCCTGCCTGGATTCGCCAGGGCTGGGCTCTTTAAGAAATCACAGGAGCCCTGGCAGCGGCTGGAGGAAGCTGCTAAGGCGCGCAGCTCCTGAAAAGTGCCTGTGCTCGCGGTGGACCTCCCAACGTGGTCCCAGCCGGCGGTCAGCACCATGGACAGCGGCGCCGTCCCCAGGAACCCCGGCAACTGCTCTGACCCCTTCGCGCACTCTGCAAGTTGCGCCCCAGCAGCACCGAACCCGGGTTCCTGGGTCAACTTCTCCCACATGGATGGCAACCTGTCCGACCCGTGCGGTCCGAACCGCACGGCGCTGAGCGGGAGCGACAGCCTGTGCCCTCCGACCAGCAGCCCTTCCACGATCACGGCCGTCACCATCATGGCCCTCTACTCCATCGTGTGCGTGGTGGGTCTCTTCGGAAACTTCCTGGTCATGTATGTGATTGTCAGGTAAGAAAGGCGCCTGAGCTCCGAACGGAGCTTTCAGCTGCTAAGGGGGGGCACAAAGGGACACCTGAGCCCCAAGGTAGAGTGTTTGGTGGGAAGATGAGAAAAGGGAGGTAAACAGGGGAGAATGGGGGGCAACAGATGGGTGGTTGTTTGAGTGCAAAAGCCTACTTTTCTATTCCCCCCTCCCCCACTGATAAAGAAACATCCAAAATTTCAGAAACAGAGAAGTTGCTTTGGTAAAAGCTATGAAGCTCTGGCCAAAAATAAAAAATAAAAAATAAAAAAATAGCTTGGAGCGCCCTTAATCTAAGCCAAGAGGACTCTTGGGCACACTCCCACAGTTTCTTCAGGCAGAAGCTCTGGAAACAGTAATTTGTGAGTAATGGAGGGAGAATTCTAGTTTATTTCCTCTAATTGGGGGGCCAGGTCTCCTACTCAGTCCTTTCCAGAGATGAACCTTGGCAACTTCCCTGCTCATGCTGGCTTCTGTAGAGCCGGCTGCACCATGTCCCCACCCTGCCTCCCTCCTCATAGCAGCCCTTACCCCACTCCTTCTACCTGCAGCCACAATCATAGAGGAAGTTTTCCTGTGTCTCTCCACAGTGTTGCTTTGTTGTAACAAATATGACGGTTGTGTTGCCAGGTTTCAATCAGCAGCTGCGGATCTGCTGGGGGCTGATTCAGTCAGAGCCGAACTGGGTTCAGGAAAAGTGCAGGATATGTCTGTTTCAGGGCTTCCAAAGGGCAACCAGTTAGAAGGGACCAAAAGCAGCATGAAACTGGATTAGATACTATTACAAAGGATGTTGTAATGGTTTGCTCTTCAGAGATGAAAAGTGGTTTTATCCAGGGATATTTTTTCGAAAGAGTTTGAGGTCCATTTTCTGTTTCCCAGGTGCTCCCGGCTGAGTTGGCACGGAGTGTGCCAGCTCTCAAGATTCACTGAGATCGAGGTCGATTGTATTAGTGTTGATGCGTGTGTTCAAATCATGCATGTTAATACGGAATGCTACAGATTCACTTTTGTTAAAGTGGATCACTATTTTTACACTTTAAAATGGTTCCTGATTTAAGATTTTCTTCCTACTCGGGGTCCTATGTGTTCTATGTATGTAATGAACATGGAATTTTTATGTTTGGCTACAATATTTGCTCCATCTATTCAGCAAATATTGCAGGTTTCAGCAGGCCTCCTTTATCGCTTAACAGTTTATTTTCCCCATTATGCTTTCATTATCTAGGTACTGCATACTGCTTGTAATCGAGTCTTTCTACTTAGAGGGCTGGTTTCTTTAATTAATGATTATTAAAGAGTGATACTAATTTCCCTGATCTTTTGATGAGGAGTAAGTAGCGTCTCTGAGAAAACAGCACCATCTATTGAGAAGAAAGCTAACAACTGAAGGTAATGCAGGGAGACAATCAATGGAAGAATTTATTTTTGTAAACATTTGCTTTTTTTAAAGAATTTGTTTTTATAAACATTTTATTTTATAAAAACTCACTTATGTAATCCAATACAAAGATTCATATCAAAGATAAACACTGAACCTCACTTTGCAGTTATGATAATAGAAATCATAAAGGCCTGCCTGATGAAGGGAAAATATATTTCTCCTTTTCCTTAGAAAATCCATGGAATCATAAGCTTGTAGGACTTAAGAGGGACTCTAGAGATTATCAGTGCTAGGTGAGTAAGCTGAGGCACAGAAAATATAAATGATTTTTCCAAGGACAGATTATTTATTAGTTCAATACCACTGGATGTCTCTAACCAGTATAATTTCTTTTTATTAGAGTGGCAAATCATGATTTTGGTTAATTCAACTAAAGAATGACAGAGTAGGTTTAGTTAGTAGGAATAATGTGGAAATAATAAATTTCCCTATATTTATCTCTGGAATCCTGGAGAATAAAAGATGAAGAGAAATTACCAAAGCACCTGCCATCTGAAATATTATATTTTATTCTCTTTTATTGCAGCTGCTCTTGGTACTTTCTCTCATCATTTTTCTCCCCTCTAGTTTATGTTTTTCAATAAAGAGACAGCCACTAGAGAAGCAAGTGTCTGTGAAAGAAGCAAATTGATCTTATTCCAGAGTTTAAGAGGGCCCTGGTTAGGTGAGTCTGCTTTAAAGGCATTACCTCTGACCTCTTAGTGACTTGGAAAAGGATGGTGACATTTTACCTTACTGGGAACATGATATTCTGCTTTACTTCTCTGTACTGAAAGTTCCACTAAAAGGTCACCCCCAACACCAACCTGTGGCAACTCAAGTGTTTAATCCAAGGTCAGGCAACCTTCTGAGAAGATGACTGTGAAACAGAAAAAAAGATAGTTCAGTGACCAATGAAGTGATGAGGAAAGTAACCGAGAATTGAAGAAAGTACGTCTGTTTAGCTGAGACTTATAACTGTACTGTTTCCAGGCTGTGGAGTTTTATCTACAAAATGATCAGTTCAGCGATATTATTGTCCCTCTAAAAAGATGAGGGAAAAGGGGGCAATCATACGGTGATGGAGGGAGATTACACTGTGTGTGGTAAGCACACAATGCAATATAAAGATAATGCATTTTAGAATTATACACAAGAAACTTACATAATCTATTAACCAGTGTCATACCAATAAATTTAATAAAATTTTAAAAGATGAGTATAATGCTACATCTTTTTTAAAAAATATATTTTATTGATTTTTTACAGAGAGAAAGGGAGAGAGATAGTTAGAAACATCGATGAGAGAGAAACATCAATCAGCTGCCTCCTGCACATCTCCTACTGGGGATGTGCCCGCAACCCAGGTACATGCCCTTGACCGGAATCAAACCCGGGACCCCTCAGTCCGCAGGCCGACGCTCTATCCACTGAGCCAAACCGGTTTCGGCAATACTGCATCTTTTAAAGTATTGAGATAAAATGTTCACTTCCTGCTATTATTTAAAATTCAATAAATATCTATATACATAAAAGCCTTAGCGACCGAACGACCAACGGACCAACCGGTTGACCAGTCGCTATGATGTGCACTGACCACCAGGGGGCAGACGCTCAATGCAGGAGCTGCCCCCTGGTGGTCAGTGCGGTCCCACAGTGGGAGCTCCGCTCAGCTGACCTACGGGCACCAGATGCAGGGCTCATGGCTGGCAAGCACAGCTGCGGCAGTGCGAGCCTCTCCCGCCTCCCCGGCAGCGCTACCAAGCAGCGAAGGTGGCAGGCAGGCACAGCAGGGCCGGGATGAGCGGGAGCGGCTGCCTGCCGCTTCTCGCACTACTACATCCCTCAGAGAGTTTTAACTGGATGACATATAGTCCAGCTGAAGAATGCTCTAGTTTCCACAATCTCTTCAGTGAGAACTAGATCTAAATTCTAGCCAGGAACCAATACAGGATAAAATGAGTAATAAAATGTGAGTTTCATTCTGAAGAATTCATGGGTCATCAGAGCTATTGCATAAATCAGTGATGGCGAACCTATGACACCTCTGACATGCGAACTCATTTTTTTTGGTTGATTTTTCTTTGTTAAATGGCATTTAAATATATAAAATAAATATCAAAAATATAAGTCTTTGTTTTACTATGGTTGCAAATATCAAAAAATTTCTATATGTGACACGGCACCAGAGTTAGGGTTTTTCAAAATGCTGACACGCTGAGCTCAAAAGGTTCGCCATCACTGGCATAAATCCTGGCAACACACTGACATGTGGAAGAAGGCCTCCCACATCTTCCATTTCAGTGACTCTCAGTCTTGGCTGCATCTTAGAATCACCTGGAAAGTGTTTTGTTTTGTTTTTGTTTGTTTGTTTGTTTTTTTAATGAAACCCACCTCGGCCCAAGGCTAATGGAATCAGAATCTCTGGAGGTAGCCCCTGGACTTAGGGAGGTCTAAAATCTCCCAAAGTAGTTTCAATGTGAAGCTAATATTGAGAAGCACAGATCTAGACAAACTTCCCATTTTGTGAATAAGAAAGATGAGACCTGTTTGGCAAGGAGGTTTAAGAGTTCTGTCCATATGTTTACTCCTCTGAACTCCAGGAAGCAATTTATTGAATAAGTTGTAAATTAAATCATCTCTCAAGAAAGCTCAAGCTCAAGATGTTTTAAATTTTTCCTTAAATCTCGCCAATGGACTCTGCATAGTAGGCATAAGGGAGTGAACAGAGTGCGAAACCTGAAATAAGACTCAAGTTTGAATCTCTGCCCCTTTCTCGTTATCGTTGTCACATAACCTCCCTAAATCTTTCACTTGCACTGAAAGAATAAAGATCATATTTAATCTCATGGAAGTCAGGTCCCACTTAGATAAAATACATAGAAGTGTGCAGAAAACTCTGAAAGTGCTCCACCAAAGTAAGGAGTTTTGTTATTTGCTTCTCTCCCACTGAGACTTTATCTGCCTTCTCACTGGGCTCGCACCATCAGCCACCTGGATCTCATCATTCACCTAGTGCGCTGGCCTTCTCATACACCAGCTATATTATCTGTTCTAATATTTTGAAATATAGTTTATCCTTTTGAGTCACAGTTTTGCAGAAGCAAAGCAAGGCTTTGAATGGTGCCACTGTTGTCATTCTCATTCCAGTCCACTCCTTCCCAATGCACTGGATTCTGCCACAGTCGTCTTCCTGGCAGCCATGATGACGTGAAAGCATTCTAAGGACAGATACTTACAACTTGCTTGACCCCCTATTAATAAGTTCTTTTTATGCTGTCCAATGAATTCAGTGAAGAAAATAGACAACCCAATTACTTTTTGGAGAAAAATAGCATTTTTGTTACTTAAATGTTTCACATTTAAATTGGTGTTATAGTCAAAACTCTAGAACAGAATCTGTCTAAATAATGACTGCATGTGATGAAACTCCTTTTTACTGAGCAGAGTCCTTTATTTGAATTAGAAGAAATAACTTGTAATGATGATGTTCTCTGAACACTAACTTTGGAAATTTAGGCATTTAAAATACCATCCCTGCCCAACCGGCATTGCTCAGTGGTTGAGCGGGGACCTATGAACCACGAGGTCACAGTTCGATTCCTGGTCAGGGCACATGTCCAAGTTGTGGGCTTGAACCCCAGTGTGGGGCGTGCAGGAGGCAGCCAATCAATGCTTCTCTCTCATCATTGATGTTTCTATCTCTCTCTCCCTCTCCCTTCCTCTCTGAAATTAATATATATATATTTTTTAATACAATACCATCCCTGTGCCTAGTCCTGGGTTCTGTTATATCACGGTAATACCAATCGTAATAAAACCGGTTCAAAAGGTAGAGGTAGAATTAATGATGATACTGTGTGAGTCTGGGTGCCTGTCTATGCCTCACACTTTCATTATGGATTTTTCCAGGACTTCCCAGGCAGTGTTTGTCAACATCCTAAACCCCAGTAGTAAACTCTACTACTGCAAGGTAGAAAATCACATCCCTGAGGCTTGCAGAGCTTCTGAGAACTGAGAGCACCCCAAGTATAGAAACTGTGCAGAATAAGGTGATCAATAGAGGCCTTTTTTGCTTCTGAGCATTTTTTTCACTGAAGGTGGGGTTCAGTGCCAGTGAAAGGTTAAGTATTTTTGTGGGGGAGTATTAAATGCTAATTGAAAAGTGCTGCCGGCAGTATAACCTGAACATCAGAACCTGACTGTGCCTGCCAAGAGAACAAGGGAAATTACTGCCAACACTATAATTTCACACTTACTCAGCCCCCATCGCCTCCGAAAAGGAAACCACATGGGCTGAATAAATTTAAATGTGAGCATGTTTCTGGTGATGTTGGTGATCCCAGGCCACTAAAATAGGAGGCCCTGTTAAAAGCAGACAACATTATTTGAGACCCTTCAAATGGTCTTTCTGATGACAAAAGGAAGCTTAATTTTACTTACTTGTAAAATAAACAAAAGATGGATATGCAAGAATAAAGATAATGCCTTTAAGTTTTATACAAATTTAATTTTCATTACATTGAGTAATTTGATTTTTCATAAAATGTTTTTGAGTATAGACAGGCTCATTTATTTATTTGCTGTGTTTGTTGAACACTAACTGTACACAAAGCACTTTCCTAGAAGCTCCAGATACACTAGTGAGCAAAATAGGTACAGTCCTCCCTCTCTCCAAAAGTACAGTTCAGTGGGAAAGAGAATTAAACAACTTTACCAGCTGATAAATGCCAAAGACTGAGCCACAATAGCTAACCTAGTGTTCTTTAACCACAGTATTAGACAAACATCACCCCCAAGGTTTATTACAATTACTGTAATTCATCTTCCTCTATCACCAAGCCCAGCAATGGGATAACTTCGGAATTGTCTCTATCCAATTTTACAGATTTATCTAAAGGTGTTAGTCTCATAGACAAGCTAGAGGAAAAGTGAGGAGAGGGTCATGGTTAGTTTTCACAAAACAATGAAAAAGAATTCTGTTGACTGTAATTTATAAGTATTTCTCAAAGTAGATATTGTAAACATTTTACAAGTTGTAAGTATATGGTAGAGTGAAATGGTAGAGTACTAAATGAATGGGATTCAGAGGGGAAAACATCTCAAGACTCATTGCTCTGGGCATGTCTTCCTCTGTCACCGACTGGAAGGATGGCCAGCCTACTTCTGAAGACCCTGTCCCGGAAGACAGGCCGCAGACGGCTCAAGCTAGATGTGAGACCTGACACTTCTGTTCTTTAAAATCACTGTCCTTTGTGTGGAATTTAAAACATAAGTATCAGCGGAGAAATTCATGCCATCTTTTAAAAAAGGACTACCACTCTGAACAAAGTTTCCTGCCTATAAATATGTCACATTTCCACAAAAGACACTAGTACATGAGCCAATGCCACAAAGCATATATTAATACATATAAACGAACTAAATAAAAAAAAACACAGACTTATAGACACAGAAAACAAATGGTTGCCAAATGGGAGGGATTGAGGGGCTCAGTGAAAAAAATGAAGGGTTTAGAAAGTACAGATTAATAGTTACAAAATAATCGTGCGATGTAAAGTACATGATAGGGAATATAATCAATAATATTGTAATAACTTATGTATGATGTCAGGTGGGTACTAGACTTATCAGGGAATGACTTTATAAATTATATAAAGGTCTAACCATTATGCTGTATACCTGAAACTAATATAAAACAATATTGAATGTCAAATGTAATTAAGAAATAAAAAGTACAATAAAACACAAATGACAATTTCCACAGCAGACTATAATTATTTTCTCACCAATTTAGAAACTCAAATACAAATGAACATGCTCTTCTATGTACCCTTGCTTTAATTGCCTTTTAAAACATGTATATTTTTTTAATCCTCACCCGAGGATATTTTTCCATTGATTTTTAGAGAGAGTGGAAGAGAGATGGACAGACAGAGAGAAATATCCATGTGAAAGAAACACATTGATTGGTTGGCTCCTGCATGAGCCTGGACCAGGGCCCAGGCCGGAGAGGAGCCTGCAACCGAGGTACTTGCCCTTGACCAGAATAAAACCCTGAACCCTTCAGTCTGCAGGCTGACATTATCCACTGAGCCAAACCGGCTAGTGCTAAACCATAGTTTACATAAAATATATATGTCCCCTACTCTGTCAAAAAACTTACTCTAACTCTAGTACAAAAAAATAGAAACTATGCTTTGGTATAACTGAGACATTTTGTCCACACAGTTTGGGAACTTCAATCTATTAGAAACATAATAGATTGGTCAACACTCTAGTTAAATTAGATGAAGATGTGGAACTTAACAAATCAAAATATTTGATTTGGTGGGGCCTGGCTGGCTGGGTGTCGACTTATGAACCAGAGGGTCACAGGTTTGATTCCCAGTCAGAGCACATGCCTGGGTTGTGGGCTCAGTCCCCAGTAGCAGGTGTGCAGGAGGCAGCCAGTCAATGATTCTCTCTCATCATTAATGTGTCTATCTTTCTGTCCCTCTCCCTTTCTCTCTGAAATCAATAAAAATATATTTTAAAATATTTTGGTGGGGGTAATTGGTCAAGTAAAATCATCGTAATGAGGTACACACAGGAAGTCATACTGGGTGACTAAAGGAGCTTTGTTGGCCTCTACTATAGTCCAACCATTCAATAGAAAAATACAAGGCTTAGGTCAGGAAAAAGAAGTCCTATTTCACACAAAAATAAATAAATAAACAGGCAATAAAATTTGATAATTATTATCAGTAAAATTAGTAGTAAAATTTGCCAGTGAAAATGTACTTAACAGAGGTTTATATTTGTCTCTGAAAAACATACACATGATAGACTCACTAGAGAAACAATGAGTCTATCTATCTGGAACATAGATAATAGGTAAGCTTCTTTGGAGGTCAACCCTCTTCCAAGGCCTTCCAGCCATCATCAGATTTAAAAGCTTCAGCAGCATGGACCAGCCATATGACCCCAAGAAGTAAATTTAATATTTTCATGGGCACTCTCCATCTGATGACACAAAACTGTAATAATCGCAACTTTCCTGACACCTAAATGTAGGTTAAATGTTCCTTTCAACATTACCATATCACTCCTACCTTGCCATCATATCGAACATTCTGTTTTGAAACAGTTAGTTATGTTCTCTCACCTGACCTTCGGTCTCCCCAAGGCAGGGGAGACATAAATCAGTTAAGAATGGTTGCCTAGCATGGTACTTGGCAAAAATTAAATTTAAAAAAGATGTTACATCAATGTATGTTTGACTCAATATTGACCCTCAGAGGGTTTTATCCTGAAAAAAAAAGTATTATAAAAATAAAATATATTCTATGAAAATTAAGAACATGTCTTTAAAGCTGTAGATGTTTTATTTCATAAATAAAGTCCAATATAAATTTTACCTTTAGCTAAGAGAACTGTGAAATGTATAACATTGACCATGAAATTAGAGTATTCAACATAAAATTTTATTAGCTTTCTTCTACATGTTAAGGCTATGGTGATGTGTACTTTACTTTTTATATTCTTCAGGTTTTTAAAAATGAATGTGCAATGATCTAATCAAAACACACAATAATACGAAAATTAAAACGGAGAAAATTTCAAAAGTAATAGATGATCCTGAAAGGCAATAAAATATTGTATTAGAGGCTTTTTTATAAAAATATAAATCAAGGTCATATTTGGAGTTTTCCTATAAAAAATACAGTTATACACATTAATTTACATCTAAAAATGTTATTAGTGCGAAATGAGTTTGGTCCAAATTGGAAGACAATTCTTTTTTTTTTTTTTTTTTTTAATATATTTTATTGATTTTTTACAGAGAGGAAGGGAGGAGAGATAGAGAGTTAGAAACATCGATGAGAGAGAAACATCGATCAGCTGCCTCCTGCACACCCCGCACTGGGGATGTGCCCGCAACCCAGGTACATGCCCTTGACCGGAATCGAACCTGGGACCCTTCAGTCCGCAGGCCGACGCTCTATCCACTGAGTCAAACCGGCTTCGGCTGGAAGACAATTCTAATTGATTTAATAACCCTTATTGGACCATGAGACTGAAATTTTAGATTTTAAAAACGAATGGGACTTATTTGCTCTGCCACATTACCGCTGTATTCATGAATCATATTTTCTTCTAACAAATGCTATTGAATTCTCCACAGGGGAAGAAAAATGCCTTCCAAAAATCTCTCTGCCTAAAATTACTTAGAAAAAAACTCAAGAAATTACTTTCTGTTTCCTAGGAAAATCCCTGGTCAGCATGGCAGTTACATGATAAAGATTTGTCTGCTCCTCAGATGGAAAACAGTCACCATAATGTACAATTGTCTATAAGCCAAGATCTATAGGAGCTAACTGCGTAACTTTTATTTTCCTTCAGTCGGTCCCAAAGTTTTGGCGCAGCTACTGTTGCAGGAATTCATTGAATACCAAAATATAGGGTGTCCCCCCAAAATGAATACACATATTTTCAATAATTATGAAGGCAGTGTTTATTAAAATGCATTTCATTCTCAAAATTGAGCTACAGCTGTTAAAGTGTGAATACATTTTTGGGGACACCCGGTATTTACGAGTAGATATCAGAATGTGTCATCACACATTAAAAGGAATGAACAGGGATAGCTCATCCACAGTTTTGACAAATGAACTTTGAAATTGAGTCTTCATGGATGTTAATTAAAAACCTCTGTTGCAAAATTTAAAAGCAATGCTAGCCCTAGCCAGTTTGGCTCTGTGGATAGAGCGTTAGCCTGCAGACTAAAGGGTCCCAGGTTTAATTCTGGTCAAAAGCACATGCCTGGGTTGCAGTCTCAATTCCAAGCAGGGAGTGTGCAGGAGGCAGCCAACCAATGATTCTCTCTCATCATTGATGTTTCTATCTCTCCCTCTCGCTTCCCCTCTGAAATCAATAAAAATATATTCTTTAAAAAAAGCAATGATAACATTTTTATTTCAGCCTCTTACACAGTATCCTGATTTATAATTCTCTCCAATATGCTGTGCTATTATTAAGCATTGCTAATGGTTATATCTACAAGACACACACACACACTTATACACAAAACCACCCCCCCAAAATTTAAATTCTCTAGGTATTTTACTTGCATAGTAACAAACACTCAGATATTTAAATTTACAATGTTAAACATTTTTGTCCTTGACAATTGTCCTAACCCTCAGTTCTCTTTAATATTAAAACATAACCACAATTGTTGTAGCTACTAATAGGATTTTTGCAAGCATCAATTTACAAAAATATATATAGAAATGCTTACTGTACTTTATAAAGTTACTAGAGCCCCAGTGCATGAAATTCATGCATGGGTAGGGTCCCTAGGCCTGGCCGATGATCAGGGCCGATCAGGGCCTTCCGACTGCTGGCCAGGGTCTTCCTTCATTCTGGTGGCCAGCACACATCATAGTGAGCGATCAAACTCCCGGTCTTCTGGTTGAACTCCCGAGGGGACACTTTGCATATTGGCTATATATATATATATTTTATCATATAGATTATGCGATACATATTATTACAGTGCAATGTAATAGTGGAGGACATATACTGTAACAAGCAGATATGGATTTAAATTATGCCTCTGCCACTGTTATTTTGAGCAAGTTATTTAACCCCCATGAACCTCAGTTTATTCACGTACAAAAGAAGTAATAATATGCAATTCATAAGTCTGTAATGAAGATTAAGTCATAAAACCCAAGTGAAGTGTTTACAGCAATGCTTGGAGGAAAGTAAAGATTCAGTAGAGGTTGGCTAGGGTTATCACACTCCAAAAATAGCATCTATCACCATCATCATTTAATTTGTTCTAATGGTAATTTTTAGGGGTAATATAATCACCTCTTTACAATTGTGGAAATTAAAGTTCAGCCACTTGGTCATGGTCACAAAACCTTGCTTAGACCTATGTGTTTTAATTCCAAGCCCAATGTGTTTCCTACTTGCCCATGCACGAGTATTTTACTCCTCACTTGATTAAGAACCCAAATCAGGGGGAAATTAACAAAATCAAGGTAGCTTAGTTATTCACTGATCTGTAGGTTCATAGCACTTTGATGGGATTGGTCCTGCTCTTAAGATCAGGTAAACAGTTGGTATGACTCAAGAATCAGCAGGAATGTTTCTACCTTAAAAGGTGGGATTTTTATTTCTTAATCTCTTAACACTTACATGTTTAAATGCAAACATTTTACAGAAGATACAGAAAATAAGCACTGTAAATAGAAACCACTTGATTACAACTAGCAAGTAGGTTTCTGCTTTAATGACTGCTAGATCTAAAGACCACAATCAATAACTAATTGAAGGAATGGAATGCAGAATAGGTAGAGAGTTAACCTAGGACCGTGGCCGGCAAACTGCGGCTCGTGAGCCACGTGTGGCTCTTTGGCCCCTTGAGTGTGGCTCTTCCTAAGCCTTAGGAGTACCCTAATGAAGTTAATGACAATGTACCTACCTATATAGTTGAAGTTTAAAAAATTTGGCTCTCAAAAGAAATTTCAATCGTTGTACTGTTGATATTTGGCTCTATTGACTAATGAGTTTGCCGACCACTGACCTAGGACATGGTGAGGATCCAACAACAGCTGCAGTGCATGGTCATGAGCTCTGAAAAAGAAGAGCAGCCCCCTAAAAAGTAAGATGATATCCAATCCGAGCTTTCATCTGGAATGGGTTCTATCTGCTAGACAATGGGTGAGTATGTTTTCCAAGACTCCTGTGGTGCAGGCAGCTGTTGTAACTACTGTGCTCCCCAAGTGGCCTGTACCCATCTGTGGACATCACCGGAAAATTCCCACGGCTTCCTTCCAATTGCTAATTGCTGCTGGCCTGCTGCTGCTGGGACAACCTCAGGATCCAACGACACTCTGCTACCCATGCTCACCAGCCAAAATCCACGAGGAATAGACTTGGAGCTCAAACTACTAGGCTTATTAAGCTTGCTTCAGGAGGGGAGAGGGGACCCCACCAGGATTTTAGTTTATGTTTGGTGATTAAGGAGAAGATTCAAGGAAGCAGAGATTTGTCTAAATAGGGTATTACTCAAAGCAAGAGTCATTTGACACATGGGCACCAATAATTTCTTATCTAGAGGCTGAATTAGCAGAGTAAGGCTAGAATCATCTAGAGGCTGAATTAGCAGAGTAAGGCTAGAATCATCCTATATAACAAAAGTCTAATATGCTAAGTGTCCAATCATCTGGTCAGCCATTCAGCCAATCAAAGTGTAATATGCTAATGAAATGCTAAGGCTGCTCAACTGTTTGCTATGATGGGTCGCTATGACATGCACTGACCACCAGGGGGCAGATGCTCTGACTGGTAGGTTAGCTTGCTGCTGGGGTCAGGCTGATTGGGACTGAGAGAGATGGGCCGGACACACCCTGGAGCCCTCCCGCGGTCCCTCCCCAGCCCCGATCATGCACCGGTGGGATCCCTCAGCCTAGCCTGTGCCCTTTCGCAATCCGGGCTGAGGGTCCCCCGCTACTTTGCCCCCGAGTGCACGAATTTCATGCACCAGGCCTCTAGTCATTGAATAAGAAGTGGTGGATCCCTCATGTTAACCAGGAGAGAAAGAGGCTGGGCATTTTTGTGGTTCAGGTGATTTGGTTTTACCTCTGGTCAGGTCTGGTTATAGAGACGTCTTTTGGCTTGTTGCACCAC
Source organism: Myotis lucifugus (assembly GCF_000147115.1). Lineage (NCBI taxonomy): Eukaryota > Metazoa > Chordata > Mammalia > Chiroptera > Vespertilionidae > Myotis > Myotis lucifugus. Next base: position 951,829 of record NW_005871173.1, read on the forward strand.
AGTCATGGAAAGTCCTCATCTGAAGTTGATACTCTAAAGAATTATGTTCCATAAATGAATACCACAGCCTGGCTGTTAGCAACTAAACTGGCTCCCCAAAAGCTCTCAGGAGCTTTTTTCTTTCTCACCATTACACAACCTCACTACTATTACAGTACATGCCATCCTCTCTTCTCCTCTGCCAATAGAGGGAGACAATAATGGGAATCAATGTGGGGAGTAGTAAGATGACATGAGACAGGAAAGCAGAAAGCATTTCTACGAGATGAACAGGAATGTCGTATTTAAAGAGATATCTAGTTGCAGGCTTAGGGTCAGAAGGACTCATCATGTCGCTCAGCCAAGCAGGCAGCAGAGTACAGACTGATCATGGTCTCTATACTCCAGAAGCTTACAGACCAAAAGACAAAACATGATTTCAATATAATTGTCACATTTATTACACAAGACTAAGATTTCATGTGCAATCATGCTAAAGGTTGAAAGTTATTCTCAAGTTCATTAAGAGTGCCAGATATGCTTTTATACAATACTCAAACTAAAACCTTGTTTAAAGATATTCCTATGCAATGTATCATTTTCAGGATGGCTGATTGAGAACAAACTCTAGAACAACTTTTAGAAATTATTTTTTAAAGAAAACAAATTAAAGAAATAAATCAATGAAAAGCCATACACAAATTTATGAAAATGATGGGGAAATTCTTGGTAGGCAGTCTGAATGTTTAAAGGATCCTATGAAATGTCACTCCTTCTTCCCCTGCTGATGTTTGGACAAATTGAGAGAGAAGATGAAATGAATCAGCAGATAGAAAAAAATACATCATCTTTATTGTTGGCAAATACTTTGCTGGTGGTTGTGACTTAGCTGTGCAGTTATAATAGCTTCCTAATTCTAATCCCAGAATGAATACACAAACACATCTAGTCACAGACCTGGACCACAGCTAACCTCCTAATATGGGGACCAGTCCCTTTAAAACTTACTACCTGGAATAGTTGGCTACAATATGTGTTTCCTTTGGGCAGCTGAACCTTAGGAAGAGACCATGGAAGGGACAGAACGGTGTATATCCTATTCTTCAACCTTAACATATAAACATAAAAGCCATTCCTTCTCCTTTTGAAAGAAGTGAATGATGCAACAGAGGCAGGTCAAGAGTGTTAGGGTCATTGATGACTTCATTCATGAAATATGAGTTCATAAGGAGGGTTTTCCACAACGGAGTGGATTTCCACAGTAGTGGCAGCCTTGTCAGTTGCCGCTGGTGTGTTTTCCAGTCTACAGGTGACACAGAAAGGCCACACAATGTCCATTTAAAAACTGGTGCAGTGCTTGGGGCAGAGATACTGGCTATACCTAGGAGACCAGCAATGCTCTGGAGGATTAAAAGGCAGCCACCAGTGCACGGTATCTTCCTCAAGCCCATGCTGTCCTCTGCTCTTACTGGAAACTGTATGGTGCAGTCTAATTGCAGCTCCCGTCTCGGTCAACCCACATAGCAGAAACAGCGAGCAATCTACCAAGGCATCTTCACTTCAAGGTCAACTCAAAATCAATATAATCGGATTGTGAATGAATGACTATACCATGAAAGACATTGGGGGAGGACACAACAAACAAGAGAATTTACACTCAAAGAAACAGAATTAAATAGCAATCATACAAGGACTTTAAAATAACATATTTAACATCTGCAGGGGATGAAAGAAATTATTTCGTGAAACAAGAAGCAAATAGAACATAATAAGAGATGGTTATTAACTAGCAAAGCATTGTAGCTAATGACCCACAAATAATCTGGGCTTGAATCCTGGCTCCAACAATTGTTACTGATTATTTTGCTGTCACCGATCGTGGTGATATGTATGAGAAAGGAAAAACACACTTCGGGAAGTGTTGCATTTGAGAAGCCAATAGCAGGCGCAGATGTTCAAAAGAAAGTTGGAACGGCAGTCAAAGAACTGAAGAGATGGACTGTGAGTCCTAGAGTTGATAGTATTAAACTATGGATTATTAGAGAGTTAAACAAAAATGGAACAAACTCAACACTCCTCTAAAAAAATATAATTCTGCTACAACATTGGATTTTTATTTTTTAAGTCTCGGGATTTCCAATGGCCCTGGCATGGGCATCTTTGAAAAGAATATGAAAAAGCTTTGCATGCTTACCTTGTTTTAGCTAACAGTGGGCTGAGTATTTCTGGGACAAACTACAACATTTTCAGAAATGCACTCCCAAAATTACACATGGCCCAGCATACAGCATAGAGGCATATTTTTAGTTTTAGATGGAATCTAGAAAAACGGGAGAAAATCTCAAATGTTTGCACAGCTCTCTGTCCCTCAGGTTCTCTAGCCATGATGCAAGGTAGCCACGCAATGTGGTCTTCAAAGCTCCTTCCTGATCCTACTTCTCATCATTCATGACCTTCTATGACCAAAGTTCTTTTTTAATTTAACAACAAGTTGACAAGGCCAAAAGGAATTTTCCATTCACTTTTACTTCAAAAGCTTCAGATTTCCTTTGTTAAAGTTTGTTTCATTATACCATTAAAAAAAATAAAGTCACCCAAACCCTTCCTCCTACATTTAATTCTACTCAACAAGCATTTACTGTATTCATCTTGTGCTGGGCTCTGTGCCAAATGGATAATCCAATTCTATCTTTATTTCGTTTAACTTTTATATTCATGCTGTCTTTTATATTTTACTTATATTGAGTGATTATATGTATAATATCATCACCAAAAATATAGATAAAGCTTTATATTTATTGTACTAAGTACAATAGATAATAATTTTACTGACTATGCCCTCTAAAATATTTGTAATCTACAACATATGCTCAGGTTTCTTCAAAAAACAATTTTCTAATATTAATATTGGTAAAATTATTTTATCCTATTTTGAAGTCATTTTCATTGTTGTTCTTTCAATATATATAAGAAATACCTAGGGATATAACATTATTTGACGTTATGTACACATGACTTTTTTTACATACACAACTACTAGATTTTAAAAATAGAAGAAATTTCATTTTCTTTTAGAACTCTCAATTTTGAAAGCAAATAATTTCTAAGCTCTAGAAACTAAGTATTTATAAGAAATACAGAACATCTTTATCTATGAACCCAAATGTACTATCTCCTGAGACAGATGTTCTAATGCTGTTTTTGAAGTCATTTGGTCTAAAGAGATGAATAATCTACATATCTGCAAACAAAGATCTAAAGTCACGAATAAGACTATTCCAGCCTACTATAATGGTTTATATACATCAAAGGATTTAGCCTAGTAATATATGTCTATGAGACATAAATATTAGTTATACCGGAATACAGGAATCAAGAAAGCAAAACATGATTTGATATAAACTTCTGATCAAAGAAATGCTATTCATGTCCTAAAGTAGAATGAGCAGAAGTCAAATAAAGCAGGAAATAAGCACTTCCTAAAAGTATAAGTTAAAGATGGTTAGGCAAAGTCTCTTAGCCATAATGGAAGCATCTTTCATTTCCAGAGAAGTGGCACATGGATGGACATAAGGACATGTTCTCACCCCATGCTCCACAATTTTAACTACAAAAATCTGAATTTTATATATATTTAGAATTAAAATGAATTATTATCCAGTGTCTGGATACTTGACTGAGAGCTACCTGTGCCTGGCCCATTACAAATAAATCAGTATGATACCTATTATCATAACCATTTTATAGGTAAGAAAACTGATAGAGAAATTATATATTTAGCCTATAGGCACATGGCTATAAATAGCCAATCTAATATTAGCCATGCTGTTTTGCCCGGCCAGCATGGCTCAGTGGTTGAGCATCGATCTACGAACCAAGAGGTCATGGTTCAATTCCTGATAATGACACATGCCCAGGTTGATTCTCCTTCATCATTGATGTTTCTATCTCTCTCTCTCCCTCTCTAAGAAAACAGTTCTTCCATAATGAATCTCAAATGCTTTCCGCTAATCCTTGCAGTTTGTTTTTTAATTATTGGAAGTGTGCCAGTATTTCACATTGCTGTCTGTTTCTGACTCAGCCTCTGCTCTTCCTTCATTTTCTAGATACACCAAAATGAAGACGGCCACCAACATCTATATCTTTAACCTCGCTCTGGCCGATGCCTTGGCGACCAGTACCCTGCCATTCCAGAGTGTCAATTACCTCATGGGAACATGGCCGTTTGGAACTGTCCTCTGCAAGATAGTGATCTCCATAGACTACTATAACATGTTCACCAGCATATTCACGCTCTGTACCATGAGCGTGGATCGCTACATCGCCGTCTGCCACCCCGTCAAGGCCCTGGATTTCCGTACTCCCCGCAATGCCAAAATCATCAATGTCTGCAACTGGATCCTCTCTTCAGCCATCGGCCTGCCTGTGATGTTCATGGCGACAACAAAGTACAGGCATGGTGAGTGATGTTGCAGGCCTGAGGGATGGAGAGTTTATTGAACCAAATGTTGGTGAAGTCATAAGCCAACTAGAATTTTTTGGAGTGTTCCAATGTCTTAGTCAAACTGTGATTTTAATAAAATTGTTTTCTAGAAAAATGCCTTTGAATAATTTTTGAAATGGGAATTTTCCCTATGATTTTAAGCCCACTAAACATTCCAAAGAGAATATAATCTATTGGTTCTGGAGGTCTCTGCATTTCATCAAAACGATGAGAAAATAAAAATACAGCCCTAACAGGTTTGGCTCAGTGGGTAGAGTGTCGGCCTGCGGACTGAAGGGTCCCAGGTTCGATTCCTGTCAAGGACATGTACCTTGGTTGCGGGCATATCCCCAGTGGGAGATGTGCAGGAGGCAGCTGGTCGATGTTTCTCTTTCATTGATGTTTCTAACTCTCTATCTCTCTCCCTTCCTCTCTGTAAAAAATCAATAAAATATATTTTTAAAAAAATACAGTTCTTCCAAGAGTAATTACAACTGAAACCCAAAGCAAGCAGAGGCTTGTTTTATAATTTCATAAAAACATGTATCTTTCTAGACCTCATGTCAGAATGATAAACCACCCATCAAAAAGTGGAGTGAAAACATCCATTAGCTGTAATGTCCTATAGACTTTGGACAGTGATTATATTTTGTATATCAACATAGACCCCGTAGAGGACATAGCTCATAGTTGGAAGTCCGTAATTGTTGGCTGAATGAAAATTAATGTGACCAAAGTGGACAGCAAAATGAGATCTTTAGAAATAAATAAATAAATAAATAAATAAATAAATAAATAAATGAAACTATTTCTGAAAATCAACAGAGAGCTGAGTTTCTCCCACCATTTCTTGAAATACTTCTTTACTAGCATGTATACTAATAGACTTACGTTAGCTAAGGTCAAGCTTAAAAATTAGTAAGCAAGATGACAATGTTAATACCTACTGTCATAATTAAATGGTGCTTCTAATTCTTCCTTGTAATTTTTTTTTTCATCTAGGTTCCGTAGATTGCACACTAACATTCTCTCACCCAGCCTGGTACTGGGAAAACCTGCTGAAAATCTGTGTTTTCATCTTCGCCTTCATCATGCCTGTCCTCATCATTACGGTGTGCTACGGCCTAATGATCTTACGCCTCAAGAGTGTCCGTATGCTCTCTGGCTCCAAAGAAAAGGACAGGAATCTTCGGAGAATCACCAGGATGGTGCTGGTGGTCGTAGCTGTGTTCATCGTCTGCTGGACCCCCATTCACATTTACGTCATCATTAAAGCCTTGATCACAATCCCAGAAACTACTTTTCAGACTGTTTCCTGGCACTTCTGCATTGCTCTAGGTTACACAAACAGCTGCCTGAACCCAGTCCTTTACGCATTTCTGGATGAAAACTTCAAACGATGCTTCAGAGAGTTCTGTATCCCAACTTCCTCCACCATTGAGCAGCAGAACTCCACTCGAATTCGTCAGAACACTAGAGACCACCCCTCCACGGCCAACACAGTGGATAGGACTAACCATCAGGTACGCAGCTTCTAGAATTGGGTACACTTACTGGGGGTGATATGAAATGATAGAGCTTTTACCAACCCAAGATTCAATCCATTAGAAAGAGACCAGTAACAAGGAGATTGGGGTTCAGCATGAACATAGAGGGAGGAGGGGAGCAAACTTTGACCACTGTATTGGAGGGGCGCTTCATTTATCAGCCGAGCTCTGTATATTTGCATTTTTCCTTTATATTAGAGACCTGCCAACTAGAAACCTGTAAAGCCTCTAAAAATCATTATCTCCACAGCCTTGTCTTCTTTTCAAAATGAACGACTCTTAGCATATTGTGGAAGTGACCCTGATCTAGAATTCTCCTCCTTTTCCCCCAGCAATGTCATGTATTTTATGCAGATCACTCCAATATCCCTGTCACTTCTCAAAAGCCAGGCCTGCTCTGGTTCTGTGGTAAAAGAGAAAGGTCAGCACTTTGCTGACTCTGGTGACAGGTACAAGATGTTCCCAGCAAATCAGTGTCACCGCAAAGGAGGAAAGAAAGAACAAAATGAGGAAGGATGATTTGCTGGAAGATGTATTCCTGCGTGCAGAAGAGTATAGATGATGGCCTGCGTGAAAGATTCAAGATTCACGCACAATCTTACAATTAAATGAGGAATCAAAAAGGAGGAAAGAGAAAAATCCATCTCTAAGTTAAATATTGGCTTAGGAAGCCACTGGTTTGCAAAATTTGGAGTCTGGCCTTTAAAGTAAATCAAGCATATCAAGTCATTATTGCGGTTAATTAAATAAATTTTCAAATAATGGTGCCAGCACCCAAAATTTACAGCTTGTGTAATTTTATAACCCAGAACTCAAATTCAAACTTCCTGTAGAGTAAATTCTTGAGCCAGAAGCTTAGATAAAGTTCTTAGGGCCAGGGGTGGGCCTATGGGGACAGATGGTTCCATAACAAGGACTAGAAAGAGAATAGCAGGAGAGGAAGGGAGAGTTAGCTGCCTCCTCTCCGCTGTCTCCCCACCACGCCCACCTCACTGTCCCCACTGCGGCCACCCAGCCAAACCCAGATTCACCCTTTCTAATTGACCACGGGACTGATGCAATCCTGTGGCCCAGAGGGGTCATTAATCCGCATGCCCCTGCTATTAAATAATGCTGAAAGGAACACAGAAACTGGAACCCCCAGAGAGGATGAGATAATGATGGCAGACTCACTTTCAACCAAAGGGAAATTAACTTATTATGTCTCACTTCTGAATCCATCTCAGAAATAAAAGCCAGAAAGAAATGGTTTCCTACCCTGGGTCTTTTCTCTTATTTTTTTTTTCCACATCAAGACCTTCAAACCTGCCTCCTTTCCTAAGCAGCTCTCCTTCTGGGCAGCTATCAAAAGCTTGCAAGTAACTTAAAGAGGGCAGGGATTTAAATAGATTTTCTTCAACCTGGGGATAACATATTAAAGAATGCAATTTAAAAGTCTCAGTTCTAAAGTTGAAATATGTTCCATTGAAGCGAAATACTTCCATTGGAGACCAAGATGGCCATTATGAAACACTGGTTCTTTCTCCTTGCGTGCCCACCCACACCTTCCCTCTGCTTTCTGGCACTTTAGGGTGTGGCTGTCGGTAGTGTACCCTGGGCCACTGCCCCACTGCCTGGGCCTCCTGTCACATCTGATCCTCCCAGTATCCTCCACTCACCCTGCTCTCCCGGCAATTCAGCCCCCAGCCGCCTGCTGGAGCGTTTCCCCTGACTTCAGCATGACTGTCCTTCAGTGGCCCTGGGCAGTGCCCTGGACTCCCTTCCAAACCCAGTGTTTTCACATCACTGTGGTTCTTGCATAGCCAGAGAGAGGAGAAAGGAAGCTAATTGGGGAAGCTCTGTTCTAAGTAACTAAAAGGTTTGCTTTAAAAATGCATCCAATTAGCGCTTATCTCCGTTGCTGCCTCCATGAAACAGCATCAGTGTCAGATCACAGCAGAAACACATTAGCCCTGGAATTGGCTGCTTTCCCAAAATGCCCAGCTGGGAGAGCCGGACAAAGAGCGAGCGGCTGCCAGGAAAAGAGGAAAAGACACTCTGACATATTTGAAAATTAAGATAAATCAAAGATCCTTTCGCTAATCGCCACTAATGTGATCATTAGAATCAAGGCAGTTACACAGACATCTGGAAGGATACATCAGCCTTTGGTGAGGGTTTCAATAATACATCAAAATAATAAAATTATTTGAAAGAGAAATCAGAGACTGTCTGTAGGACATAGTGGATTTGTTGTTCAAATTCAGAATGTGACAAACAGGTTGTTGTGTGTGTGGGGGGGGGGGGGAGTTTTAAACATCCTGAGCCATTATGCTAGGAAACAAAGCTAACTGGATTTGCATTAACTTTTTAACTGCTTGTTTGAAGTTTGTATTGTTGTAGATGTTTGTGTCTGCTTGTGTATTTGTGTTTTCTCCAAGAAATATACTGTATATGTCACATCTCAAGCACATTAGTCAACTTCATATTCTGCAGATCAGAGAGCCAATATCAAACCTTCCCAGGGTGTCTGTATTCTGACAACTGTGTACTGAGACCATGCCCATACAGCGCAAAGTGAAGTGGAGAGTTGGCAGTTATCAAGGTAATTGGATAAGCCATATGAGAAAATTCTGGACCCAAAATAAACTCTGAATCATACTTACATGGTGAAGAGCTGTCAGTCAGCTTTGGCTGCATAACAAGTCATTCTAAAATTCCGTAGCTTAAAGCGACCATTTTTTTTAGTTTGAGAGTCTATAGATCAGTAATTTGGGCTGCAGTGGTCTGAACAGTTCTTCTAGATCAGTTGTCAACTAGCAGATCGAGGATGCCCACAGGAAGAATGGCCAGCTCCACATGGACCTTCCTCTTCCAGCAGCTTAGCCCAGGCTTGTTCGCACGGTGGGCACAGGTTTGAGATTCAAGGGGTGGCAAACAGACTCTGCCTATGGATGGTAGATGCTGCTGTCACATTGCAAAGGGGTGTGGATATAGGGAGAGAAGTAACTGTGGTCACTATTGCTAACCATCTACAGGAGGCACATGTTGTATGGGACACGCCATCACTTCTTGAGAGCATGAACCACATCTGCCTTCTTGTGCCTCCAGTATCTACCAAGCACACTGTCTGGCACATTACAATTTCTTCCAAGAATATCTGTGGACTGAATGAATAATCAGAGGGCTCATGATATTCGGGAGATATGAGGGGTGGTGGGAATGGCCTCTTTCATGTTCAACTGATTGACAACCTAAATGACTATGTAACACACTGACATTATCTCAGGCTCATCCTTCAGAACCTAAAAAATACTCACAGGAGGGGGTCTTCATTTTCTCTTGGCTGATCCTCTGATCAGAAGTTATACTGTTCAAACACATGCTTATTTACACTTGTGCTGTGTCAATTTTATTTTTTAACAAGTGCTGTTGATGAGGAGGCCAAAAACTGGATTCAGTGCCCAAAGAGATCTTGCCTTGGCTAAGCATTAAAAAAAATGGTCTCATGTTATTTTGTGCATTTCAAGGCTCAGTCACAGCTCCAGCTGTAGCATTCCACACCTGTTCAACTTATCATCTTCATAGCTACTAGGTTTTTGTTAAGTAGACTCACACTTAGGCATCCATTTTCCATGCTCTTCATGCAATTTGATTTCTCTCTGCATACTTCTTCAAGTCATTTTATTTCAAGTTTCTCTTTCAGAGCAAATTATCTCTATCCTAAAATATTATTAAGAAAGAAGTAAGGCTAATAAAGGTGAAGATAATTGTTAGAGAACTAGGAGGCTCTGAATGAGCTCAAATCTCCTGGTGATCTTAAAACAGTAAGATAACTTTTAAATGATACATAATTAATGAAACACAAATGCTAACTTCAGAAGCAAAAAATGGGAGGAGCCTAAAAATCTAGGGGAAAGAGAGTCCTAATTTTAATGGGAACTTTGTGGCAACTGAAAACCACTTTGCATTTATTGTTTTTAGAGCCTAGATCACATTATTAAAATATATTTTGAGAGCACTTAGAAAGGAAGCAGTAATCTCTAGAAAGCAACTAAGCTTTCTAAGAATTAGTTATGACAAAACAAATTTTATTTTCTTAGAGGATCGCAGGACAGGGAAATCAAGTAAACCCAAGAGATTTGGCAAGCTCTTGTTAATTTCTGTAATTCTAGGCTATGTTGAATTATGATCTGGATATATGGTACAGTGACATAGATTTATAAACTTTGATTGCCATCTTAACCATCCAATCAATGGAGGAATGCTGAATATAATAGGATAATGAATCAAACTTAAGTTATAAAAGTTACCAGAGAAGAAATTCAATCCAAAAATCCAACTCTCCTATATAATAAAAGGGTAATATGCAAATAGACCGAACGGTGGAGCAGCCAGTCGCTATGATGTGCACTGACCACCAGGGGGCAGATGCTCAAAGCAGAAGATGCCCCCTGGTGGTCAGTGCGCTCCCACAGGGGGAGCATTACTTAGCCACAAGTCGGGCTGACGGCTGATGAGTGCAGCAGCAGTGGTGGGAGCCTCTCCAGTGCACAAATGTCGTGCACCGGGCCTCTAGTAGAAACATAAAATATGAATGACTGCAGATATGGACAAAAAAGCCCTAGAGATTTTTAAAAATATACATATATATTATTTTTTTATTATTTTCAGAGAGGAAAGGAAAGGGAGAGAGACGGAAACATCAATGGTGAGAGAGAATCATTGATCAGCTGCCTCCTGCACACCCCCTACTGGGGATCCTGCCAAAACCTGGGCAACAGGGCATGTGCCCTGACTGGGAATTGAACCCGACATTGGTTCATAGGTCAACACTCAACTACTGAGCCTGCCAGCCAGGCGAGGTTTTCTTTTATGGAATAACAATCTGATACAGTCCATCTCAACTGTTGCAATTACAGCTTGATTGCATCAACAAATGTCTAGTGTCTAGAGCCAAAGAAATGTTAGCTTCACTATCAGGAATGAAATTAATAAACTAGCTTGTGTTCAGAGATGAGCAACCAAGAAGGTGAAGGGAGTTAGAATTCCTCACTATGGTTGAAATAAGAGCACGTGATTAGCCTGGGAAACAGAAAACTCTGGCCAAAACAGTAATCTTCGTATACTTAAAGGGATGCAGTAAGGAATTGGACTTAGCCAATACAACTCTACTAATGAAAGCCAAAGGGTGGAAGCTACAGGGAAAGGATTTCAATACGACCAAAGAAAGATTCTTCTAAGCTTTGAGATATAAGGATTTCCTTGTTACTGGAAGTCTTGAACATTTAGCATCAGCATGACTGGGATGGTACAGGAATTCAGGTGTTAAGATTTGATGCTAAAAGAATCATAGGGGATAACTCTCCAATTAGTTTTACAAATTCTACCAGGGTCCTATAGAACATTACTGCGCAAAATGTTAATATGTGATCCATGAAAAAATAGCTCTTAGGCAAATGCTAGAAAATATTACCTATCTTATTTTTGGTCTCAAGAACTTATACTATATATTAACATTTTAAAGCTTTGAAAAGCCCTAGTGTGTGTGTGTGTGTGTGTGTGTGTGTGTGTGTGTGTACTGCATATATCTATATATTTGCATTTTGTTTTTTAAGCTGAATCTCTCAAACTTATCTGAGCACAGGCCCAGTTTTTCAAGGGACACTTTGTAACATCTCAGAGAATGAAGGTTTCACCAAGCAGTTTCCAAATGCCCACTATAGACCATCAGTCCCATTCGTGCACAAATCTATTCAAAAGTCAATGTTTCACTGGAATAAATGGCAGCATCCCATAATTCCAGGTCCTCACCACTGCTCCAAAGTTGTTTATCTCTTTTACTCACTGATTTAAAATATATGGTCCAAACACAAGCAAAATGCTGAAACTCCATATCTCTGAAAACAGAACAGGCTGGGCTTTGTTTGGGTTTTCACTTCTGTGTCGCTTTGTTTTGGGTCTTGCCACTTTCTGGTTGCTGTCCTAAAGGGGGCGGGCGGGGGGCATTCTATGTCACTTTCCGATATGTTTCTACTGATGGAAACCACACTGTTGCTAAGAATAAGCCTTATCTCTGATCCATTGTTTTGAGTGAAACATCCTTGAGAAAAACAGCTTTCTTTTTAAAAGGCATCCACTGCCGAGGTAAGAAGCACACCACATGTTGAATAATCTCAACCTTTCTTGCCAAGAGCAGAGGACTGGAAGGCAGGGAACACAGATTCTGTCGGCAGCTGACAGCCAGCTGGGTGAGCTGGGCATCCGTGCCACTGGCCACTCCGGGCATCCCTTGACAAGCAGGACTTGCCCAGCCTTTTCTGACTGACAACCCATTAGGACTCATTTCTGTGTCTGACTGACTGCAGGGCTAGCATCGTCTAGTGAGCAAGGGTAACCCCCAAAGCTCCCTTTGATGAGAGAAAAGATATATTGAGAAAAAAAAGTCCGTATTAGTAGATGGCATATTAAGTCTGAGTCCTTTGAACTACCAGATTATTCTACCTCCCCTTGAATTCCTCTTTACTAAAGTTTGACCCCCTTGTAATACCTCCAGCCCAATAGGTGTGAGTCCAGCAATGGAGCCTGGAAGAAGAGACGAGTTCTCTATGATGTAGTTAAATGGAGAACTTTGCCACTGAGTCATCAACTCTAAAAGTATTCCGTGTGGCTCTGCTTCGATGGTTCTGTAATGAATGCAATTTTGAAGCGTGTTATTGACTGAAACATTGATCCGCTTCAACAGTACCCAAGGCTGTTATTCGTTTCAATTGCAACTTTGTGTGGCATCACAAATAGGAAAGAGACAATGGAAGTAGAAGAGAGTAGCTGCAAAAAGAAAGCAAAAATAAAAATATTAAGCCAGCTTTCCCTGACCAATATACTTGGGCATGTCACTTCACCCTCTAAAGACCTCTGCTCCCTTCCGTAGATTAATGAAGTTGGAAAAGGCGATCTCTTCCATTCCCTCCAGGGGTAGGGAACATCTCCAATCACTGTACGGATAGAAATGAGAAGTGCTTTCAATAAGCTTCAGTTCGAATGTAAAAGTTTCTCCAAAACTTTATTTTTCAAAATAGTCTTAAAAAAAAAAATAGCCCAAAAGGATTTGCTCATTGACTTCCTGAAAATAAATAAATAAATAAAAGCTTAAAAACCTGTTGGCAAACTGGAAAACAGATCGTAGAATAAAACACTGTATCGATGTCAAATGTCAAGTTTACTGAAGTGCATAACATTGCTGTGGTCACTGTCAGGAAAGAAGCCCAGGCTTAGAAAACGGTGGGGAGTGACAAGCTCCCAAAGACGGGATCTCAGCAAGCGGCAGGTCAGCTGGCCACCACAGTGTGGATGACAGTAAACAACGTGACCCAATGGACCAGAGAAAGCAGTTTCTTACCAACAGCTCGGCAAACAGCAGACACATCAGCACAGGGGCGCTGGCTCCCTGGCCCACATGCCCCGTGGTGCGACACAATGGGCTCAGGTGGCTGCTGTGCATGCAGTGGCTGCACTAAAGCTGAAGAGCCCGGAGCTAAGGCCTCAGCACCTTTGCAGCAATCAGTAAACAAACCTTTCCTTCTCCCCTGAGAGCAGGGGCAGGCAATCACCAAGTGGTCATGCTGTGGTCCTCATGTGGTCTGGCAGCAAAGGTTCTTAATTGACTGTGTGACTATAGAAATGACTCAGAGTCAAAAGATATTTACGCCTTGCATTTCAGCTCAGTAGGCAAGCATGTGCAGGGATGCGTGGTGGACTGCCTCTCCCAATAATTCACCTGTCGGCTGGACATATTCTGGCTGAATTCAATTTTCATGTATTTATATCATCCCATTAGCAATTTGGGTTAAACATACTGACAAGGGCTAGGAACAAATCCGTTCCATTTATTTCCAACAACACTTGATTAGGGTTATTATTCACAGAATCCCCATCCGCAGGACCAGATCAGAACGGCAGTGTTGACCTCAGCCACGCACTTCAGGATCCTAGACTAAAAAGAGTTAGTCCCAGAGAGGACCAATCGGTCTGAGCTCAGATAGCCATTGAGCTTCCTCTTTTATGGTATGCATGGATGTGCCACCATACCGTTGGTATTAATTAGAACCCAACAGGAGTGGTTGGCAACCATACCAACCAGAATGTAGTCCACGGCCAATCGATGGATCCACGTGTGAGCAGGGAGATTAGCCTGAGCGATTGATCTCCTATGGCTTGTTCTGTCTCATTGGCTATGGTAGCTCAAGTTAAAGACAGGTTTGTGACCTGTCTCTCAAATGTGGACTCAGAGGCCAGGGAACAATACTCACACTGCCGTATGGAGACAAGAATCCATGTTTCCCTCAGGTAGAACAGCTCTCTTTTACCTGGAGGCCTAGCAAAAGGAATGTGACCCAAGGATTGGTATTACAGCCAATTATTGCAGGGGGGCAAAGATGTGTCAAACTGCTCAGCCTTGCGCGATAAGGAGATGTCCTGTGGCCCACTCTTCCCCACGTGAAACCATGTAACTGAAGGGGACAGGTTCGATTTGGGATTTGTGGATACGTTTAATTTGGATGAATACTACATTAACTTGGGTATTCCATATGGGCACTGTCACCAAATAGCTTTTGCCTTGAAAGCCATCCATGGTATAACCCCAGGGCACTCAGGTGTTAGGAAGAGCATAGGACCTGGTATGAGCCTGACTGTGCTTATACATGTACGAGGGACTTCACATTTAGGAGCCGCCTTTGATAATATCAGGCACGTAGAGTAACTCAGGGCCAGCCAAGCCCACATGAGTTTTTCTGATCCCATGCATATCGGCTGAAGTGATAAGCCCTGAAGTAGGTCAGGTTGGCAGTCAGAACTGATGCTCATCTCAGTGGAGCAGGTGATTATTTTACCAGGATGCAGGACTGGAGCTTAGAGAAAAAGATAAGAGTCCATCATTTCCCCCTCCCAGTACCTCCAAGGTCTAAAGTATTCCTTCCCCAACTGAAGTGGTTATTGGTGCCAGGGAGGCACCAATAGGTCTCCTTCCAAATTTGGCAGATTTTCTAATTAGCTTATTTGCTGCCTCAACAAAATGCATGCATAGATAAGGCACAGATTGTCGCAATGCCTGAATGTTGCAATGAAGTGCCAAGCTTCCTTTCTGGGAGTGGGAAGCCATCGCACAGGAAATATTTTCTTTACTGTCTTTAGGATCCACTTTTAAGTGGTTGCTCACATTCCTCCCAAAATTTTGAGTTGGGTGGTTAGTCTCTGAATCTTATCAGAATTAATGACCAATCCTGGGCCTTCGCATGAGTTAGCATCTGCTAATTTCATTGGGGCTTATTGACATAAAATCATCATCGTAGTAGGACCAAGTCACTTGCAAGAAGAGAGGGGCTAGTTCTGGGTTCTGACCTACTCATTGGTGACAAATCACAGGAGAAACTATTACTGTGGCCGCACAGTAAGCATGTTTAGGAAGCTGAGTCAGGGTAAGGATCTTGATTTTCAAGTGCCAAAGGGATGGAGAAAAAGACATGACCAAAGCCCAAGATGGCATTCCAGGTGCCATCGCGGGCAACTGATTCAGTTACGGTCACAATGTCTGGAACAGCCAGAACTGAAGAAGCAAAAACTGAATTCTGTTGGCAATGATCCTCCATCAGTCTCCAGACCCCGAGAGCTTTATTCATTGGCCACACAAGGCTATTCTACCAGAAGGGAACCTGAAGCTGAATTGTCATCTGTTGTGTCTGTGTCCCACCCTCACCTCTCTATAAGTAGCTCTTCCAGACTGGGCATGACTCCCATGGACATTATGAGCATTCACAGAACAAGCATGGAAATTATCAATACCAATTACATAGCCTTGGGAGCAGCAGAAGTGGTCATAACAGCCCCACTCAAATGTCACGGTCACTGCCTTCCCTAATTGACTCTGTTTCAAAGATGGCTAGTAAATGAGTGGTCCTCAACTCTCAAGAGAGCCTGGTACATTCGTCATCTGAGCACAGATATAAAAAAGACAAAGACGTTTATGCTTGCCCACTCTTTCTCCCCTACTCCATTTTGCCCTCCTTAAGGGGTAAGACCCTCTGAGATCTCTTGAGAATAAAGACACCTTAAAGGCTTCCCAATGCAGGACTGAGGTTCTGAGGGAGCCATTTGTTCTAAGGCAGCCACCTGGCTGTCTGGTTCCTGCATGAGAGAGAGTGACTCCACAAAGGCATCTGGATCTACAGAAGCATGCAGAGCTTGATCTGCTTGAACGACTAACTGCCTCCTTGGACCCAACAGAGCCTCATATCTGAGCTGCAAGTCTTTGGTGCTCATCGCCTCAGTCTCTACTTTGGGAACCTTGATTTTAATAGGCATATCCACAAAGCCTTGTGTTTTCCTGTCCTGGGCTTTGTCTTGGATTCCAGAGTCCCGGTTTAGGAAGTACTATCCTGGACATCTATGGCCCTAAATCAACACAGCTTCCAGCACAGGGCCTCACAACGAGAAAGATAGTGAAGTGGGACACCTTGGGGGGTAGGGGGCAATCTTAAAAACTTCATCAGCCATTTTCTAGATAAGAATCATGATCAGGCTGTCATTCCATCTAGGACCGATGTAGTTTAGAGCAACTTCAGCCCTCAGACTCTGAACAGCTTCTTCCATGGAATTTCATGGGATTTTACTATCCTCAAGAAAGTCTCTTTAGGTTAGCCATCATGGAGTCATTAAAATAGCGTTCCACAGTGGCAAACCTCATTGTGAAGAATGATGCTGTCCCAATTAAATACTATGCACAGTGGCTTAAATCATGGGGACTAATGTCAAACTTCCTTCACCCTCTAAGAGCATAATGTTCCTCACTCCTCTATCAGCCGTGTGTCTGTCAGTTCCTCAGTCTATTGATCAAAACACCCCTGGGCTTTCTTCCTTTCCCTCTCACTGTGGGGCTGCATCTCTCTACTCACTGTAGGGGCATATTGTCCTCTAGATGTTTTCAGTTTTGACTTGAGATGGGGTGCAATTGTACTTTCCTTGCTGGTGAGGCCCAGAGTGCTGCTCTCTTAGACCCCTAGTCCATGGGAGAGCAAGCAGCAACCAGACACTATTTGGGCAGCTGGTTAGAGCTTATCCTTCAGCCTCTATCCATCAACTCAATTTGTGTTTATCAGCAACTAGGACAGAGGTGGGCCCCTCACTCCTCTCTCTGCACCCTTGGGCCAGCAGAAGGTTTCTCATGGTAGTACCTTCCCTGCCCACACTCCCACAGGGTGATGTAGTAGAACCTCATGGTGGCTGCACACACAGAGGGTTGTGTAGAGCTCAGCTCTTCTGCAGCAAGCAGCAAACAAACCTCCCTGGGACTAAGCAGTCACACACTGGTCAATGCTGTGGTCACCTTGACCTACTTCATTACTTATGTGACAATTTACAGAAACTGTGCCCCGTGAGAGGGCAGGGAGGCTAGCTTCACAAGAGTAGTGGGGGTGGGGAAATCCCAGAACTTCAAACCAATTTCTTCAGAAAAAGATCCATTCATTTTGAGAATTGAGGGGAAAATAAAAATGTCTTTGTCCAGAAATAAAAACAAAACATGCTGCAATTTTCTTTTGAAATTTTGATCAAATCATGAATAGTGTGAGGATAAGGAGAGAAAAATAGGGTCAAGGACAGAGGGGTGAAAAGAGTTTGCATGAAAATATATATTTTAAGAGAATCCATCAAAAATATATCTTTGATGATTAGTATATAGTTCTTTTTTTAAAAAATATATTTTATTGATTTTCTACAGAGAGGAAGGGAGAGAGATAGAGAGTTAGAAACATCGATGAGAGAGAAACATCGATCAGCTGCCTCCTGCACATCTCCTACTGGGGATGTGCCCGCAACCCAGGTACATGCCCTTGACCGGAATCGAACCTGGGACCTTTCAGTCCGCAGGCCGACGCTCTATCCACTGAGCCAAACCGGTTTCGGCAAGTATATAGTTCTTATTCATTAGTGTATACAAATACAAAAACATACTCATAATGACCCAAGAGATTATGAATAATGACCCAAGAGATTATATAATATCTTGACATTTAAGAGAAACTCTGAGAGTTGCAGGAAAAAGTATACACGAAGACTCCCAATACAGTTCCGACACACAGAAGATGCCCAATAAATGTGTGCTATAACCCAATCTGAAATGCTCACTGTCTTTGTTTTTTCTTCTCTTTTTCTAGCTGGAAAATCTGGAAGTAGAAACAGCTCCATTGCCCTAACCGGGTCTTCCTGTCATTGAGACCCTCACTGAGCTTAGATGCCACCATCTTATGTGGAAGCAGGTCACTGCCCGAGTGTGTGGGAAGCTTTCATGTTCTAGGAATGTGTCTACTCTGAGTCATCAAAACTTATTCCTCTCTGGTCGCTTCACTCTGCATCATTAAAGAGACATCCCAACTAAGTCAAGCACTGGGAAGGAAAGAACGACTAATGAGTTCAGCCTGTATACATAATCACAAGGAAGATGCCCAATGGGACCATAACAGGCTACATTCTGTAAATTCAGGTCGTCATGGAAGATGAACTTTCTGTAGGTAATATTTTTTTCAAGCAAATATTTATGGCCTCATCAAAGAAAACCCACAGATTGTTTAATTCACCATAGTAACACGTGAAGTAAACGCTACCTCTGATCAAAGCACCTTGTGTGGACATCCAAGACTTTCTAGTCTTCTGTAAGACAATACTTTGCTCTGTTTTTGACCTTTAATGTTAACCTTAAAAGTATCTTCTGGATAAGACTTCATTTCTACCTTCGTTTCTTGGTTCTATATTTTAAAGAAAAACATCTCCATTATTGCCAGGGAAGAGATTAACATGAAAGGCAATCTGAAACCCAGTGATGTGTCAGCTGCAGATAGGTTGATTCTTGTGCATTGCAAGTGCTTCCTAAGCATTCAAAAGGGAATAGGGGTCAATGAGCTCGTCATTTTGTCATGCAGGAAGTCAAGCACTACAATGTACTCTTCATTTCTCAGTAGTTTCTCCACACAGCATGCTCCTTTTACATATAATTTTCTTTTGTTAACGCTGCTCAGAATACTTGTGCTTTTTGAATCAGAGTGATAAATTGACAGATGTTTTTGATGACTTTTAGAACAGCTTAAAATTTTCTAAAAATATGGATTCAATAAGCTTAATCTCAAAACAGATAGACTCATATGACCATAGAGAAAAATAGATCATCTATTTTTCAATCCTGTATTGTTACTTGGACATGAAATATTAACAATGACCCAAGAATACTTTCCTGAAGGTTGTGTTTATGTAATGTCTGCACCGACATGTTGGTCTTTCTGATCTTTGCTAAATGCCAAGATTTTCTTTGTAAAATGTCAGTCTTCTGAGTAGTTTCTCTAAGACAATTCTCTTTGGCTGGTATGAAACACCGCAGAGATTTGGCAATCACTCATTTTGTTTGATCTATATAGACCTTCAAGTCAGACGGCCCATGCCAGAAAGCTCTCCACTATGAATCTGTGTCTGCGTTTATTAAAGGAATCAAGTAGATGGTAGTTATCCATGAAGACACAAGTAGAAAACTAGGTGTCCGCTTCCCTGATAAGAGCATTCCGGAGCTGCCAGTAGCACCAGCTTTAAAATTGCATCTGCCTTCAATCTAACAAGGCACAGATATGCACCAGACATCCAAAGTGGATGTCTCAGGAAGACAGCTGTCATGGATCAGAATAACTGTATTTACTGTCTCAGATCTGATAGGCTGTAATTATGTGGACCCAACCCAAGTATCAACTGGACGAAGAAAAAACAAAAGCCAAGATAAGTGTTTTAATGTTTCCTTCTAATGAAGTCTTATATTTGCCTCTAATAACCTCCTCCATTTCTCAAATATTATGTCCCAGGATGTATATGCATTATTTTTTAATTTTTCACATTTTCTGATCAAAGTAAAACTAGGGCCTTAAAATAATTTAGATTGTTAAATAGATGTATGTGTGTATATATATTTATATATATGTACTACTAGGGCTTCCACAAGTAAAAGGAATATTTCAAATGAAACACAATAAGGGGAAATGTAATATTTGTATATAAGTCACTGGGGAGGAAAATTCATTTTTAATGAGCTATAATAGCATGAGCTCTCTCAAAATGATATAGTACTGCTTTCTGCTCATAAGGTTGTTTCTCAACAATCACTAGCTCAGCCTAATGACCAGCTCTCAAATTAAAAGCAAATAAGTATGTTTCAATCAAAACCACTTTTATCATAAATTTGCTAAAACTACCTTGCAATTCCCTGGCAAATAGGGAAGTAAAGTAGCAGCCTTGACTCAGTCAGATGGGCTCAAGTTTCTTATGAAATGTGAAAGCAAAGAAAATGCATTGTTCTGCTTTGTCCTTGTAGACGGGATCTCTTCCTAGTTCGGTGGCACAGCAATGCAGATTGTAGATGTGAAGTGGAAGTTCTGCTTCTTCATCTAATTACTCGCTGTGGAGATTTTAATCTCAAGTAGGCCCTGTTCTCGCCTTTAACCTCAGCCTTCATGGTTACTTTGCTCCTACAGCCTTCTCTCCCTGCCAGTCACTGTGAAGGAAAGAGAGAGATGAGACTCGGCTGGGGCAAGTGTCAGTCACTGGGTATTTGATCTCATTTTTGCTTTGTTTTTGTGTGTGTGGTATTTTTATTCAAATATATTTTTATTGATTTCAGAAGAAGGGAGAGAGAGAGAGAGAGAGAGAGAGAGAGAGAGAGAGAGAGAGAGAGAAACATCAATGATGGGAGAGAATCATCGATTGGCCACCTCCTGCATGCTCCCACACTGGGGATCAAGCCCGCAACCTTGGCATGTGCCCTGACTGGGAATTGAACCATGACTTCCTGGCTTATAGATCAATGCTCAACCACTGAACCATGATGGCTGGGTTCTCATTTTTGTTTTAAACCTTTAGTTGTAACAGTCTTGATCCATATTAACAATTTGATGATGTCAAATAAAAAGTTTGTGAAGAAGCTAAAAGTTTAAGCTTCCAAGTCATCTGCATCCATGTCTCAGCACACGTTGTGGCATTTTTTGGCTTTGTGACTTCTAGCAACATATGTAAGCTCTGTTAGCTCCAGTATCCTCTTAAAAACAGGGCCAATAATAACAAAACTATTGGGCTGTGGTCAGGACCAAGTGAGATAATGAATATAACAAGCTTGGCCTACTATCTAGCAAATGCTCTCTATTTACAGTGAAAATTAGAAATGAAAACTACCCATGTCAAAAAATAGAGATAAACTCGGTGAATTCTCATGGGAACCACCACTCTGATCGCCTGAGAGTGACCTGCCTCTTGAGAAGACAGGAAATGTCTCCACTAGAAACTCCACCTGTGATAGAATGGCCTTCCAACAGTGCCATCAAAAGAAGTCGGGCTCTTAATTTGGCCGTTGGAAACACTTCTCAACATTGAAATAGACAGTTGGCAGCTTTAAAAATAAACTCTTCCAAAAATTAGGTTTGCGTTGGTAACACGGTATTCACTTCCTTAGATAATGTGACATGTATTGCTAAAACTGACATCCATTCACTTGCAAATTTCATCATTGAAAAGGCACACTTAGTTCATTTAATATTACCTAAAAAGATGCTAACAGAATTCTCTTTTCAGTGTTCTCACAGTGTGCCCTTTTCATCTCAGGATCCAGGGAAAAGTTAAAATTTAGAAGCACAGACACAAAGCCTCGTCAAGATAAGTAACTGAGACACAAAGAAAAGATCCTTTCTGACCCCATTGGTCACAAAGTCCCAAAGCATTTAAAGCCCTTAAGTCAAGTATGTTTATTTGTTCAAAAGTAAAGTAAAACCCTTCCCATGTGCTTGGATTAAATGTTTCATTCAAAACGTGTTGTTTCTCCTATAACTAAGGTGAACAATTTGTACAGACATTCTCAGTCTGCCAGCAATCACCAAGATGAGGTGGCCCATGAGCAATTCTCCCGGCCTCAGCCGTAAATACTGCAGAAGCTGCTTTTACCTCTTGGGGTTCCCCAAACTTTTCAGCCTTCTCTCCAAAGAAAACTGAGAATAGGACTTCATAGTCTCAGCTTCTCAGCTTCTCTACTGGCCACACATGCCACTATTTATATGCAGCCAAAAGCATGGCCCCCTTCCGGGAAATAGCCGATAGGAAATGGGTGTCTCAAGGAATTCTTACTGCCATTGTAGACACATCAAGATCCTTAACAAAGATTCTCCACATCATTTTTTTTCTGACAGGACATACTGCTTGGGTTAGGAGAAGTAGGAAGAAATGTGGACCTACCTGGGTACCTTGGCCTTACCACTATATTTTCTCTGTGTAGGATACTTCAGGATTCATAGTCACAGAATATGGCATCCAGATTATATTTAAGACCATTGTTATTAGGACTTTAGGACCTGACGTGACGCGTCAAAGAGTTGAACTTTGGGATATCCATCCAAGAGCCAGTTGAATTGAATTAGAAATAATTTCAACTCACAGTCATTGTTTTCCAGTTATGTACATTACTGACTGTTTAAGAATTAAGCAAAACCAAATACTTAGTGGGCTGCAGTGTATGGCAAATATTCAAACTGGTGTCATGCAATTCTGTAACATTTCTTAAAGGGAGCAGCAAATGGGTCAAATTCAACTTAATTCCAACAATATTATTGTGTCCTAGGCACTTGGGTTACAATAAGGACCACTGACACTGAGATTTTAAGAACACTCAAAGTGGGTTAGGGTAGATTAAAAGTAAAGGTCTTGAAGGAATTAAATGGTGGCATCTTTTTAAAAAAGTGCTTCCTATTAACAAGGGACTTTTCAAATAAACATTTAATAGCTTCATATGCATTTTTAAATATATTTTTATTGATTTTAGAGAGAAGAGAAGGAACAGGGATAGAGAGAAACATCAACGAGAGAGAATCATTGATCGGCTGCCTCCTGCATGCCCCACACTGGGGATCGAGACTGCAACCCGGGCATATGCCCTGACTGGGAATCAAATCGTGACCTCCTGGTTCATAGGTCGACACTCAACCACTGAGCCACGCTGGTTGGGCTGCATATGCATTTTAAAGGAGTTTTAAGAGTTCAGAAGTCATTAAATGAATATATCTATCTCTTAAAGCATCTCTTGACTCAAATATATGAAGAGATGATTCTAGAGCCTGGGCGTATATTCAGAGAAAGATCAATTTTCTGGGGTTCTTCTCATCACACATTTAATACAAATTTAATGATATATTTTTTCAACTCACTTTGCATTTCCTATAAGGGATAGTAAGTAACTCCATTAAATTCTGCATTGAAATTGCACTTAAGCTTTACAAAATTACAGAGGACGTTGGGAGAGTTACTGTGCCTCTGGGCTTTGAGAGAGGTGCAGGCTTGCATTTCACAGCAAACCCACTTGGGAACCAATGCTTGGCTATGCCCATGACCCCAGCCCTAAAAGGAACAGCCTGATAAACTTGTGTGGAACAAGAGGTGAGCTCTTCCTTCACTCCCACCCTCCAGAAACTTAGGTGTCTTTGATCCATTCATATCCAAAAGAGATCCTCATATGCTTGAAGAAAAAAATAAAAGTCTCTGGCATTAGATTAAGATGTTCCCAGAGTCTACTACTAGTTCTGAGACAATACAGACATTTGTTTATTTGTTTAGGAAAATTGAGTTAAGACTCAAGTAGAATCAATATTGGATAAGGAAGGAAGGGGTGAGCTTACTCATTTTTATCATTCCACCATTCGAATTATTTGGCAGCACACTTCACAACTACTTAGAGAAAGTAGCTGGCATTACTACCCTTTATACAAAGAGATTTTCTCTAAGAAGCACCCAGATGATTTGCAGGGCAGGTATCAATCTATTCAAAGTTGCAAACGTCCTTTAGAATCTATCAGAAACAGGAACCCCCAGAACCAAGCTTGAGTGCAAGCAGCTTCACTGGATAGATTTACAGCTCTGTTTTAGGAGAACTCTGTAGTTGTGAAAACAACATAAAACAGTCCTATGTTGGTGTAAACATTGTCTGATATTAATCACAACAGTGCCAAATTTTTCATTGGATGCATAGATATGTTTATTTTCTTCAGATCAGGTGTCTTCAGTTTGGGTTTTGAAAGAAGGGTAATATTAAGTGGATCTCATGAGGAGGGAGGCTCACAATTTCTGCAGTGACTGAATTTGCCTCTGTCCGCACAACCCAAAGCTTGGACATCTCAGTGATTTGTTGTCATTCAGGGCTATCACATAAATCAAATATAGTTTGCCTCTCACCCCACAATCATGGGCATGACATCTGAACCAGTGCAATTGAGAAAGAGGGTTATTGCTTAAATCCCATCTATAGTATCACATTCTTAGCAATGTGTGCATCGTTAACAAAGAAAAGTGTGTGTGTGTTTTATGGGTCCAGGGAAGGACCACAGAGGTCATTTTGGAGGCAGTGAAGAAAATGCGTCTTAGTATTATCACATGAACTGTAATCACGATGTTTAGCTACAAAAATCTGCCAGTAAAAGGTGGCTTGAAACAGTGCGTACAACTTTTTTCTTCTTGCCCTGCAATTTGAATTTTGTAAAAAAAAACACATAAATCTTCAGAACAGGCTATCATACTTGCTTTCAAGTCTATTAAAAGAAATGTCTATTGTTTTGATTCAAATACATAAGTAGGATTAGTATTACCCATTCATGTTAGAAATTTTCAATGAAAACACTAGATTACAAAACACCAAATGAAAATGAGAGGAGAGGTGATACAAACTAAGGGAACTATAAGAAGAAAAAGGGAAGAAAGAAAGGAGAGAAAGATATTCTTTGAAATCCAAAGAAATAAGCTGTCCTCCTAAGAGTCTGGGTAAAATCAAACACAATCACACACACTGAGCAGTATGAGTGTGCTTCATAGTTTAAGTAGAGTAAAACTGTTTGAATTAACAAATTGTGGAGAAAAGGGAGAGAGGATTACATTTGTGTGACCTGGTGACTGTGATTTCACCATCCATAGTGGAGGAAGAAGCTGATGAATCTCTGAGAACAGCAACGATTTCCCCCCATTTTGCGGAGGGCAGAAGTGCCTCCACACTACGCAGTATTTTCAAAATTCACGTATCTCACAGACTCTCCCACCTTGGGTTCCCTTTGGAAACCAGAGGTGGGCTTCTGGTGTGCAGAGATATTTTTTACATCCCATATCCGGATCTGGCTGGCATGTCACTGCCCGAACTGCTGTGACACCCAAACCACCAGGCCAAGAGAGCAGCAGGTACCTCTTCCAGTCTTCAAGCGCCTAGGTAGATTTGGCTTCCAGAGATATTCCCATCTATAGGCAGATAGTTGTCTTCATGAAGTCTTTAAAGGATCTTCTATCAGAATTAAAACTGTGAAAATCCCACTGATTTTTTTTTTGAGTGACATACTAGAGTTCTTATACTCCCAAGACAATAAAAGGCAATTTGCATGAATTTTCCATCATACAGCACAGCAATGAGACGCAATATTAAGTTCTGTACTTTTCCTGGCAGAGTGGTACCTATGACCCGTCTCTTGCCAGGGTCAAGACCTTCTTTGAAATCAGAGCACATTAGTCAGTCTAAGGAATCTGATTACCAGAGACTTCCAAACGAGAAGAGCTTCCATTTATAAAGGGAACTGGATAAAACAGGAGTTTCTGAATGCTTGTTGGGTATTTGCCTACTCTTTGATGTGTTTTTGTTTATTGGTTGGTTAGTTGGTTGGTTGTTTTTGTTGTTGCTGCTCAAGATATTTTACTTCTGGAATGTTTGTCTTCACAGATACCTGCTCCTCTATTTTCTGTACTGACTGAATCTCCCTGTGTAATGACTAGAGCAGGGAGTCAGCATCACCTGAATAAAGTGGAAAATTGAGACATACCTTTGCTCACAGCTTAACATCATGGTCTTATCGATGGGGAGATCTCCACATCTCCACCAGTTGCTAGAGGGAGTGGGCTCCCTGCGATATCCCAAGAAAAGGAATTTCCTGAGACTCACACCGGAAGATGAGATATTGTAGAAAGCTTTATTTCTGTGGAAATAAACTCCTGAGTTTCCAAGGTCCCATTTCCTTTTGTCCCACCAAGAAAGGAGTCCTGTTTTGCTTCCAGAAGAACTAAAATCAAAGCCAGTGTCCAGATTTCCATATCCTGTTCAGGCATAGTCTGAGGCAGCATCAGGCCAGCTTAGGTTGTGTTTTCTGCTGCACTCCATCAGTCCACCGCATGTGAGATCTACATGGCCACATGGCCATTGAGGGAACCCCAGGCAAGAGCAAAGCCAAAGAAAGCAGAGAGCCAAGAGAGAGAGCCAATCGAGTGAGCTCCTTTAGGGGAGGGGGGGGGGAGAATTATGTATTCCCAAACTTTCACAGGCTTGCAATGGCCCTGCCTGTTCTAGCCAATCAACAGTTCCCCAGGCTTGACAGGCATCATCCTTATGTCATCCCAACTTTACTGCGCATGCATTCATCTCCCCTCTGTTGGACCCCTTCCTCCAGTGAGCTGTAGGGAATGGGCTGGTGGTTCCCTGGGGAGTGTGAAATTGCAGCTTCCTGGTGAAGCTTCCCAAATGACATGCCTATGTCTGGCCTTCCTTTTGCTTCTTTTCTGTTATTAATAACTAGCTAATTACAATGGTATCAATGGTGGGCCACCTACATTACCATTTCATCAAACAATGGCCCCCTTCTCTGCATAATTTTGACTTTAGAATCTGTCAGAATTCAGCCTCCAATATCCTGACTACTATAGGAAACCCATCAGCCTATTCTTGTTCTCCTGCCTCTCTGCAGGTAGTAAACTCCATTCCTAGTGCCCGCTCCTGCCTCTGCAGGGGTCCTTTGAGAAAACAGAAAAATAACAAGGCCTTCCTGTTACTCTCTTTGGTTGTGAGACAATTTGTTCCCATCTGCCCCCAGGCTCTCCCAGTGCTCTGACTCAGTGGGAAGCTGCTACTGATCACTGTTGTATTAACTCAAAACTCATTTGCTTGCTTTATGGAAACTCATGGCCCTTATTTCTCAAGGGAATGGAGAAAACCAATAGGCCTCCTACCCAGCTGGGTACTTTCCATGCAAGTTACTGCATCTAAATAAATGAGTTTCAAATAACATTAGGTTATTTTCAGGATTTATAAAATCAACATTGTAAATAGTAGAATCTGTCAAGTGTTGTTAGGATGCCCTTGCTATCCGTGAATCAATCACATCATTTCTACATGGTTTGGAGGGAAATAACAACAATAAGAAAAACTTTTGTTTACATGAACAACTGCCCAATGATTTTTGTTTGTTTTAATAAATTCCATCCATTTATGGGGAGGGAATAGGGATGGAAATAATCTGATCATATGATTTCTTTTTCACCTTTATTATGAAATCCTTCCTTCTTTAAGAATGAACTAAACCTTATCTTAACCAAATTTATAAGCCAAATGGCATAATATAATTCTTAATAAATGGTTGATGATCCATTCATTTTCAGTAATGTTCACAACAATAAAATTCCCATGAAAAGTAAGAATTGGGAAAGTCCATTGAAGTTACTTGTACTTAACTTGACCTATGCGTATTAATATGCACATAAAAAATATGAGTATCTCTTTTAAAGTATCATTTTCTTATAACAAGGCTGAAGTTTCCAGTAGAAACTTGGGAAATCAAGTTGGCTAGTTTCTTATTGATCCTGAAGACTATTGAAGTGATCATGCTGGCTGTCCACTAACTGGCTTGTTTCTCACTTAGACTGAGCAATTAAAGACAGACACTTTGAGGAAAAGGGCTACTTTATGTTTCATGCGGCGCTGTGGGAGAGGAGTTAGAAATCCAGTAAATGCTAACTGCCTGGTAACAGCCATGCTGTTTGCGACATAAATTTAAAAACTAAAAGTGTTTCCTCTCTGTTTTTGTATGGCACACAGATATCTTTGTAAAAATGGGAAATTAAGATTAGGTTGAATCTATAAACAGAAGTCAATTTGACTCTATTATGCTAAAAAAAATAATTTTGATCTGTATCTGTATTTTATAATGTTTTTAAGTCTAAGAAGCTCCTGGCAATAGTATATAATATTGGAGACTCCCACATACAAGTATAATTTGAGTTTGAGTGCCCACTGTTTGAAAAAATCCATAATCAGGTGTTTTGCTTTATATAGTTTATTTTAAAATAAATGTCACCAACACACACACAGTAGCAAAATGGATCCTTAAAAATTAGATGGTAACTAGAGGTCCAGTGCACGAATTTGTGCACAGGTGGGGTCCGGCTGGTTCGCCCTGATTGGGTCCAATTCGGGCCAGGCCAGCCGGGAGCAGGGGCTGCAGGCTGTTGGCCAGCTGGCCCTGCCCTCTGGTCAAACTCCTGGTTGAACTCCTGGTCAAGGGGATAATTTGCATATTAGCCTTTTATTATATAGGATTGTAATCCAAATAGAAAGCAATCATTAAAATTAAATTTATCAAGGTCTTAGCTCCTTATTTGAAAGTCCACAATCAATAAATTACTTGCAGACTCGTTATTTACATTTATACTTTGGAAATAAACTTAAAATAAAAATTAGAAGATGCTTTCAACTATACCTTCTCTATTTAAATCTTAATTTGAATTTCAAATTATGCTATTATCTCCACTCAACACATCAGTTTCACTGAAAAGTTTGAATTATCATAAATCCTGGGTCCATAAAATTCAGTGCTGCAACTTATAGTGTAATAGTGCCACCATAAAAATTTCTATTCTATGACTATTAGAATATAAATCCCCATTAATTTAATGAGAATTAAATTTAAAATATTGGTATATGTATTCCCATTATATTACCAATGTAAATAGAATATATATAAAGGGAACATATATCTACATATACCAATATAAATTTACTATATGTTTATATTAGTATAAAAATTTTCATTAATTTGGGGGGAATTAAAGAAGAATTACCAATTTCCACTAACTCACCCTCTCCTTGGCAAGGCATTTTCTGACCTTTTAATCTACTTAATAATTCTAAAAACTTAAAATTACAAGTGATCTTATTATTTTCATTTCATTATGTTAAATGAAAAACCAGAAATTTTGCAACTGGAGTTTTACAAAAAAAGAGATTGAAAAATCTGCTCTAGCAAATGTAGAAAATAGGCAAGTTTTTAAAAGTGTAAATCTAACCATTAGGTGCTCTGTCACTTGTCATTACATTTTGGTAACATTAATGACACATTTGTGCTTTCCAACGATAATTTCCATTAGAAAAGAGATGTGCTGTACATTTTTAATTACTTTAGAAGTTCAGGTAACTAAAAGCACTTCATTTTATTTTTCCCTGGGAAAAATAAAAATATTATAAAGAATGTGTTTCCTTAAATAAGACTCTTTGTGGTTGAGTTAGTTCAAATATTTTTTTAACAGACTCTAGCCCACAAACTACCTTCCTCCCACCAATAGAAATGGCAGCAGAATTGCTACTTTCCTTTCTGAACTTGAAGTCAAACCTAACAGAAGCAATCAACTCTCTACCAATGTGATCATAGTGGCTCCCATGCAAGGGTCTGTGAGAAGAGCATAATCCATCCTTTTTCGTAGGAGTGTTGGAGGGTGAAAGGAAAGATACAGACCTGCTGCTCTGCCTATGGATTCTCTGCAGCAGTCAAATATCTAAAGACCATATAGGCGTGCCCAACCATAACATACACTATGTCTAGAATAGTTCATGTTTTACAGATTTTATATCTAAGATTTGTATTTAACAATGAGCACAACGTGCTTCCTCTGTTCATTTTCAGATCTTCTCCCATATCTGCCTTTGTCACAATAAGTCAAATATATTGGCCTGGGTAACTGTGCAGTATTTCACCTATGTGCCCATGCCACAAAAATAGAGACAGATGAATATATTGTTGGTTGTGGTAGCACACAAAAAGAAATGTTTAAAAATATACAACATTCTTTATTTTGATGGCCCGCTAACTTTGCTTTAGTTTTCTGTTTGTCTGAGGGTTTTTGTTGTTGTTTAATTAATGTGCTATTCTCGTCATAATTATTTTTCACTGTTGAAAATTACTTTCTCTTGCAGTAAAGACTAAGCTATCATTTCCCAGGTCATGGACCTTTCCAGGTAGGGCAGGGTAACCAGCTGTAGCTTTCAAAAGGATGACCCACCACATCACAGTGGTCTCATGAGCAGATCAAAATGGTGACTTGTACATCAGTGAGCGTATCGCTACATGATTTTTACATTGTTCCTACTTGACTGTTTAAGGTAATTATATGTAAAATAAAATTTTGCATTGTATTACTCTTGTTGTGCCAGTATACATAAACATTTTAGGCTGTATTATAATTTTCTTGCATGTAATGTATGATGACACATATATATATATGTATATCTAATAAAGAAAACCTGATCGTGATACAAATTTAGATTTTTCTCTTGTCTTTCTCATTCATACATGATAGCTGACCTGTTTAAAAAGTATATTCTCCAGGTTAAGTGATGCAAAGTAGGTCAGGCATACAAGAATCAGAGTAACGGATGACTTTGCTCTGGATTAGCTCTTCAAAATGAATGAAAGAAGTGAGCTTTTCTCTTTGTAAATTATTTCCATTTTTTGTCCCTAAAACTTGAAAACCATGACTCCTTCAGCTAGAACTGCTGAACAAACTGAAAAATCAATCCTCTGCTGTAACATCTGTAGTTGCAAATATATGTAGCTACATTCATTTTATTTTTTAAATATATTTTTACTAGTGGCCCAGTGCACAAAATTCATGCACGGGGGCGGGGGTGTCCCTCAGCCTGGCCTGCACCCTCACCAATCTGGGACCCATGGGGGATGTCCAACTGCCGGTTTAGTCAGACATCCCTCTCACAATCTGGGACCACTGGCTCCTGGCTCCTAACCACTCACCTACCTGCCTGCCTGATTGCCCCTAACTACTCTGCCTGATGGCCTGCTCACCCCAAACTACCCCCCCCACCCCCACGCCAGCCTTCTCACCCCCAACTGCATTCCCTTGCTGGCCTGATCGCCCCCAACTGCCCTCCCCTGCCGGCCTGCTTGACCCCAACTGCCCTCCCCCCGCCAGCCTGCTCACCCCCAACTGCCCTCCCCTCCTGGTCTGATCGCCCCTAACTGCCTCTGCCTCAGCCCCACCACCATGGCTTAGTCCAAAAGGACGTCTGAAAGGTCTTCCAGTCTAATTAGCATATTACCCTTTTATTAGTATAGATTCCCTTCAGAGAGGAAGGAAGAGGGAGAGAAAGATAGAAACATCAATGATGAGAGAGAATCATTGATTGGCTGCTTTCTACACGCCCCATACTGGGGATCAAGTCCACAACCCGGGCATATGTCCTGACCAGGAATGAAACCATGACCTCCTGGGTCATAGGTCGAGGCTCAACCACTGAGCCACACTGCCAGGTAGCTACATTCACTTCTAATCTACTCTTAAAAAATAAATTTGATATCTGAAGTTACATTCTTTTCAAACAAACAAAAAGAACAGGAAGTTCACTAGGGCGACATTTAGAGCATAGAATAAATTGTTAGGAATGATTTTTTTGAATGTGGAAGTAGTCTCGACATAAAAGCACTTTATTGTAAGAAAACAGCTATTTCAAAATAACATTGATAGCACCAGTTACATATTGAAAATAGTTATAGACATGAACCCTCTGAAAAGAAAATCCCAATACATGAAAATACCTTCTCTGCCTACCCACATGCAACTTCCTGCCTTATAGCTCTGTTCTGCTCAAAACCTCTGAAACAGGTTCCATTAGTTAAGAATTAAAGTCCAGTCACTTTTCATGGCATATAAGGGCCTTCATACATTGTGTGAATATATCACAATGTATTCATTTATTCTGCTGTTCATGGACGGTTGGGTTGTTTCCTGTCTCAGGCTATCAAAAACAATGTTAGTATGTACATATCTTCTGGTGCACATACATATGCACTTATCTTGGGTACATGCCTGGGGGTGGAATTATCTGATAATTAATACTGAATGATCTTCTAAGGTTTACCCTCCCTCTAGCATGTGTGTGAACAATTTCCAGTGTTATGCATCCTTGCTAACTTTTAATATTTTCCATTTTTAACAATTTTAGCCATCTTACTGGTATACAGTGATCTCTTATTATGAGTTAATTTGCACTTATCTGATATAATTATGCTGAGCATTTCATAACCTTATTGGCATTTGGGAATTCTCTATTGTAAAATGACTAGATAAGCTTTTGCCTATTTTTTATTGGGTTATATGTCACATTCTATTGACTTGTAGCTCTTTGTGTTCTATGGATATATGTATGGAAAGTCATTCCCACTGTATGTCTTAATTTTTTACTATTTTACTGGCATATTAGATGAATGAAAGTTCTAGATTTTAATATAGTCAAATTTATCAATAACAGTGGCTTGTATGTCCTATTTAAGACATCTTTTTCCACTACAAATTGAAGAAAATATTCTATATTTGCTTCAAGGTTTTATCATTCAGAACCTATAATCCACCTGAAAACTATTTATATGTATGATATGAAGTAGGTATAATGTTCATTGCTTCCATATGAACATTCAATTGACCCAGTACCATTTATTGAAAAGATTCTTTCTCCTCTGCATTACACTATACCTATGCAATAATTCAGGTAACCTTGTACGCATGGTTCAAACCATTCCATTGGTCTATTGAGACAGTTTTATATACTATAACTTTACAATGAGTCATGATCACCTCAGAGTGTAAGGTTTCCAACGTTGTTCTTTGTCCTCATGATTGACTTTGTTGTTCTTGGTCCTTTACATCTTCATATAAATTTTATTTTATTTTTTTAAAAATATATTTGATTGATTTTTTTTACAGAGAGGAAGGGAGAGGGATAGAGAATTAGAAACATCAATGAGAGAGAAACATTGATCAGCTGCCTCCTGCACACTCCCTACTGGGTATGTGCCCACAACCAAGGTACATGCCCTTGGCCGGAATCGAACCCGGGACTCTTGAGTCCGCAGGCCGACGCTTCATCTACTGAGCCAAACCAGCTAGGGCTTCATATAAATTTTAGAATCAACTTATTTCTATAGAAAAGGCCAAATGGATGTTAATATAAAGTGTTGCCTGCTGGAAATGTCCCCCGATGGGGGAAGCTTCAAGTTTGGCTGAAGCCAAATTTTAAAGGACTTTGAATGTTATTTAGGAATGTATGCTTTATTTAGAGGAGAGTAGGGAGCCACCAGAGATTTTCAAGCAGGGAAGTCGGATGATTGGATCTGTGTTTTTGAAAGATCAGCAGGAAGCAGCATCCATGCCCAACTCTATCCACCTAAATCCCCAGATGCCCACTTTAGAAGTAGGGTTGTATTGATAGCCAGGTGTGGGGAAATGAGTTATTCTTTCTGGAACCCCGAAACAGAGATGCGTCTGTTTTATGCCAGGGACTGCTGGGGGATAGGACTCCTCATGTGACAGAGTAAACACAGGAGCCCTACGTATTATTGTGGCTATTAACTTCTTTCTGATGCACCAACATTCAGTCCAAGACTTGGTTTGGGCAGAAAAGTGCTCTATCGCTCTGAACCAGTCTTTGGCTGCCTGGAAGACAGAGTTCTCTGGGATGTCGAGATGATGAGAGCAGATACAATGACTCCGGCACTGGAGTTGTGCCCAAAGTACCCACCCAATACCCCACATCATCCTCCGCCTTCTCCCAACCCCTGAGTCAGGGGACATGCTCCGCACGGAAAGTGCTGAAAGTGCTGGAGGCATAAGACTTCAGAAGCCACACTACGTACACTAAGCTGCACACCAAACAGCAACTTGTTAAAAGCTATTCAACCATGACTCAGACGCCTTCCCCTCCAACTTCTGACCCAGATGGCAGGGCAATCCGGCACAGACAGTTCCCTCCCAGAGCCCAGCTGGCTGAGAAGCTTAGTTAAAAATTCATAAGCATTTTTAGGACAAGAGTCAGAAGAAACGCTCTTTGAAAGAAGAAATGTGAACAGCAGTTAACCCACTTATCAAAAGTAAGTGACGGCAACTGCTGTTTAAGTTAGATTTCATAATGAGATGTTATCTCAGAGCCCTGTTTTATTTCCCTCCCATCTCCTATGGGGTCTTGGGGCTTCCAGGGGCACTCTGATGGCCAACTGGGCCTTTGACCTTTCCTGTCGGTCAAATCTACCCTCCACATCCCGAGGAAGCGTTGCTTGCTGTATGTATCATGGAATTAATTAGAGGGGTCTTGTGAAAAAGCAAAAAAGACCAGAATAACTAGAAGTCTATGAGAAGAGATATCGTTCCTTATTACATTTGTGTACACTTCGTGGGGGAGACTGATGGACTTAGTCTCTTCCCAGACCAGGGGGAACTTTAGTTCTATCCTTTCCCTGGTGAGGGGCCCCATGGACAGCATGTGAAAGGCTTGGGCCAGCCATGGAGCCCAACCTCTCTGAGCTACCTGGGCCTCATATCCAAGCCTCATCCTCTCAGCCTTGGCAGGGACAGTTGGAGGCTCAGGGAGATGAAGGAAGTCGTGTGGGTTTCATTCCAAATTTCCCTGGCTCAACCCGATGCTGGCAGAGTGCTCAAGCTTTCCCATCAAAACCGGGCATGCACTTTCTTAGAGGACAATCAAAGCAGGCACACTGAAAGCACCAAGATAGAGAAAATGGAAAGGATTTTGATATTAATATTCCCTAAAGAGCACCATGTAATCATAATAGAAAAACTCAAATGCTCACTGGAATTTTTTAGCGTTGACTATTTTCACTATTTTGATTTGCTATGCAGAGTAGGCGGACAATTATCTTTCGAGTGGTGAGGACTATAAACACATAAGTCAGCTCTGCCCATTCAGAAAGCCTGAGACATCGGACCCCAGAGAGTCCTGGTGGGTCATATGGAAATGGCTGGGTGAATCTGTGGGTCCTGGATATCGTAAAAGAGCAGAAAGCCATATCAAAGGGATACATGCACAGTCCTACCTGTGTTCAACCTGCCGCTAGTGCTGTCTTCCTGGCCTGTTGTCAGCACCCTCTCACCCCTCCCATTCCTGGCTGCACCAGAGCTCCATTCTGAGGCTAATGTTTAATATGAAGATTACTCTGCCTAAGGTAGAAGGAGAAAAGTAGAAATTAGAGAAAACCCAATGGAAATTTCTGATATTCAGCTATCCTTGACTCGCACAGTAAAACAATGGTACCAAGTTTCAGCTAAATCATGTGGAAACTGATGTTAGAGAGAGCCAAGTGGTTCTGCAGGCTGAGCTCATCTAACTCTCTCAGGCCTACCTTATAGTCACTCTCTAGAACGGCTAAGGGACCTTCTGTCACACCAAAACGTTCAGCCCCTCAGCCTCCTTCCTGAGCCCTCTTTCCCTGCTGGCCCAACATCCCCACAGACAGTGGCCAAGCCACATTCTGACGACATGCAGGTGCAACGAAAATGCACAGCCCTTTAAATTCAAATTCATGAAAGTGCAGTGAAAACTGGTAGCTGCTTTCCATGACCCATCTGTCATGTGGATGGAGCTGGACTGTGAAGGGATTCCCACCTGTTCTCTTGCAATGAAAAGGCTTAGAATGAGGCACAGCAGAATAGCAGGTAGCCCCCACACCTACCTGCCCAAAAGGTCCCCACTGCTAGGTGGGAATATAAAATGCCTTGGAAGCACAGTCACTTTGTACCCTTTTAATGATAATTAAGATGTTAATAAGGATATTATGTATACTCATCAAGTGCAAACTATTTACAGTTGTTAAGGGCTTGACAATGATTACCTCACTTAGTCTTCACAACACCTTATCAGGAAATACTACGAGGATCCTGTTTGCAGATGAGGAAATCAAAACTGAGAGACTACAGTCTCCAAAGTAACCCAGATATTAAGTGTTGGGCCTCATTTCCCCTGCCAGGAGCCGGACTTCCGTGGGTGCCTCGTATTGGAAGAAGACATGAGTAGTCATCGGCAAATAGGAGAGACTTTATTGCAGACCAAGTAGCCATTGCTAACAAGGAGCCATCAGACAAAACAGTTCTTCAAAGTAGCCATGTACCGGCTGGTCAGTAACACATCTTTATGCCAGTTCACACAAAAGAGGCTTCTTGCCAGATAGTGGCATCAATATTTGGGTTTATAGGAAGGTACGCCTGTGCAGTGCGTACAGTGAGACTGCTGCGTCATTGCTTTTGCACATGGGAATGGCAAACTGGCTTGAATATCTGGCGTACTCTGGTCAGGGTTCTCACAGTAAGTTATTTCAAAACTATGCTTTAACTTCTACGTTACACTTTCTTTCAAAAACTACTCCCAAAGCGTTAGATGGCATGCAAGGAAATATAAATAAAAGCCCATAATTAGAAAAATAAAGCTAGAGTTGAATTTATGGTTAAAAAAACAAATTACAGCTACATATACTAGTAAAAAGAAAGAATGAGATAGAGTATATTTACTCTTAAAAGCATACCTATTATCTCTAAATATGCTTATTTTCTGTAGCATGCCTTATGCAAGACTTTCTATTTGTTTTTATGGTTAAGTAAAGAAATCAACCTCTCTGAGACTGTTTCTGCCTCAGAAAAATCACTAATAATTGTCATGAATATTACATTAAACAAATTACACAAAGCTTTCAATAATAAAAAAGACAGTTATGTGGTTTTCCATAATGTTAATATTTTAGAATCCTTTTGTCTAGAAGTGATTCTTACCCCATTGATTCATTTAAATCATCTTATTGTTTTAAAATTTAAAATGTCTGAGTCCTGCTTTTGATGAATTTTATAAGTTCAGTGTCTGGAGGTGGGGCCTGGTCATTGGGACTTTTGAACGATGCCCAGGTGATCCTCACATGTGTGCCTTCCCGGTTGAACACAGGAAGGGATGAGGAGCTCTCTCCTATGTGTTTGCAGGGAGGGGTCAGTGTCCTGGAATGGATGGTTTCTGACTCATGCAGCAGATGTCAGAATCCAACATAAAAGATGAGAAGAGGATCAGCTGTGTACCTTGAATGACATTGGAGAGGTCAGGAGCAGGGTTCTATTTCTCCCTTTGGGGACTTATAAAGGTCCCCCTTTATGGTTGCATTTCAAACTCCTTGAGTTCTCCCCTTATAATTTCTTGCCTTTAAAGTTTCTTTACACCTGGAGCAAACTAAAAACCAGAAACTACACCGAGCTGAATGACTACAATAGAAAAGGGCAGCAATTGATAGCAGTGACCCTGTTAGTGGTCCCATGTCCACATTCACTCTGATAATGTTGACTTATTCTGACCTGGTCACTGACAAGTCAGAATGAGCCTTTAATGCAGAGGCTACCCAGACATCCTGACAAAAAGGAAGATGGCACAGTGGCTGCATCTGGGTCTAACATAGTCATAAATATGTGGTAGGCGAATATATTTTCAAAGAAGCAGAGTGAAAGACACTTGTTAGTGTCAGAAACATTCAAACCTGTAAAGAATTTTTGTGACTTTATTTGAGGCAAACTGTCAACAATTGCCTGGAAGCAGAATTTCAATGTATTGAGATAATGCTCTGGAGAATGGAAGTTTTTTTTTTTTTACCTATTTTTATAAATTACCATCAAAGGAGGAGATATAAGTGGGTTACATGAAATCCATTGGTGATAGATGAGGGAGGGAGGAGAACGCAAAGGGGCGGGGGGACCTCTGGGATTGGATAATAAGTGAAATGATAGACACGTGCTTCTTTTACACAAGTGGGTACAGTTAACAGTCATCAATTAACAAGATGACAATAACAATGAGGGAATCTGTGGTCTTAGCTCTGGGTCCTGGTGCAACGGTTGTGCCCTGAAGGTTCCAGAAAAAGGGAAGTTACAAGTTACCCTGACATTCAAAGGTATGTTATGGTAGATGCAACAAGACAATAGAATCAGTTAAGATCAAAGTTGATCTTTGTCAGGGAATATCCCGGCCTAAGACAAGACTACCCACCATCGACTGCTTTTGAATTTAAAAAGTTTTAATTCCAGACCATGCTCTGTGGTGACTTTATGTCTCTGAGTTTGACAGGCCACCATGCAGGCTTTGTCTGAGCTCGTCAGGTTAGCATGTGGCCCCTTTTTGTCCACACACTTAAGGATCCTCACAAGTGTGGGTAGCCATTTACTAGTACACCAACCCCTCACTAACACCCAGCTTGTAGGAAGGTAATCAAATACTTTTCATCTTCTCCACTGTATAAGAAACAAAAGACAAGATCTGCAGACCAAAACGGCCGGGAACAAAGAGTATGATCCCACTGTCCACATTTTAAGCGTCCGGAGGATGATACCTCTTGGCAAAAGTTGCACTTGAACCGACCTGCCCCACAGAAAGATGAAAAAGCAAGAGTGCAGACCCCAGCTACACCTTCAGGCTCTCAGCAGAAAGCACAGAGGTTTCTGACACATTGATATGCAAGTTGCTGTGAGGCTATGAGTCAGTATTCTTCTCAAAACAATTAGCAATTACCAGCATTTATTCAGGGAGCAGAACGCAGGCTGACAGTCCATCATTATCACAACAAAAGAACCACAGCTTTTATCCTCCCCAGAGGAAGTGAAATTTTAAGAACTCCAACTTTCAGGCTCACACTATTCCCAGACCTATTATTTATTTCATCATCAACCTTAAAAATAATATAAAGTTCAACCATTTATTTTTAAGAAGCACCGTCCTCCCCAGGATCAGGGGCAGCCCCAGAAAGCTCTGAAACTACTGAACTTAGATTTAATAGCTCAACCTACAGGGGGCGCCACCTCTACACTCACCACCCTATTGACTGCCTTCTGGGAGAGGGCACCCTTTCTGCAAACTCCCTGCAGAGGGCTGCCCTTTTGCCACACCCTAACCCAGCGATTCTCAACCTGTGGGTCGAATCCCCTTTGGGTCGAATGACCCTTTCACAGGGGTCGCCTAAGACCATCGGAAAACACATATATAATTACATATTGTTTTTGTGATTAAACACTATGCTTTAATTATGTTCAATTTGTAACAATGAAATCGGGGGTCACCACAACATGAGGAACTGTATTAAAGGGTCACGGCATTAGGAAGATTGAGAACCACTGCCCTAACTATTCTGCTGCTGTTTTGATGTGGTCAAATCAATCATTATTTGCCACATTCCAATTATAGGCCAATACTAGACACTGTAGAAGCAAGAATGAACCGAGGACCCTTGTATGGTCCCAGCTCTTGAGTACCAGCCCTGCAGTTCGGTCAGAGTTTCAGTAATGGAGTCAAAACCAAACTGGAATCAGATCTTTTCCACCTCCAGCCCTCATTGGTTGCACAATTTGGGGCACAGCATCTACCACACAGAGCTTTAGTTTAGTTCCTCATTTACCAAAAGGATAAAACTTACCTCACATAAAATTTTTTTTAAAAATACAATATACAAAGTGGGACAAAAGTAGGTTTACAGTTCATCTGGAAATTAACACAATAACTAATAAATAACAATACAAGAATAAACTGTTTCACAGACTCACAACTGTAAACCTCCTTTGCCTCACCCTGTATATAAAGCACCCTGCCTTACACACAATACCTGGTCAACCGCCTGGCCAGCCTGCCCCTGCAGGCCTCCCACACCTACCTCTCTCTGGGCTTCTATTTCCACCGGAAGATGTGGCTCTCCGGGGCTGGGCCACTTCTAGCACAAGGAAGGGGCCCAGGGCCTGTTAAAGATGCAAAACCAGCGCGGTGGCCGAGTTCTCTTCCAGGACATGCTGACGCCTCCCCAAGAAGAGTGGGCAAAACTCGGGGCGCCATGGAGACGGCCCTGGCCTTGGCGAGGGACCTGACCCTGGCCCTTCGGGAGCTGCAGGCCCTTATCCCTGTGACTTCCTGGAGAACCACTTCCGGGTGAGGAGGTGAAACTCATCAAGGAGATGAGTGACACCTGACTCACCTCCGCAGGCTGCGGCCCCCAGGCTGGGCTGGGCGAGTATCTCTTTGAAAGGCTCCCCCTCAAGCACGACCAGGAGCCTGTGGAGCCCAGAGGCCGTTGAGGGGCCCCTCTGCCTTCCCCTGGGGTCTGGCTTTTGCCTGAGCCTCTGCCCCGAACCCACTGGCCATTCTTTTAACCACCCTGGAGCCCTCTCCCATGCATTGGACCAAGTGAAACAATAAAGCTTTTTGCAGCAAAAAAAAATAATAATAATAAGTAAATAAAAGCTAGAAATTTTTTTGCTTTTCTACTCATAAAGATAGAATTACCTCTTCTATGGTGATCCACATTTTAATAAAATCCAATTCAAATCACATGGTATGACAAAAAGGACTTTCATGCTTGTAGTTAAACCTTGGCAATCTTGGAATTTCGGGGGGGAGGGGGCGTGATGATGATTCAGGGGGATGAAGCAGAATATTTGAAGTAGAAATGTATGGTGGGCAAAATCATGGACATGTGTCCCCCCGCCCCCTCCCCGGAACCTGTGTATGTTACAAAGGGAATTAAGGGCAAGAGGGAATGAAAAGGTTGGAAATTGAATCCAGGTACTAGTCAGCTAACCTTAAAATAGAGGCATTTTTCTGGATTTTCCAGGTGGGCCCAATGTGACCACAAGGGTCTCTAAGAGGCTGAGGAGGGCATGACTAAGAAGAAAGATGCAGAAACACAACATTGCTGACTTTGAAGATGAAGCAAAGAATTGGGGTGAGCTGGAGAACACAAGGAAATGTATTCTCCCTGGCGCCTCCTGGAGGAACGCCATCCTGGGACCAAAACCGCATCAGACTTCTGGCCTCCAGAACTATAAGAAAACACATTTTAAGCTGCTGAATTTGTGGGAATTTGGTACAGCAGCAATAGGAAACTGGTGCAGGATTGCTCTAGAAATCAGGAACACACCATAGTATAGTGCCTTTTGTCTAGAACAGTGGTCGGCAAACCACGGCTCGAGAACCACATGCGGCTCTTTGGCCCCTTGAGTGTGGCTCTTCCACAAAATACCACGTGCGGGCGCGCACGTACAGTGCGAAGTTGACTTAAAACTTTAAGTAAAGTTTATTAAGTTAATTTTAGGGAACGTTGTGGAGTGAAAGAAGATGTAGTGTCGAGGATTGAGAAACGTATGTTGAGATGGTTTGGACATATAGAGAGGATGAACGAAAGGAGTTAGATGAAACAAGTATACAAGATGAGTGTGGATGGGAGAGTTGGAAGGGGTTGACCTCAGCGAACGTACCTCAATCAGATTGAGGACGTTTTTAGCAAAGGCCAGCTTAGGAGTACACTAATTAAGTTAATAACGATGTACCTACCTATATAGTTTAAGTTTAAAAAATTTGGCTCTCAAAAGAAATTTCAAAAAAAAAAATTTCAAGCGTTGTACTGTTGATATTTGGCTCTGTTGACTAATGAGTTTGCTGACCACTAGTCTAGAATAATTTTTACTGCTTCTATATGGCACCTAAACATTGTACTTGGAGGTTGTGAGTTGGAAAAAAACAAGTAAAGTGAGAATTGGGAGAGAGAGAGATAAAACAACGCGTTGTATAGATAGCAATCAAGGAATTGTGAATCAAGTTCAAATGCAGGCTGACTTCCTCTCTGATTTATTATGCTATTTCAGTATTAGTTTTGTTTGTTTTTCATGGAAATAGCTTATGTATTTTAAGTAACTGATGTGCCACAAGTTGTAACTTTTTTATAATCTGAGTAAACGTTTAAATCTCTAAGGAAGAGGTGGGTGCTGAGTAATGATAAGGGATATATAATATGCAAGTCTAAGTTTGTACACCAATAATTTTGAAAAATATAAATATCTCTGTGCTAACAAACCTGTAAGCTGAGGCCCATTGGAGGAGACCACATCAGTTACTGTTGAAAAAGAATTCCCAACAGAATTAGATCTTTTCTTTAAAAATAAAAAATATCAGTCATCTATTTTAGTGGCCGGCACTAGAGGGCGCTGTAACCTTTACAGAAGATAAACACCCAGCCCTCAAACACTTCCTGGAGAATTTTTTTTTTTTTTTTTTTTTTTTTTTTTTTTTTTTTTTTTAAGAATACAACATTGCCTTGCAGAAAATGAACACCAGTAGTATATTTTAATTTTTTTCCATATAATTTTACTATGTATATATATTTCACCTTGTTTTTATTTTTATCTTACAAGTCAACCTCAAAAAAATAAAGCAGGAGAAATGAGAAATGAGCCGTGACACTTTTCAGAATAATCCAAGAGGGTAGGTGACAGAGAATGAAAGCACGGTGAAATTGAAGGTGTCATTTCCACATTAACATCTTGCCCCCAAAGACCATGCAGGGCTACAAGTCACATCCCCCTCATGCAAGGACATTAGCATACACGGTGACTTAAAATCTTGGTTTCATTATGGGGTGCTGTGTTTCCATGGGGCATGCTTCCCCTTTGGACTCGAAGAAATACCAATACAGAACAGTTAAGTCTCCTCACAGCAAGAGAAATGCAAGAACTATTTTTTTAAACAAAATTTTTTTTTTAATGTTTTATCTGTGACCTGTGGTAACATGGGGAAGAGTAAAGAAAGATGTGCAGAGGATGCAAGAAAACAGCTTCCTGTCTCAGCACGTAGAGAAATGTGTAGCCGCTCAATATCCTGTTCCCTGAGGTT
Source organism: Myotis lucifugus (assembly GCF_000147115.1). Lineage (NCBI taxonomy): Eukaryota > Metazoa > Chordata > Mammalia > Chiroptera > Vespertilionidae > Myotis > Myotis lucifugus. The sequence goes on from NW_005871173.1 coordinate 994,472, forward strand.
GGCGCCATAGTGTGAACCCAGAACTGTCCCCTCCCCAGTCCATTTCACGTGGGTTGTTACAGTCCAGTTTCAGGGTTTTCCTTTTCAACTCCATATTCCACAAGCCCGGGCAGGGCAGTCAGCTCACATTTCTAGGACTTGGTTTCTCTTGTGAGATAAGTGTACAAAACATTGGAAGGGAAATACATGGGAACACCCCAATCAAATACCGTTTTCTACCAGACTGAAGAAGAAACAATCCTACCACTTCGTTTGGACATGGCAGCTCTTCAATAAATAGTAACTGTCAGATAGGCACCCCATGTACTTAAATTGCTCACTAAATCTTCAGTGTGGCTGTATAAAAATATTCCCTTTCAATGTCATCTCTCTTTAAAAGACTTAAAAGTGTATTTTTTTAATGTTTTATCTCTGATTTTGTTTGTGATTTAAAGGCTTTCTGGGGAAATTATCCTCACAATTACGTGACTAGTGGCCCCTAGCCACTAAGCTCTGTCTCTGACATCTCCTGACACTCTTTGAAAGGAAAACAAAAAAATGCACTCCGTTTCTTGAAGTGTGTCTCTTTCATCCAAGGGTCTCACAGCACCTCACAAGCAGTAGGCTTCTCAGAAGGAAGGCAAAGAAGCCCAGAGTTCTTAGGTTAAACCCCAATTCACAGTCAGCAGGTCACTGCGGGAGGGACAGTAACCTGTGGGAAGAGACTGTGTTCAAGGAAAAGAAGGCTCCCTCCCCCCTTCCCCAGGGGGGTCAAATGGATGACTTTGCAAAAGCCACCACAGCAGGTGCCCGTTTCAGCACAAAGGCATGGGCACTCCAAGTCCAACTACTTGGACACAACAGCAACTGAGCAAAGTAAGGGGAGAGGGAGGAACAAGTGCAAGTCCTGGCTATACCACCTGGGGCTCTCCCCAGCACCTCACCTTTCAGAGTGTGTTTCCTCGCTCCATCAGACTGAGTAGTAATAAACCACAATCATCCCATGAAGACCACTGGGGAGGGGGAGGGGGAGCCTGAAACACTGTTTGCAAACTATAAAGTGCTGCATACATATAAGGCATTGGTTCACATTGAAATCTCACTTCAAACATAAGTTCTTTCTTAGGCTTCCTGGAGTCTTTGCAAAAATGTGCTTTATGATTCTTCCCAGGCCTTTGATACTATGCTGGGATTGTAGCAGAACCAAGAATTATTAAAAACAAAAAAGATGGAACTCACATACAGGGCCATCTGATTTAGCATGTGCTGCAATAGAGCAGGTGAGGGTATCATAGCAGGCACCAGTTTGGGTCTACAGACTAACAATGGTGAGAAGTGGTCCTCCCGGCAACCCCAAGGAGGAGTCTGATCCAGATCCTAATCAATAGAAGGTGCCCACAGGGTTTGGACCTGGTTATGCTTAGAGATTCTCTACTTCCTTACTGAACAGCCATGGTTCTGGGTCAATCCACAGCCCTCAGACCCTATGTTGACAGGTGTGGGTAGAGCAGTCTCCCCTTGGTCTAGGCGAGCAGGATGCAAAATGGTACAGTTCAGTTTAACTCCCATTTGGGGAGATTCTGCAAAGTGGCTGCTTTAACTAACAAAGCAAACATGTCTAGACTAACTTGACTTTGAAAAATAACTGAACGGCTTGATTAAGTAATCTCATGAACCTACTTTGCTTCTGGATGGTTCTAAGGGAAAGTCTACTAAAAGGTCAGTTAAATGTGTATTCATAAAAAGCCAAAACAGAACACTGAAATATATCCCAAGCCCTAGTCAAAAGCTTTTGGAAGAATTCAATTTAGGGGGAAAAAAACAAACAAAAAAACAACTCTTGAAATGTATAGGTTGGTGCTGGGAACCAGAGAACAAAGGTGGGAAAACAGTATGTCACAGTCCATTATTATCTCCTCCGTTACGTCTCCTTCCCTCAACAGGTGGCTGACATTGTGAGTCCTACACAATCAATGTTGTAATAACTGCTACATGATCATTTCCAGAGGAGAGATGAAAGCATCGGCTTCTCCTACCAGAAGCTGCAGGTCCCAATCTGAGGACACGAATGGTTACTTCTCTCCGGTGCCAACAGTAACTCATCACAGGCCAGCATGTTCCACTTGGTGTAGGAGCTTTGAAGAGTTTACTGCCCTGGTCTCTTATCTCACACAAGCTTCTAACACTACAGGTTTCTTCCTCTTTTGTGTGTGTGTGTGTGTGTGTGTGTGTGTGTGTGTGTGTTTTCTCTAGTTTGATATTTTTTCTTCCCTAATGCTTAGGTTGGCGGTTTTTTGTTTTGTTTTTCTTTTATTTCTTTTCTCTTTTTTTTGCAAAGTATTAAGACTTCTTAGTAAAGCTTGGGAAAATATTCAGCAACTATTTCCATTTAGTTTGCAGATAAAATTCAGGGGTTATTTCCATTTGAATGTCAAGCCATGGTTAAATGCTATACAGAAAACTGTGGTATGATGACCATTTGCTAGGGGTAGGGCCAACGTGGGGTTTGGGTGGTTTGTGGTTACTTTTATGGTGAAAAATATTCATGATGATTAGTAAGGGAAGACTTTCATATTGCTTCTCTAATGAAATTAGTTCTCTTTAACAGACCCCTAAATTTCTACAGGTCTTTAGGCAAAATACTACATTAGTTGTGTTTCATTTGGTTTAGGGCATAAATGGCATAAGATTTAAAGTTTATTTATCCAAAGGGATAATGTAAGATGAAAGTCCATTTCCAGTTAAGGGGGTGACTTAAAACAGAGAAATTTAAGCCCTCTGCAGGGAGAAAGGGAGGCTAGGAGGGAGAGAGGGAGGGAGAGAGAAAGAGATAAATCAGAAAATGAAAGATAATTATTGCATGCCCCCTCATTGATCCCACAAGATTTCCTGAGCATTCCTCATACATTATATATGTAATAACTCCAATGAATCAATCATCAATAGTATTTCTATTTTTCTCAAGCAAAAATGTATATCCTTTGAGAATATATACTGAGCAAAACATAGAATAGTATATCATCTTTTAAAACACTAGTAATTTGAACTTCTATAAATATACTTAAATAACAAACATTATAGATGGCTATTCACATAGGACACAATGTGACATCAACATACAAAAATAAAACAATCATGTTTTAACTCTCTTGTCGTTTTTGTTGGCTGGTTGTTGTTGTTTTTTGGAGTAACGGTATTTAAACAATTCAGATAACAGAATGATCTCAGCAATATTTATCCTGGGGAACCTAGACATAAAGTTATACTGTGCACAGGCACACACCCAAGGACAACTGCAGCAAACATTCCTTGCGGGACCTGTTACTGTCTCCTACAGTGGTTCAGAAATGCTGGGAAGGAGTAGAGGCCTCCAAGTATAAGGAGACATTTTTGTTAGCTGTTCTGTGGAAAGGAAAGATAATGAGATCTCACTTCACCCCCAGCTGGGGAAGTATGAAGCCATCAAGCTGTCCTTTGAGTGAGTGGAATACAGAACACGCCTCCTTCTCGGGTTCTCCCACACCCCACTCGCTATGAAGTGTTTCTCCACTCGTGGAAAAGGTACCACCTTTCTGGACCAGGGGCAGGGGATTTCAGTTCCACAAAAACATTTGTCCTTTTCCAGTTACTGCCATAGAAAACATTCCTTCATCCCACAAAATGATTTGGAGAACTCAGCTGCCCAACTCAGTAGAATTGGAGAACTGAATATTTCTATGGTAAAAAGGTGATCCTTCGTCCACGGACTGTTGTAATTCTCTTGAGAGCAGGGAACAGAAGCTAGAGTTTTCACATTCCACCTAGAGTCTGGCATAACTGAGCTCCCAGCGGGAACACAAAGACTGTTCAACTGGACTCCATCCCTCCAGTCTCCATGGGAACGCCACACCTGGAGGGAGTCCTGCTGCTCCTGGTGCTGGTCCTCACCAAGACTGCATCTCTACAGGAAGCTGATACTTGAGGAACTGGTCTCAGTTTTCCTTTTAAGGAAAAATGTAAGCTCTTGCAACATCTTGAAGAGTTGCTTGGGGGGAGAAGGGCAGAGAATGCTGGCTTGTTGTCAAACAGAACTTTCAACAGAGGCAGAGGAAGATGGTTTCTGGAGTCCCTAGGGGGAGCCTGCAGGGGCTGATGCGGACTCAGGGTCCTGCTGCTGCTGATAGATGTCCTGAATCAGCATGGTGTTCATGACCTTCCACTCCCTGTATTTTCTGGCTGTCAGCTTCGGATCATCCAGCAACTGGTTAATCATGGCCAGGTCATGTTCTTTACACTGTCCAAGTAGAAAATAAAGGGGGGGGATGGGGATTGTAGTGAGTATCTCAATTTCAATAAGCCACCTTCATCCCTTTTACAAATAATTGCACATACATATTCATAAAAATTATCAAAGTGTGTTTACCCGTTAATATTCAAATCCCTACAACAATCCTAAGATATATGGCAGGACATCTGTTAGGTATCCTACCCAGTGGAAGAACTAGACATACAGCCAAGGTCTCCTATGTGACGCTTCTCTGATTAACCCATTTTTGCACACCACAGTGACAGTTCTGTCTTAGTGTGACCATTATTCCTCCTGAAACTCATAACTGTATCATTATTTCAGTGGCCAGCCAAACTTCACCAAGTAAAATGGGAAACAGTGCTTTCCCTAAGATATAAGACAATAAAAAATATATATTTTTGTATTTTATCTTAATTTTTAATAAATCACACACACATTTATTTAATTAATATATGCAGAATAACTATACAGGCCATTTTTTTTATTCAAAGACTACTAACCTTCCTTGAAAACAGTATCTACTGCACTGGTGCTAATAGAGTATAGAATCTACTCATATTATTTCACCTCACCCTGCCTCCTCTGTAATCAATGACACACATTTCTGAAATGTCGGACCCAGGTTAGGGAAGCTTTCTGTAGTCAAGAAATGAGGTCAAAATAAGATGCAACAGCTTCCACATTCAAAAAAAGATCATTCAGTCCTAACAATTTTATCTCAAATCTATTCTTGCTTCCTCCATCCCTATGACTATCACCCTAATTTCAGACTAAGTCCAATAGACCACACTCGATCTGCTGTACAGCCTCCTAAAGGGGTCCCTGCCTCTAATCTTCACTTCAAATCCACCTTCCGTGTGGCAGTGCCGGGATCCACCTAAAATGCTGAGCCCCTTAATGGTTCCTCTTCATGTCCAAGGTTCTGTGGGCTGGAGCACCATTTGTTGCTCACCATGTTATGCTTAGATATTCATGGATTCCTCATACCACCTATTCTACAGCTTTGTAAGGAAGGTGATAATAAACATATTGAATTCATTGCTGTGTTCTTTATACCTAACACAATGCCAATTGCAGGAAGACATTCAATACATATATATTAATGAACCACTCTCTTTACCTACCTTCAGGATGGCATATGTGTAGCTAAAAATGTACAGCTGTGCTCACTGGTTATAGTTCAAACTCATGACCACTGCCATTAAGTGGACTTTCATCACGTTTTCTCATCCCTTTCCTCTCTCCCTCTTCCAAAGGACTAATTCAAAACTTCCTGTCTCTACTCAAGCCTTGCCCCCATCCTCCCTTGCAGCTGATGACCTTGTTCAATTGTTTTTAGGAAAAGAAACAATGAGAAGAATATTTCTCCCCAGTTCCTATCGCTCACTACCTACATCTACACAATTAATTTACTCAAATTCCATCTTTCAAAGAGGATTTTCATGCCTATCCTAATTAATTAGCGATCCCTCAACATTCTTTATCCACCTTCTCTTCTCTATAAATCTATCATCACTTTGTATACTATAAAATTACTTACTTACTTTGTTTATTTCTCCCTCTACCTAAATATAGCTCCATGAGGGCAGATAATTTTGTGTGATATACCCCCTGCTATATCCCCAAGTACCTGAAAGAATGACTGACACATGGTGGACATTCACTAAATACTTGATGAAAAAATTAATATATGAAATAATAATGAATGAACTACTTATTCATTTGCTTTTTAATTTCTTTTGCATCATGAACCCTACAGTGGGGCCTTGACTTACGAGTTTAATTCGTTCCGTGACGGAGCTAGTAACTCAAATTACTCGTATGTCAAATCAACAGTGAACGAGTGAGACACGTGATGCTGGGCTGATGTTGTGGCGTTCACTGTGACGTTCACTGCGCCAACTAGCAGTGGGGTATCTGAAGCTGGCTCGTAACCCGAATTTTAGCTCGCAACTCAAAGCAAAAAATCAGCCGAGAGACGGCTCATATCTCGAAAAACTCGTTAGTCGGGACACTCGTAAGTCAAGGCCCCACTGTATTTGGAACCCCCAAAAATCATCTCCGTAAACAAACAAAAATGTTTTTATACATGTTATACACACACACACACACACACACACACATACACACACATATACATCCTATATAAAGGTAGTATGCAAATCGACCAAACAGTGGAACAACCGGTCGCTATGATGCTCACTGACCATCAGGGGGCAAACGCTCAATGCAGGAGCTGTCCCCTCGTAGTCAGTGTGCCCTGTGGCTCACGGCTGGCGAGTGCCGTGGCAGTGGTGGGAGCCTCTCCTGCCTCTGTGGCAGTCGGACATCCTCTGAGGGCTCCCAGACTCCAAGAAGGTGCAGGTCGGGCTGAGGGACCCCCCCTGAGTGCACTAATTTCATGCACCAGGTCTCTAGTATATATATTATATGTTATATATGTATATCACATATCTATATCTGTCTAACCATATAGACATTTCCACATAGTTTTAAGGATTCTAGAATTGTCAGCACTTGTTTTATGCAAATGAAGTATCTGGTCATAGATGATCACAAACGTTAGTGGCACTCAAATCTATTGTTTTATTACATTTTTGTATTCTTCTTTTCCAGTTTCTAGATTGGCCAGAATAATATAGATTTCAAGAGAAAAGTACCCCCCATACAGAAGTCTGAGTGATGAGATTTATCATCTTGATTCAAGTGAATAAGGATGTGATAATAGATGAAGATCAAGACATATATTTAGGTTTAAGAAAAGAGAAAAAATTGTTCAGTAGGAAAGTAATCAAAGAAGGATAACAAGCAGGTGGCCAGGACCAGAAGCAGAGGGCGGCGAAGTAAGCGGGTAACTGGGGAGGGTTCCTGACAGAAAGTCGAGCCAGGGCCCAGAGAGTTTTCTTTCTTCTCTCTGAGTTCTCAACATTTATGCTCCCATCAAAAAACAGTATTAAAAAAAAAAAGCTTTCATCCTCTAACACCATAGTCTATTCATATGAAGTTATTTAAGGATTCTTACTTTTGCTCTAAAGAAATTTTGACATCTGTTCAGAGAGAGATCCTAATATTTTACTGAAAAACAAATAAGAGCTTTGCAGTTGAACAAAATTTGGAAAATTAATTTTTAAAGGCAAATGTGCACTAATCATCCCTCTAAATCCGATAAAAGGCTTTAGGAAAGGGTCTCTTCAACTTCGGGCTAACACCACACATGTTTTATAGTCTAAACAATCCAAGTGTCTTACCATTTGGCTCAAGTCTGTGTTAGCTTTTAATGGATAAAAGAAAAACACTGCAGACAAGAATTTAGAGGAAGGGAATTAATGGAACAACAAGCCCTCTGAGCTCCTTCCTGGACCTAGCACCCTGGACTCAGCAGCATCACGCTGGGTCCTGCTCTCCCAATGCTTTGAGCCACTTTTACAACATCATCCTTGCTTTCTGGCAGGTAGGCTGGGCTTGGTAGGGCTTCCAAAAAATAATGTGAAAGACAGATGCTATAATTTCATTTTTCACTCCAAATATGCAGCAGATTAACTTGATTCAAAACCTAAGCATTGAAATTGTATTCTATCGGAGCAGTTGGGCAAAGAAGGGTTAGTTCCTCTTGACATAGACCAGGGAAACCCTGAGATAAACTTTCAAGCAGACCCCTTAATTATTCCAGTAATCATTCATTATGAAATAAAGGCAGACTTAGCCAAAAGTCAGTGGATGTTGAGCTATCAGAAATTCCTAAGATCTATATTAGAGCATGACATGATAGTCTTCTCAGTGTTCTTGAAGAATTTCCACATTTGTTCCAATACAATCCCCATACAGGGATATTTTTTTATGTATGGAATGTGCCTATCACTAATATAAACACTATTGTTAAAACAGTTCCCTTGTTTCTGCATGAAACTGTTGTCTCTGCTTGTCCACACTCGAGCTTTGAAGTGTGTTGTGTTTTTTAAATAAATCTTGATGTAACATATACAGAGAACAGCACACACACAATAGGGCTGGTACTTGATGAATTATCACAAAATGGACCAGTCTGTAACCACCACCAAAGTCAAAAAAGGACCCTTACCAGTATCTCAGAGGCTGTACTTGTGGCCCCTCCCATCATATCCTTCCCTCCTCCTCAAAGACAACCACCATCCTGACTGCTTTGCATTTTAAAGCCAGAGAAAGACAAGTACCATATGATTTCACTTATATGTGGAATCTAATGAACGAAATAAACTAACACAATGGAAACAGACTTATAAATGCAGAGAACAGACTAACAGTTATCAGAAGGGAGGTTGGAGGGGCTGTGTGAAAAATGAAGGGATTAAGAAAACAAACAAAAAAACTCATAGACAACAGTTTGGTAATTACCAGAGGTGGAAGGGGATAGGGAAAGGTAGGAGAGGGTAAAGGGAAGAAATGGTGATGTAAGGAAACTTGACTTGGGGTGGTGAACACACAATGCAATATACAGATGATGTATTATAGAATTGTACCCCAGAAACGTGTATAAATGTATTATTCAATGCCATTGCAATATATTCAATTAAAAATTAATTAAAGATGGTTAAAATAATTCTTATAGCCTTCTGACTTGAATAAATATACAGCACTAAATTATCTTTGTCCAATGAATAGTTTGATGTGCATTTTTTTCACCAAAGTCAAGTTCCACACAATCATGTCTTCCTTCCTCCTATGAGGTTGATAGGAACAGGTGACATGGATGATGTTTCACAGCCCCAGCATCACACTTTCGTGAGGCCTAAGGGATTTGTGGAAAGGGCTTCCTTCCAGGAATGTGAGAGTGGTTCTTCAGTGGGCATTATAACCCCTGACATGGCCCCCAGTGCTCTTTGCTCCCAGGTATTCATGCCCTTGTATAATCCCCCTCTGTGGATCCATGCTGGCCTAGTGACTGGCTTCTAAGGACCAGAATACTGTAAATACTGTGAATGTAACGGGATGTCATGACTGACATGGGCATATGATCCATCTTGTTCACTCACTCTCCTTTTCTTACTTGCTCTCAAGGAAGCCAGTTTTCATTTTGGGAGCTACCCTGAGGAAGGGCTGCAGGGCAAGGAACTGTGTGGCCTCCCACCAACAATGAACACCTGAGACCCTCAGTCCAGCAACCTGTGAAGACCTGAATTCTGTCAACAACCTCATGAGAGAGACTGGGAGTACTGACTCCCCCAGGGGAGGAAGGAATGCAGTCCCAGCTGAGGCCTGGATCACAGGCCCTTGAGGGCGAAGCTCCTCAGCAAGCCATGCCCGGATGCCTGACCCACAGACATTGTGAAATAAGTGTTTATTGATTATGGCTGCTAAGTTTTAAGATTTTTTTTGTTACCTAGCAATAGATACCTAATGCACAGGGGGAAAGGAAAAAGCTGGATTGAACAATTATATGGCCACAGTGCACAGAGAGCAGGAGATTACAGAGAACCACATGAGGCCGCTAAAACCTTTGAATTCCATGTATAAACCTAGCCTCTCAGTGGCCAGGCTAGGACATGGTCTTGTGATGGTCTAGAATCCTAAGCCTGCTGTTGTATGAGAGGTGGAGAACACAGTCTTTCTCCTTCTAGAAATGGCCTGCACTGCCTATCCTTTCCTTAGCCTCCATTTCCTATGTCTCCCAACATGGGCTAAAGCATGATCCACTGACATACATTTACCCAAGCCAGTTCCTCCTCCTTGAATGCCCTTCCTTCTCATCCTGCTATTCTTTTTTGTTTTATTTTGTTTTGTTTTGTTTTTCAGAGAGGAAGAGAGAAGGAGAGAGAGATAGAAACATCAATGATGAGAGAGAATCATTAATCAGCTGCCTCCTGCACATCCCACACTGGGGATCGAACCTGCAACCCAGGCATGTGCCCTTACCGGGAATCAAACCATGACGCTCAACTACTGAGCCACACCAGCTGGGCTCATCCTGATATTCTTCATCTCTTACTCATTTGTCAGTTGTCAGCACTGTCCCTAACGGCCTCAGATAGGCAGCTACTGCCTTCATCTGGACTACCAAAGCACCCTAAGCTTGTATCAACTACAACATCTTAGCACATTGCATTCTAACTGTTTTCTTCTGTTTCCATTGTCAGGTGGGGTCCATTCAATAGTTCCAGTGCCCTAGAATAGTGCTTGGTCCATAGTAAGATTTGGGAAATATTTGTTCAATGAAAAATATATTCATTTATAGCAGTTACCACAATTAAGTTAGTAAAATCCCAACATACGAAGGCATAGTACATCAAGTAACCAAACATGTATCAATTTTGTACATAATGTGAAATGTAACATATTTGCCTTTAAAATGTGTGCCAGTGATGTTTTTCATCAATAAATGTTAGGGAATTTTTCTGCATTTGGATTTTATTTGTATAATTAAAATACCCCTTTCCCTTTTCTTTTTCAGTCTCATTTTTGCAGCCTTATAGGGTGCTGAGGTCTTCTATTGACTAACTGGGACATCTGACTAAGAGTCACTCAGCCATGTCTTTGTACCCTTGTGCTTTGATTGCTGATATTTCTTTCTGGAAAGAGACTCAAATTCTTGATACAGAAGGACATGCACAAAACAGAAATTAATTGCAGGATCTATCAAGGCTTTTCAGAATCTATAAATCCTTTGCTAGTTCAGGACCAGTTGACCAAGTATCCTGGCCTCCTCCTGTTCATGCTATAATCTAAATGTGAAAGCAGAATGCTTTTGTTATGAGGACTCATTTTAGTTACAGGAGGCCCTGAAAATAGCATCAGTACATCCTGCACACTCTCCCTCATTCCCATTGTGAAAACATCTGCTGGTCTATTACCGTGAAGTATATATTTCCTACTGCTCAGCTCTCGTGGCGTATCTTGGCTGCAGAGCCTACAGCTGAGAGTCACTAAATCTTTGCTCTATATGAAGTCTAGAAAATTTCTTCTGGATGTAGTACAGAATAGTGGCACTTCGTGATAAATCAGTGGAATCCCAAAATCTTATTAATATTACTGTTTATTCTCACAAGTTAACTATCTTAAGCGCTCATCAACATCTGTTGGGCTAGGTAAAAAGGTACACACACAAAAATTATTACACATGGTCCTTGACTTCTAAGGAGCTTAACATTTGAAATGTTTTATCAGCGTGAATATAAAAATCAAGGCCTATGTAGAAAAGTAGATGGGTTACCCCTGTGAGTATTGTGGTGCTTCAAGAACACCAAAAGTCACCTCATCCCACAGAGACTGGACTTGCTTTTACTTCCCTCCCTCCCCGCCCCGCCCCCACACACAAACACACAAAACACACAAAACACACACACACACACACACACACACACACACACACACACACACAGTGGCTAGCATGAATCTCTGCAGAACCAGCCATTCTTTACCCCACATCCACAGAGTTCATCTAGAGTTTGAAATTTTTTACCTTTAATGTGCTATTCAAGGTTCGGATTTTGTGGAGTTTCTCATTTATGGATGGATTTTTACACCGCCTCACAAAGGACTTTCTCAACTCCTTTCTGGTTGAAGGTCGTCGGTCCCCAAGAGGAGATAGACTGGCTTGCTCTAATGACTTGTAGAGCTTCTCCATTTCATCATCTCCAGACACTTTTGTTTCTTCTATTAAAATAAAAAAAAGCAATAACAATAAACCCAGTTAAAATCAAGGTGAGAACACTGGACACGGTGGTCCTAAAACAAGGCCCTGCTGACACAATGATCTCAGACTTCCAGCTTCCAGAACTGTTAAGCAATAAATTGTTGTTGTCTAAGTCACTCAGTTTATGGTACTTTGTTTTGGCAAAGTCATGTTCCCTTTGAAGACGCTAGGGAAGGAAGGATCTATTCCAGGCCTCTCTCTGTGCTTCTGTTGGTTCCTTGGCTTGCGGCAGAATAACTCAGTCTTCACAGGGTGTTCTCCCTGTGTGCGTGCCTCTGAGTCCAAATGTGTCCCTTTTATAAGAACACCAGTCATATTGGACTCGGACTCACCCTAGTGACCTCATCTTAACTAATTACATCTGCACCTTTTCTGTTTCTAATGAGGTCACATCCTAAGGTACAGGGGTCAGGACTTCAACATAGGAATTTTGGAGGAACACAATCAAACCCATAATAATTCACCATCTAGCCAGCCAAAATTCATGTCCTTCTCTCATGCAAAACATATTCATACCATCCCAACATCCCCAAAGTCTTAACCCATTCCAAAATCAACGCTAAGTTTAAAATCTAATCCAAATTTCATCTATATCTGGTATTGGAGAGACCCAAGGAATGTTTCATCCTGTGGCAAAATTCCTCTCCATCTGTGAACCTATGAAACCAAAAGAGTTACGTGCTTCAAAAATACAGTGATGGCACAGGCAAACCCTAGCAAACTAATACACACCCTCAAGCTTCAGAATCACTTTCCCAGATGACATCTAACTGCCATTGAAAGAAGAAACCTGCCTGTGGTCTGTGGCTTTGAGCAGATAATGGTTATTTGTTCTGCTTCCTCCACTCACGTTCCTAACCAAACCTTCCAGCCCCAGCCCAAATGCTTCTAGCGAAGCAACTCTACCCGAGATGCAGGGGACCATTTGTGCTAGGTTAATCCAATGGCAGCTCCATCATGCTGGCCACAGTCATTGATTTAGGAATGAGCATGGGTTTCAGAGCAGGCCAGCTGGAGCCAGGGACCTCAATAACTATAAACCCAGTTAAAATCTTACCAAAAAACTTTGGTTTGGGGTTATCACAGAATCAATCTCCCTTTTTTCCTAAACTGAGTGGTATGATGATGTGGACTAGAAGATTCCAGGAATCATGAGAATGGAGCCAATCTATAGGACATGGCTGAGACATGCATTTAGTGACACCATTGAAGTTCTCAGCTTACTGGAGTTTTCTCTCTCCCTCTCCCTTTCTCTCTGAAATAAATTTGTATATCTATATAGTAGTAACATAAAAGGGGAGGTGGGGAGTGGATGGGTGGGTAGGGAGAGATTAACCAAAGAACTTATATGCATAACCCATGGACACAGACAATAGCGTGGTGAGAGAGAAACATCAATGGTGAAAGAGAATCATTGATCAGCTGCCTCCTGCATGCCCCACACTGGGGTTCGAGCCTGAAACTTGGGTACATGCCCTGGGGGAGTGCAGGGTGGAAGGGGTAAAAGGGGAAAATGGGGGACATCTGTAATACTTTTAACAATAAAGATACATTTTTAAAGAGTGGTAACAAAAACTTGTACATGAATGTTCAAAGTAACACTATTCACAGAGACAAAACGTTGGAACAGCCTAAATGTTCATCAATTGATGAATGGATAAACAGATTGTGGCCTATACACACAATGGAATATGATTCAGTAATTTAAAAAAATGAACATACTACAACATGGAAGAACCTTGAAAACATTCTGCTAAGTAACAGAAGCCAATGCCCAAAGACCACATGCTATGTGAGTCCATTTATATAAAATGTCCAAAATAGGCAAACCCACAGAGACAGAAAATAGATTAGGGGTTTCCCCCAGGGAGAAAAATGGGGGTTGACAGCTAAAGTGTACAGGTTTCTCTATGTGGTGCTAAAAATGTTCTCAAATTAGATTATGGCCACAGTTACACAACCCTGTGAATATACTAACAACCACTGAACTGTGTGTTTTTATGTGTGAATTTTATGATAGGTGAAACATATCTCAATAAAGCTGTAAAGAAAGTAAACTTTTATGAGATCATCAAGACCACTGGTAACACCTTCACAGAAATACGAAGCATGCTAGCAGTCCTGCAGGTAAGCTGGAGACATGGCAAGTTTTAAGAAAATTAAATACAATGACATCTGAGTCTTAGAGGGGACATTAGGGTTGGGACTCTCGCAGTTTTCAGACACACCAGAAAATGGCCATTTTATATAAAGGACAAGGCAAAAGTAGGCTTACAGTTGTTCCTATAGAGAATAATACAATAATCAATAAATAATAATACAAAAATAAACTCTGTTTTACATACTCACAACTGTAAACCTACTTCTGTGAAACCCTGTGTTTTTTATAGCTAGTAGGCAGGTGAGACTCTACTTCTAATAAAGTCTAAATACATAGCCTTCAGGACTACAGTATTTTTAAAGTAAGTAATACATATTTAATAAACTTCAAGAAGCAAATCAAGCAAGCATATAGCAAAGATACACAGAGTGGTTTCTTTAAGTTTCTCTCTGTTCACTAAGCTGGTAAATTATTCTACTAAAATGTATGATAGAAAATAAAAGTACTCTTGACTAATACATTAGTTTGTAATTATGTCAGTTTTAGTAAAATGATTATATTAAGATTATGTATCTAATTCAACAGATATTAAATTGGTAAAGATAAAAATAATTAGAATCTTAGAATAATGTGACATAAAATACATTTCATAAATGAAAAAAGGACTGCCTTTTGGATAATTTTATTATTGTTTAACATACTTATATGGGTATATATTTATGTTAAAATATCAGAGGTATCTCTCTTCTACACACACATATTTCTTTCCCTCACTTCCACTTTGGAACATTAGCAATGAGAATATATGTAGGTGTGTGTGTGTGTGTGTGTGTGTGTGTGTGTGTGTAACTTTAAAATTAACACACAGTTGAAGTGGACCTATTTAAGATTACTGAAAGTTAATACAGAATCCACCTAAAATATGAACAAATAATATTCTCTTTTTGGATCCATTTTGAAATTGGAGATAATAGTGAGATAAGGTTAAAGCTCTTGGAGAAATAAGGAGGAAAATGAAAGGCAAGTTATTGCATTATTCTTACTTCTCAGCCATCATCTCTCCTTAGCAGAAACCTAAAACTGAAAGCCTCTGTGTCTAACTTCTAATAACCTGACTCCAGAAAAGCCCACAAGCAGGAGGACAACAAAATAAAAAATGGTGATGCGAGTCGTCAAATAAAAATATCCTTACTGGCTCTTTTGTGTCGTGATCTGAGAGGCGTACAATGTATTGCTAGATACTCAGGATCTAACCATGCCCACCCCTAGACAAGGACTTTATATTGTTTTCACTGCTGCTAGTGGCTGGTGCTTAGGTCTTCACAGGGCCATTAAATGAGCATTCAGTAATAACAGAAACAGATGATAAATAGAATCATAGGGGAACAAAAGGATATAAGCACACAATGAAACAGAGCTTGCACCTGAGCCCAAAGCAAAGGTGAGTCCTTTCCCAGTTGCTATATGAAGATTAGCACTGGCCTGTTAGCCCACAGGACTACTCCTGTACCTTTAAGGGGCTTCTCTGTAAAGTAATATTGTAAAAAGCTCTCTTTCACATTCTTATGTCAATATTTTTCTAAATTATAATTACATATCAGGAAGCACAGGATTATTTCTCCTATTTTACCAGATTGTAAAAACAGCAAGAAAAAAGATGGGCAGGAAAGACCACTGCTCTCTCCCCCATTGGACACAGAAGCCAGGTTAATTATTTCCACTTCCCTTGGCTTCTGATAGGAAATAAACGAATTCTGTCGGACAGCCAAGTGTTTCCAATGCAATTGTTATCCTTCCTCTCCAGAGTATATTTTAGTCTTCTTCCGTAAATTAACAAGACTTTAATTCCCTTCTCCACATAAGGCACTTCATAGTCTATCTCATCTAGCCTCACCAGTGCTTTGCCAAGAAACGTGAAAACTATTTTTATGTTATGGATGCGAAGAAATGGAGATTCTTGAAACACAGTAAATAATCTTTCCCAAATGTAAATCCATGATGGAAGTAAGAATAAAAGTTCAATCCCACAAGGTGCTTCTAGACCAGTCTTCTCAAACTTTGACAGGCAAAAGTCACCTAGAGATTGTGTTACAATGCATATTCTGATTAAGTCAGGCCAGGATGGTGCTGAGATTCTAAATGTTTAACAAGCTCCCAGGCAATGCCAGCACTGCTGGCCCATGGACCATACAAAGAGTAACAAGGCTAGACTGTGTCATCAATGTCAGGATTGTGTCACCAGCCTCAACTCATCGGAAGAGAAAGGGACTGGAGTCACAATGAGAAAGGTGGGACTTGTCTATTTGCTCTGAGCTACATCCTAATGAAATATATATATTTACAGCTTTGTTCACAGGAGTATGTCCAGAATCCCTGCTCTAAAGCATGGTATCTCATATGTTGAGCTGGCACGATTTTGAGGGGAATGTTGGTGACACTTCACATCTGTTAGATCAGCTCAGCTCGCCTCGAGGGGACAGACTAGTCAACTTTCTCCAAACTTAGGTCAGTAATCGAATAATTTAGACTCAGGACAGACATGGTATTTTTTGTTAACACAATCTTTCTTGGTGACATTAGTAAATGAGACATAACAACGTTTTTAACTAATGGTTAGAAGTTCACTCCTTTCCAAGATTATGTCAAATGAATGTGCTCCTCCCTTCTCCACCTCCCATGTATTCAAGCCTATCGTCTGCTTCGGATGGGCCAGGGGTGCTCCTGGAGGCCAAGAATTCACTGTCAGCAGATCCTCTCTTTAAAAGCTGTATTTTCAACTTTGCCTCTCCCACTATTTTATTTTTAGTGTTTCCTTGTGCTTTCTAGAATGTGGTTTTTATTTTCTTCCTAGAACATAAGTTCTGGCTTCAGAAGACAAGGGGAATTCATATGCCATATTTCACATTAGAATTTGAAAGGGAACCTTTGGAGATTAAAAAAGCCTCAACGCTGCTCCAAAGTAGACAATGTTAGTTTCCAAACGTGAAACACTTGGAAAGGTTTAGGCAGAAACAGCGCTCCCTGTTTCTACAGAACAGCAATGTTCTGTTGGAGAAAGGAAAGACCATGGAAGGCATCGGTCACAAAGAGAAGAAATCATGAGAGCCACTGGGACATTCTGTGTAGCTTTTAAGGTTTTACAAATGTTATTTCATACAACATCTGATGCCAATAGATTAAAAGCATTTTGCAGGCTTTCTCTAGTGATTCTGACAACTCTACAATGTAGAAAAAAGACTTACATCATAATGATGAGCAAATTTAAATTAGATAACTAAGATAAATCTGGGTAACTAATTTTTACTAGTAGTTAGGATGCTACTGACCTAGAACACTAAGAGAGCATAATTTTGAGGGGGATTCTGCCTGTTTTTGCTGCTGTGCATGCTGGTGGAGATAGCTTCAGTATGAAGTTTTAACTATGGGTGAAGTATTATGTTAACTGCTCTACCAACAGTATCTCATTATCTTTGTAACAACCCCATGAGGAAAGTATTATTAATCCTGATATACATGAAAGAAAAATATAAAGGACATAGAAGTCTTTCTATGTCCATGCATAGAAAGATTAAAAACCTTGACCAGGGTCACAAGGAGACAAACCTAGGTTCTGACCCAAAGTTCATTGTCTTAGATACTATGCTATACTATGAAAATATTTGATATACTTTCTTTTGAATAAATTATAATGGTAGTTATTTCAAAATAGGTAATATACAGTCACTGGGGTGGTAGCTGGCTGAACTGGGGCACCAGACCCCAGGGCAAGAAATTCATGAGCTAGACAGAAACCTGGTAAATAGGCCAGATAATCGGATTCTCTGCTTGGACATTTGAACTAGACACCTGTAGGTAAAATTGGGAGCAGAGGGTGAGATTCAAGGTCATGGTAGACTGTGGCCCTGGATGCAACAAAGATATAAGTGCTTAGAAACAGACAAGCGAAGTTGGAAGAATGGTATTTGGGAATGAGGTGATTTTTTGAAAAATGGCAGGTAAAAGAAATTCTGTAAGAGAGAAAATAGATTGAGAGAAAGTCAGAGTAAGCATTCAAGTATAAAGATAGTATTTTTACTTGTGCTCTTGTAAATCTGAGAAAAGAGTAGTTTCACTTTAATTTTCCTCATTTTTCCATATTTGTTTTACCATCTCTGCTGAGTCATATACCTATTTTCTCTTGGATGTTTGATGTTTCTATTAAGTAAGGCAACTCACTACTCCTGTATTATTGCTTTTATTATAAGAGCAAATCTAATCTAGTAGACAACCTTTAATATTGTTTTTGTTTTAGTATTATTACTCTTTTGGCTGTAATTTTTAGAAATAATCTAAGATTGAGTCCATTGCCCGAGCATCTGATATATAACCTTACTTCTCAAATCAAATAATCCCATTTATCTTTAAAATGTATTCTTTCAATTGTATTAACACCCAGGATCTGGTAAAATATGTAATGCAGTCATAAAACTTCTGTATTTGCCCACATCCTAAGAAAACAAAAAATATTGGCACGCATATTAAAAAGACATATGGGCAGGTTTTCATTTTCTTTTTAAAAGATATTTATGAGGTGGAGATTGAATGGGAAATAAATGGGGGAAAATAGCTGGAAAAATAGCCTAAAACCAAGGGTACAAATTCAATGCACTATAGAGAAATATGCCAAGTTGGCCCCATAACATACTGGGTCCATCATCCATGTGGCTTCATGATAGAGACAAGTGAGAACAACAGATAGAAATGGAAGACCAGAAGGAGGAAAGGACAAGAGCACTGAGGCAAGAGGAAGGAAGAAGTCACCCTATCTCAGTTTCACTAAGCAGAAAATGAAGGTTTGGAACATATAAATGCCCTTACCTTTTTAAGATGAAGCTCTCTTTTTCTTATTTCTATTATTGTAGAAAATCCTTAATGTACAGTAAGTCCTCACTTAACCTCGCCAATAGTTTCATGGAACTGCAGTGAAATGTATGCTGAAACCTATGTTACCATAGGCTAATTGATATAAATAAGAGTTAAGTTTCTACACCATCTCACCAACATTATAATGAAATAATATTGAATGAAATGACATTATTTAAGGACCTACTGTACATATTTAGAGTTATGTATTTAAATATGGCCATTAAATCCCTACTAGGAAAACTTTTTTTTCCCAGAATATCATAATCCTATGGAGTTGAAATTATCTAATGCTACAGGAAACTGAATGTGCTGGAAAACATATGACTCATCCTTGATTCCTCTCTTTCCTTCACACATTTGATTCATTCATTTATTCAACTCATCCATCAAATACTCTGTTAATGTCCACTGTGTGCTGGGGATGGACTTAAACAGAGTAGAATTTTATCTTTACAATATATCCCAAATATGTGTATTTTTTCTCCCCTGAACCCTCATTGCTACCATCTTAATCCAACCAACATTATTTGACTTTGGCCCATTTCAATAGCTACATGGTCTATGTTAGCTTTCTAATATCCATTTTCCATATAGTGAAGTCATCTCTTAAAAATGAGCATCGACCTATGAACCACGAGGTCACAGTTCAATTCCCAGTCAGGGCACATGCTGGGGTTGCAGGCTTGATCCCCAGTGTGGATCATGCAGGAGACAGCCAATCAATGATTCTCTCTCATCATTGATGTTTCTATCGCTCTCTCCCTCTTTCTTCCTCTCTGAAATCAATAAAAAAAGATTTGTAGTGTATCTATATATGTATATAATATGTGTGTGAATGTTATGTAAAAAAATGAAGCAG
>NW_005871173.1:1014369-1061331 GCF_000147115.1 Myotis lucifugus
AGTCAGGGGAGCCCTAGCTTGTTTGGCTCAGTGGATAGAGTGTTAGCCTGTGGACTGAAGAGTCCTGAGCTCAATTCCAGCCAAGGGCACATGCCCAGGTTGTGGGCTCAATCCCCAGTAGGGGGCATGCAGAAGACAGCCAATCAATGATTCTCTCTCATCATTGGTGTTTCTATCGCTCTCTCCCTTTCCCTTCCTCTTTGAAATCAATAAATATATATTTTTAAAACTATAAACCACACCATAACACCCTCCAGCTTCAATTTCTCCAAAAACATATCATTGCACTTGGAAAAAGATCCAAACATCTAACAGGACCCAACTACTGCCTCAGAAGCCAGAATGCCACTGAGTTCTCCAATTCCTTTGTACGCCTCCCCAGCCCACTCGGCTTCAGACACTACAATTACTCATGTGTTTGTGGGGATGCAGGTGTAAAGAAACCTGCAGGGATGTCAGTCATATAAAAGTACAGCACATACAAATACACGTAGGTTTATGTGAGTGGGCTCTCTGATGTTTGCACAACGGTAAAATCGCCTAACAGCGCA
Organism: Myotis lucifugus; assembly: GCF_000147115.1. NCBI lineage: Eukaryota > Metazoa > Chordata > Mammalia > Chiroptera > Vespertilionidae > Myotis > Myotis lucifugus. The sequence goes on from NW_005871173.1 coordinate 1,014,921, forward strand.
TTTCTCAGAATGAATCCCCATCGATAAGTGGCATCTGTATTTAGTTACTTCTGTTTCTATCATTAAGTAGCCTGTACTGCTTCACTGGTAGTTATAAAACAGGAAGGAAATTGTTCTGGTTATACAATGTGGCTTGGCTCACATCACATCTAACCCAACCCTGTGTCTTGCTGATTACTTATGCAGAATTATTCTTAATCAGGTGGTTAAAATCTCAAGCTCTGGAGTCAAACAAAACTGCATTCCAAACACAATTTTCACACGTACTAGGTGCATGACCACTTTCAGCAGTCTACTTAACCACTTTAAGCCCGGTTTTCTTCATGCATAAAATAGAAGTGGCAATAAAGTACTACTTTTAAGTTTGTTTTAGTGGAGAAAGAAGATCAGGCACACGACAAAAATGCCTGTAACCAGCATTTCTATCAGCATTGTACTGCATGGCCAACCCAAGGCAAGAAATGTATATGGAAGTTTAAATGGCCAAGAATATCCCAAACACTCTTTAGAAAGACCAAGTTAGAAAGACTTGCCCTATCAGCCATTAAGACTCTATTTCTAAAAGGGTATGAGTCAGGGTAGGAAAAAATAGACTGATGAACGACAGAAGTCTAAGAAGCAACAGCACTGGATTTACAACAAAGATGGCATTGGGACTCATGTGGACATCTTGGAGAAAGATGGATTTTACATAAATGATATTAGAAAAATGACACATGCATACGGAATCAGATGATAGCAGGCATAAGTAGACCGGGATATATGCATAAGAATTCTCACTCAGAGAATGAAAAGACAAGCCGAAGACTGGGAAGAATTATTTGCTACCACTTATAAAAGGTCTTGTATTTAAAATATACAAAGAACTCAACAATGAGAAAAAAAACAAATTAAAAGTGAGTAAAACATTTCAGCAGATACCTCACCAAATAAGATATACAGAAAGCAAATAAGCATAGGAAAGGATGCTCAACATTTTATATCATTAGAGAATTATAAATTAAAACAAAGAGATACCATGACCCACCTGCTAGCGTGGCAAAATTCCAAAACACGGACAACACCAAATGCTGGTGAGGATCTGAAGCAACAGAAACTCTCATTCCTTGCAGATGGGAATGCAAAACGGTACAGCCAATTTGGCGTTTCTTATAAAACTCAACATAGCCTTGCCATACACTCCAACGATTGCACTCCTAGGCATTTACCCAAATGAGTTGAAATTTTTATATCCCACACTGAAATCTGTACACAATGTTATAGTAGCCTTATTTGTAATCTCAAAAACTTAGAAGCAACTAAGATATCCTTCAATAAATGAATGGATAACAAACTGTGGTACATCCATACAATGGAATATTATTCAGCCATAAAAAAGCAATGAGCTTTTTAACCCACAAAAATGCATGGAGGACATTAAAATGCATACTGGAAAGAAGGCAATCTGAAGACCATACCTACAGTATGATTCCAACTATATTACAGTCTGGAAAAAGGTAAAATTAAAGAGTAAAAAGATCAGTGGTTGTCTGGGGCCTGGGAAAGGGGTGGAAGACAGGGTGGAGTGGAGCACAGGAGATTTTTATGACACTGAAACTATTATTTATAATGTTGTGATTAATGGTGGACATATGGCATTATGCACTTGTCAAAACCCATAAAACTGTACAGAACAAAGAGTGAGCCCAAATGAAAACATGGACTTCGGTTCATAAAAATTTGTCAACATTAGTTGTTCGTTGTATCAGGTAAACCACACTAATGCAAGATACTAATAATAGCGGCAATTGTGTGTAGAAGAAGAGGGATTATATGGAAATTCTCTGTACTTCCTGCTCTATTTTTCTGTAACTCTAAAACTGCTCAAAAAGATGTATATTAATTTTTTTAATTTTTAAAATTTTTTTATTGATTTCAGAGAGAAAGGGAGAGGGAGAGAGAGAGATAGAAACACCAATGATGAGAGAAAATCATTGATTGCTGCCTCCTGCACGTCCCCTACTGGAGATGGAGCCTGCAACCCGGGCATGTGCCCTTGACCAGAATCGAACCCAGGACCCTTCAGTCCGCAGGCCGACACTCTATCCACTGAGCCAAACTGGCTAGGGCTCTATTAATTTTTTTAAAAGAATGTTCATATCAGCATTTATTATAACAACCCAAAGCTGAAAAAATAAAATGTTCAGCAACAGTAGATCAATTTCTTGTGGTATATGAAAACAACTGAGTACTATAGAGCAATGAAAATAAACTAATTCCTCTTACCCAGGGCGGCTCTCACAAAGGCATTGGTGGAGCTGAGAAAGCAAGAGGTGGGTCACCTGTGCCTGAGACCAATGGCACTGAGGTCAACAATTATAGAGCCAAGATTTTCCCAGTAGTAAATATGTATTCCCATTTTCAGAGCATAGTTCAAAAAACAGGATCACTAGGAAATCTTCTAGGGACTACACATTAAGTAATAGAGACAGAAGACCAAGCTCAGTCTTCACCTTGATAGGCACGCTATAGAACCCCTCATGGCTCACCTTTGCTTCCTCTATTTCCACAGCCAACTCAGCTAGAAGCTAAGAGAATAAGTCTCCTCTTATTCTCTTCTACTCCATTTTCTAAAGCTGACCTAATTCCATATAATAAAACCCTAATATGCAAATCAACCGAACAACGGAACGACCGGTGGCTATGACACACACTGACATCAGAGGGCAGACACTCAACGCAGGAGCTGCCCCCTGATGGTCAGTGCGCTCCCATAGGGGGAGCGCTGCTCAGCCAGAAGCCTCAGGGCTGGTGAGCGCAGCAGCGGTGGCGGGAGCCTCTCCCGCCTCCGCTGCAGGCAGGTGGTAAAGAACAAGGGGTCCCGGACTACGAGAGCCCCAGACTGCGAGAGGGATGTCTGACTGCCAGCTTAGGCCCAATCCCTGAGGGCATCAGGCCTAAGCTGGCAGGCAGACATCCCCCAAGGGGTCCCGGACTGCAAGAGGGTACAGGCCGGGCTGAGGGACCCCCCTTCCCCATTGCATGAATGTCGTGCACCAGGCCTCTAGTTTTTTATAAAGTATAATTTAATCACTAGATTAACCTGGTTAGAATGGTCATCCATTACTTACTGAAATAAACTAACAACTAGCCCAGTATTCAACATCATCTAAGTTTCTTTTCCATCTCTCTTTCCCATGTCTTTTATCTCTATGCACAGAACCTCCCACTTAGATGTCACATTCTATACTTTGAGTCCCTGCTCTCTTTTAAATCTCTCAAGTACTTCGTATCTCTCTGTGACACCTATTTTCCCCTGCTTTCTTTGGTTAAATGTGTCTTATTCCTCCCACTCTCCCTATTAGATGTTAGAATGTTTTATACCAGCAATTATATCTTGCTCATCTTTGTATTCCCTTTAACACAAAGTACCTGAATAGATGTAAGGTATTCAGAAAAGTAATAAAAATAATGCTAAATTGAATGGAGTTCAGTATTCAACATTTTCTTCTTATTATCTTCTTACTTCCTAAACAGACAGGCCACAAAATTCCTACAGCGACATCTGAAGTAGCTGGCTAAAATAACGTGTCACCTATACTGTTCACATTAAAACTGTAAAAAAAAAAATTGCAAAATTCTAAAATCTGGCTTATTTATGCCACTTTCTTGGGATGTCATGCATGCTCTAGTGTGCTTGTCTTTTCATTAAAACTGCTTTTTATTCAACATGATTCCCCGATTAATTCTGGCTGTACTTGTACTTGAAAATATATTTGCATAAATTGGGTGTTAGTCTCATTAGTGGTTTTTAGCTTTCAGCATCCAGGGTATGGTCACTCAATTCATGCAGTAAATATAATGAAATTGTTTCCACGTTGTTAACACAACGTAAATAGAGACAACAATGCGAGTCAACATCACACAGGCATAAGTCAGGGGCCAAATGGCCTCTCCCAAAGGAAAAATACAGCACAGAGTACAACTGAGCTGAGATGAGCATTCCATTAACCCCATCGTCTCTTTGCCCCTTGGCTTTGTAGAAAGACTTGGGGAAGAATCCGGACAGCTCTGGAACTCTGCAGCTCCCAATGTGGACAGGCAATAGGATGCAATTAGCATTGTGCATGTTTAATAGCTTGCACAGCAGGGGAGAAATGTCTAAGAGGATATTTAAGTTCAGCATAGAATTCTAGCAACCGCAATTTTAATTGCATACCAACTGCAAAATATTTCTCTCGTTGTCTAAATAAAAAGAAGGCTATAATACATGCTGTCTGCTTGTTTCAGGACTCAGTTATTAACCTTTAAGAATCTTTTTATTTTCTAGGATAAAAGCCTCTTACTCCCACAAATGCATCTTGAGACTGGGGCTTAATTTTAAATCCCAACTCCTATTCTGGAGGACATCAAAACTTCAATCCCTGTCATGAAAATATCCTGAACAATATTTCAGACACAGGAATTGCAGGGCTTTTGTGTATTTTTTTAACTGGCAGATAAAACATAATTTTTAAAAGTCACAAAAATGAAAAGCTACCTTCTCCAACACACAAACACACACATGTTTAAAAACATGCAAAATACACAATCTGATTACTCAATAGCAGGTCATCGGAAGCACAAGCAAAGACAGGGTTGCTGTTTCCATAGCAATGACTCTATGTAGTTTAGCTCTTCTGGGAATTTAACCAAACCCCCAGTAGCAAGAAAAAAAATCGCCAGCAAAAATGTTGTAGCATATGGCAACTGCCAACAAATCAGTGAGAGGAGAATACTTGTATTTCCTCTTCCTTTCTCCTGGCAGGAGCACTTTCATGTCAAGTGGTTTGAGGAAGCATACAGACTTTGTTGGTCACTCAGCACTTAACAACATTTAAAAATACAAGGCTTCTTCCTTTTCTTCAAATAAAAGAGTTGTTCGTGCCCAGCCAGGCTCTGCAGCACATGCATTCCAAGAGTGACATTTAGACATGGGTAAGAGCTTCACGCATCTTCCCATGACTCTCATGTTATTCACCCTAAAGTCAACTCAATCTGCAGGGTTATCTATTAGGAAAGAATGCAAATGAAATTTTATTATCTATTTTGCTTTTGAAACCATTCTCATTCTGGGGTTCTGTGTGTGTATGTGTGTGTGTGTGTGTGTGTGTGTGTGTGTGTGTGCAGGTTTTTAGTTCTACCTATGGTTCAATGATTAAAGTAAGAGTTTTTGGCAGGGAAGAATAGATGTGGCACGTTTTATTATTTTCTTTAGTCTCGCCACTCCTATATCTGGAATGATCGTCTAAGTATCAAGTTAGAGGCCATTGAGTTGGAGATACTTAAATTCTCTCTTCAGTATATCTGTAAAACCAAATACAATGAACAATAGCAACTAACAGCCAGTGAAAGTGGTCATCTCAGAATGAGAAAACACTTTCAGGGGCAAGGAATGCATTACGTTCTGAAGAGCACATTCTATTTTGAACTTTCTCAGTGTTAAAAAGAAGTTTCTTAGGCTGAACCTGAAACTACCTCCTTTTACTTGCACTGCTGACCTCAGTTGTGTCCTTCCGAGGAGAAACAAATGAAGCCCATATTCTTCTACATGTCAGCACCTTGCAAACCTGAGGACAGTGTGAGTCTACGTTTTCCCTTCCTGCCGTCCAAACTCGGCCCCTCTCCATCCCTCAATGGCATCACTTTTATTCTCTTCCCTATCCCACCTCAGTCACCCCTATAAGTAAGTTATTTTGCCAATAACTTCATGCGCTCCACTTTTTTTCACGTAAAGTAGGCCGTTGGCCTAAATTAGAGGTGACAATTGAAAATGTCATTAGAGGCTAGGCAGGTAAGTCAACTGTGTGAAACATCACAGGAAGTGGTGACAATTGTGGTGACTGAAGAATGAGGTCCCAACCTGAGTATTACAATTCACGTTCTTTAAAACAATTCACATATGCACACAAAACACACACAACTGGGTCTGCAGTTGCAATCCTTGACCTTAATTACTCTGATAGCAAATACTAAATTAATAGAATACAACAATTTGTGAACTTTTAAAAAAAAAACTTTCCCTGATTAGGCTCGGAGAGGGGGCAGAATAGTCACCTATGCCATCAGGCCACTCTAAGTATCATGGGAATGTAGCCAGTCAATTTTCTCTCAAGAGTACATTAAAAAAATACAAATCAGCCCAGCCAGTGTGGCTCAGTGGTTGAGCATCGACCTATGAACCAGGAGGTCACAGTTCAATTCCTGGTCAGAGTACATGCCCAGGTTGAGAGCTCAATCCCCAGTGTGGGGCGTGCAGGAGGCAGCCAATCAATGATTCTCTCTCATCATTGATGTTTCTATCTCTCTCTCCCTCTCCCTTCCCCTCTGAAATCAATATCAATATATTTTTTAAAAATAAAAACCAAAGTCGTCACTACGTAAGAACCTACTATCACAGAGCATTAAGAGATGCACATTATTCATTTCTGCATTCCATTAGCTCTTTCCTTTGCTAAGACTTAAATTTTGTTTTCAAAAGCATCAACTGTGCTCCCCTGCGTGTTTAAAATTTCTAGTGCTGCCCTCCAAAATGTATGCAAATTTTCTGTCTTCCTGCTAACCACATGGGCACCTTCAGGAACCTACTAGCTAGCCCAAACTTTGTCTGTGGTCGTGGTCCAGGGAAGGTAGTTGCTCTAAGTTTGTGTGGAAACAAGGAAGTAATGTTATAAATATCAGTCTACAAAACCCTGATCTATTTCCTACAAGCTTAAGAGCACATAGAACATGGGACCAAAAAAAGAGTCAAGCCTTTCCTCAGATTGGCAAAAAACATATTATTTTATGATCACATATGTCATAGTCGACTGTAAGCATTTGGTTAGTGACACTTATAGAGAATAATGAGTGGCCTCAAAGCTGGGGTTTTCTACATGCAAACTCCTCTAAAGAAATAGCCCCTTCGCTTAACCCACAGGGCAGCTTAATGACTGAATCATCATCATTCATGACGTTAAACACTCTTTTAACAAATTAACGTTAGAGTTCTGCATCCACACCCAAATATTCATTCCCTAAGGAAAAAGAAACAATTTATTAGTTTACCTTTGTCTATCATCTTTGATCCCGTAGGCTTGTCTGGGACAGTAAGATGGTCTAGGTTGCTACTCAATGAAGACGTGTCACCACTAGATAAAGAGTTCAAAGCCCCACTTTCTGACGTGGCCACGCTTTTCTCCAGGGCCTTGTGACTGTTTGCCTCTGAGGGTCCAGGGGGGTGAACCTCCACAGCAATTGCTATAGATTGTCCCACGTCTTCAGCAGCAGAGGAACTGTTAATGTCGGTCAAGGACTGTCTTTCTTTCGAGCAGGAGGTGGGCAAAGTGCTGGCTGCCTCGACGGTATTTTCCAGGGAAGAGAAAGAACCCGGTGTTTCACTCAGTTTGGATGAAGATGAAGATGCCTGCTCTGCTGCCTATTGTGCACACACAAAATTGAAAAAAATAGTAAGTCGTGATTATATAAGCATTTTCTACTTTTAATATTCAATGAAGGTAATCCATTGTTTCAAAAAGTGGCCAATAGTCAAAATAATGTGTGTGATATTTATATCCATATGACAGGTATTATGGTGCCGTTTTCTAAAAACTGGTTTATATCATTTTAAATTCACTGTTCAAGGATCTGAAAAAATTTCCATATCATGATTTACCTTATTCTTCAATGTTCTCCAGAACCTTAACAGGCCTCTTTGGGGAATTCTTTGGAATATTGAAGGACTCTTTGAGCAAAAAGGAGATTGCAATCTATCACTAAAGTGAGCAAAAAATCTTGAGAAATGTGATTAAGAAATGAAAGCAAAAACTGGAGCCAGAGATGCAGCAAAATAATATTAACTGAGTGATGACCAGTAATGTGGGCAAAGCACATATATTGACCAATCCTCAAGCATCTTTTACATATTCCTTAGCACATGACCAGTATCAGCTCATAGCTACATAGTTAGGTGAAATAATGTTACCTCATTCGCTCTTCAATACTTTAAAAACTTTAATAATAAACTTTTGCCAAAGAAGACAAGGATACATTTGCAGGTTCCTAATTCATTACAGAGAAACCAAAAACTGCCCCACAGACTATGTGAAGAGGGTTGATGATGTAGGTCTCCTGCAAGCAGTTCCTAACATACAGCCCGAGGCTGAATGACAATCCCTGGTGACATCTTCACCAGTCCATGGAGAAAATATCAATGCAACATCACCAACTGTCCTCTCTTGGTAAACACTTCACTTATTCTGAGATCTTATCCTTGTTACATTGTGATGTTAAAATACAGGGTGTCCCCAAAAATGTATACACGCTTTGAATAATGATTAATTCCAATGGGTTCCATCTGAAAAGAAAGAAACATCAACTAAGCTATCAGCTATAAAGTGTGTAAACATTTTTGGGGGGATGCCCTGTATATTTAGAAAATCATGATGGTGGATATTAGCGTTTTTCTTATTTGTAGTCATCAAAATAAAGATTTCATAACTATATGTTGTCCTTCCATTTTTTATTTTATTGACTGGTAAAATCCATAAATCCAAACACCAGTGGTCTATGGATCACCCTATATCTCCATTGGCAGGTAAGACAGAAGAGGCATTTTATGGTTTAGTTTCATTATATCATCCTATGGAAAATTCCCATCAATTTCAAACATTCAAAACTCCAAGGAAGTGTAAGGGAAGAAATTGTTAGAGGGAAGAAGCCAAAAAGTAAACTAGGTCTTTACTCAGAGACCTCAGAATCATTGCAACTAACTCAGAATGGCTGACTTTGTTCCAAACCAAAACTGTCCCAAGAATTTTGCAAGTTCAAAGCTCTGAGTTCTGATGGGAAAAGCCTGTTATTTGGCCAATATGTGCCCGGTTGGCTGCATATTAGACATGGATCATCAAATAATCAATAAATCCACTTTTTAGTAGCATGACATTAAATTATCTAGTTAAGATACTGACTCATCGCATGCATCTTCTTAATAATATATTTGTGAAGACATGAAAACTTTCCATTCGGGAATACATCAATGAACTTGGGAATCAGTTGCTTTCAATCACTCCAACCACTTAAATTCTAAGAGATCAAAGAAAGACCTGTAATTCACTAAATAAAAACCCAATTATCTTCAGAAAGTAATGCCCACTTGCCAAACTATCCAAATAAAAGCCGGGAATAGTTTACTCATTAGCAGGATCTATAAAATAAATATTACAAAAATACCTACTCTGGCCCAGTCCTGACACACTCCCCTATTGTGAGCTATTCTGGTAAAGCTTGGCTTCCATGTGTTCAGCCTCCTTTTCTGCAGAGACGAAGCTCCAGCAGTTTCTGTTGCTCCTGCTGATACTTCTCTAATTAGATTATAGCGAAATGGATATTTGAGCCAAAAACTGCGCACACCTGCTGCAGCACATTCCACGAGCCTCTATGAACCTCAAAAGTCTGCTTAAAGGACTAAGGAAAGACATGATAAGTGAGCATCATATGCCTGTGGACGGTATTCCTGTTTGTGGTGCTACTCAAACACAGGGCAAATGCTTTCCATTTTCTCTAACAACATGTAGCATTTATAAATGTGATGTTAAAATGGAGAAAAGAATAAACCAGCCGAAACCGGTTTGGCTCAGTCGATAGAGCGTCGGCCTGCGGACTGAAGGGTCCCAGGTTCGATTCCGGTCAAGGGCATGTACCTGGGTTGCGGGCACATCCCCAGTGGGAGATGTGCAGGAGGCAGCTGATCGATGTTTCTCTCCCATCGATGTTTCTAACTATCTATCTCTCTCCCTTCCTCTCTGTAAAAAATCAATAAAATATATATAAAAAAAGAATAAACCAAAAAAAGAAGGAGGAGAAAATGGAAGAGGAGGAGGAGGAGGAGGAGGAGGAGGAGGAGGAAGAGGAGGAAGAGGAGGAGGAAAGATTACGTGTATCAAGTCAGAGGGAGTTTTCATTAGAAGAGAGATTGACAAAGTACAAATCAAAGTGAACCTACAGCAACATTACAGAGGATTCCACACGGGAACGTGCTTTATAGACAGTGTGGTGTTAAATCATGGCTCGTTATTTCTACCGTTCTGTAGCTACTAATAGCTGTATCTACATGTCAACCCAAAACCTGTTCTCTCCATGCCTTCTGTGAACCATCTGTGTAATATGCTCATAAGTTCCCCACTGATCATCAAATGAAGATAGAAAGGAGTGAGCGACAGTCACACCTTATGTGGCTAACAGGAGCCCATCCTTCTAGTATCAGTTCAGGGGTAAGCTCCTCCCAGGAGCTTTCTCTGGGGACGTCAGGGCAAAATAGGTACCTCTGCCTGGTGCTTGGGGCTGACTTTTGTCACACCAGGTGGAATATCATTTGATTGGTCAACTGATACTGTAATTGCTGATTGACTTGTTCATCTTTGTTGGTGAGTTACTTGAGAACAGCCTGTTTTTAATCATTTTTGCATCTCCATTTGTTGCATCTGTGCCTGACACATTGGTCACAAACTAATGCCAACAAAGAGCAGACTGGAGAGCCAGCTGTAGGAAGAAAAACAGCCCTGGGATGTCCAACCTGCTATTGAAGAGACCCTGAAATTCTCTGTAGAGCTGCTATGGGTGATTAATCCTAATCCTTGGATCTAGGGGTGACAGGTACTGACTGCAGTGCAAATGCTCATTCTCACAATCTCAAACAAAATTAGTATTTTATTTATTAGATATTAATAATTGGATGTGGTTTCACAAATTTGAGAACATTTGGGATTTAAATATTTTGTTTTTTTGTTGTGTTTTCTCTTTTTTAATCCTCACTCGAAGATATTTTTCCATTGATTTTTAGAGAGAGTGGAAGAGAGAAAGACAGAGAGAGATATCAATGTGATAAAAACATATTGATTAGTTGCCCCCTGCATGCATTCTGACGAGGGCCCAGGTGAGGGAGGAGCCTGCAACCAAGGTAAGTGGCCTCAACCGGAATTGAACCCGAGACCCTTCAGTCCTCAGGCTGACGCTCTATCCACTGAGCAAAATTGGCTAGGGCTAAATATTTTCTTTTTAATGAGAGATTTAAAGACATTTTAAAGATTTTAATGTTAATGGAGAGACTATATATGATTAAATTAAAATTTCAATATTACTTTTCCCTATTTTCTGTATAAGATACTTTTATTCATTAAGTATAGTTCAAATGCTGATTAGCTCCAAAATCGTTCCTTTTGAATTGTTTTAAAACGCAAGTTTGCATGGTGAAAAATAGTTTTAAATGGCCACCAAAATCTTGTGATTAGAAAGGAGTTAACATATAAATTTTAAGCAATATTAGTCAAATCATATAAAAAAGGGAAGATACAGGAATAACTTAAGACTAAACTTAATAAAACCAAATGAGAAAAAAAGAGGAATGTACACAGCCTTTTTTCCCCTTTCATTAGCTATATCAATAAAAATGAACCAGTCAATTGCTCGTTGGCCCTAGAAAGTATTGTTTGTATTTCTATCATATGCTAGTAACATTACCATAAAAATCCAAAGACTTTGATATAGTCTGCTCCCTACTCTGTCACTGACCTTCCGCATGACCTTGGGCAATGAAGTGGCAAAAGACTCCCTCCTCAATCCAACCCTGAGTACCCATGACCTTCGAAAAGCCACTTTACCTCCAAGTCCTGTTCTATTGACTTCCTATCTCCACCATCACTCACCTCTCGCCTGCCTGGTCCATCCTCTCTAAACAATAACTAGAATATTTCTAAAACATAGAACAGATCACAATATTCCCCTGCTGAAAAATCTTCTAATAACTGCCCATAGCAGTAGAAAAATAGCCATAAGTCTCCATTATGGCTGAGAAGGCCTACAGGAACCCCTACCAGCCCCTCGGGCACCATCTGCTGCCACCTCCCTGCCCCTCTTCTTTCAAGCCACATTGGTCTTCTTCCTGCTCTTTGAGAAAATCTCTGGCCTTTCTTGTGCCAAAAAAGGCTCTTTCTGTGGATTGTTCATTGGCTGCCTCCTTCCCAGGATTTTGGTCCCAATTCAAATATCACTTCCTCAGCAGGCTGTTCCCTGACAGTCACATACAAAGCAATTTCCTCTATTCCCAGCCCCGGCCACTCCCTAGCACATTGGCCTATTTTTTCTTCTTCAGAGCATTTATCTTGAGATTATTTTGTTTGAATCGCAAATTTATTGTGCCTCTTCCTCAACTTAGAACTCAAGATGCTCAACGGAAGAGACACTATCTGGATTCGGCCTCCCTTGTCGGCAACAGTACCTGGTACGTGCTCCATACACAAAAATATTCCTTAGCTTCCTGACCGACTAGCGTAGATTTACCGAGAGGAGCAAATGAAATAATATAAAAAAAACATTCTTAATAAAATGTAAGTTTAAACATGCAAATGATACTTAGGACAGTCATATTTACTCCTCTGACCGTGGCTTCCTTGCTTGTAAAATGAATACAGGGTTTTTGTGAGTCAACTAAAACCATCCTTCGCAAAGCCATCTGAAAGCACTAGAAAAGTGTGAAGTAGTAACTTCCCAATTCTCACAGGGAAATGCTTGTAGAGCAACAAATCTGTGGAGAGTGGGGATGAAGTCACAATAGTCACCCCTTGACCCATTTATCAGTCTATTAATAAATATTTATTAAGTTTTGAGTATGTGTTAGGAGCAGTCATAAGTGTTATGGATAAAGAAAAAGATATTGGACACTGACTATGATATTCAGAACTTAATAATTAGAGAAAAACAACAGATATACAAAATCTATAATAACAAGGCAGATGAAAAGGTGTCAAAAAACAATGCACTATAGGAGTATAAAAGATTCAGAAGGAAGGAAGGAAAATCCTGACTTAAAGGACTAAGGAAGCTTTAATGAAGGAAGTCACAGTTGAACCTGTCTTGAAAGATATTTAGAAGGTGGAATTAGGGTGGGGGTGCAAGGTTCCCGCAAGTGGAGAAACTTTGTAATTCCAGGTTGCAAGAGCAGAAAAGTCTGGAAAGTTTTTGGGAAAATAACCAGCAGTTCATTGAGGTGATGACAATGGAGGAATCAGCATCAAGACAGTAAGGCTGGTTTAAAGGAAGCCCGATACCTTAAATATCGATCCAATGAGCCCAGAATTTATTTGATAAGCAGTGAGGGTTTACTGAAAGGCCTCACTAGGTGAATCCATACTATCGGACTGCACTTTAGAAAGACTCATTTGGATGTGGAGTTTAAGAGGAGAGATTAGAGACCAAGAAAGAAAAATAGCCTGCTATTTCTATAACCCAGGCAACAGCTAATGTGGTCCCAAACAGGGGAATGGCAGTGGGAATGGAAGACACGAGACAGGGTGAGGGATAGCCAGCACATCTTGGGATGGACTGCCAGAAGAGCAGGCTGAGAAGCCGAACTGTTAAAGCAAGAAACAAAAATGTAAGAGCCAATTTTAGAAGAATCTGAAAATCAGTTAAATGTTCAAACCATAGAGCTTATGATACTTTTTTGCATCTTAAAGAGAAAGCATGCAATTTTCTTTTTCTTAACTATGTAATCACTGATAATTCTTTTGCAACTATCTCACTTGCAAGCATTTGAATTATTTTATATAGTCCACATATCAACAGATCAAGTAAACTTTAGTAAACAGCTGTGCAAGATTTATCCTACTAGGATTACATTTTAATTTCTAAAATTAATTTTATCACTTCCTGTGCTTAAGAGACTTCCTCTGCCAATGCCCAATGGGCCACCGTGTGCAGTGTTTGTTTTGACTTACCTCTTCTTCGTTGATTTTTTTTTCATCATTTGGATATACCAGTAAAGGAATTGTACTTGTGAAAAGCAGCCACATATTGTGACTGCCATGTTAAAAGTGATCTGCATGAGCTTCCTGCAGCTGGAATTATCAACATTTATATTCCCCTTTTCTCCTGTGTCGGATCCAGGTGGATCACCTATTGGGTGGTCTACCTAACTACATTCAAAACCTGACCATTCCATGTCTCATCCATGCCCCGCTCTGAATCACCACCGTGCCTCTCACTGGATTTCTTTGCTTTTATACTTAGCCCCACCTCCCACGGTGTCTCCCACACAACAACCTGAATGGTCCTTTCAACATGGGACTTGATCACTTCCCTCCTCTGCTCAAACTTTCCCAAGGCTCCCGAAATAACGCCAAACAGCACAGGCTGTGCATGGTATGGCCACCACCCGTCCATCCTCATTTCCTGCTGCTCTCATCTTTGTCACGCTGCTCCCACCACACTGGCTTTCTTGATTATCCTCAATGCACCAAGGAGGTCTTGGCTTTAACTGTCCTCTATGCTTGGACAACTCCTTCCCCAAAAATCCACCAGGCTGACTCTCACCACCTTGCAAGAGTTTTGTTCAGATCTCAGTTCTCACCCAGGCCAGTCCTGGCTTCCTATTCGTTGCTGCAACCCAACCTCCAGCGCTCCTGACCGCCCTCACTCACCCTGCTCTACTGCTACTGACAGAGCAGATAATAAGCATCAGTTTCCTTCGACTGGAAGTTTGGGTCCACAAAGAAGTGAGTCAGTGTCTTTTTTATTCACGGATGTGTCCCAAGTATTTAGAACAGTAGCTCTCAGCAAATATTTGTTAAATGAATTAATATTCATATAATCACAGATCAAGTTTTCAGGCAATAATTTTTTAAAATTAAGTTTAGAGGGAAAATACAGGGTGGAGCAAAAGTAGGTTTACAGTTTTCAGTATGCAAAACACAGTTTATTCTTGTATTATTATGTATTAGTTATTGTATTAATTTCTATACAAACAACTGTTGCCCCACTTGGTATGCAGGATAGGTTTTTAATGGTTTTTATAGCTCTTAAATCACTTTGTAATTTATAATATTGGGTTTTAAAGGTGGACGAAGTTGGTTCTTTTTTTGCTCTTTTGTGATTTCAGGGAATCATGGATAGTGATTTCTACAAATGATCTTCCATAAAACCTACAGATTCCCATCTATTTTGAGCTTTTTTACTAGGCCTGTCAAAAAGCTCCCATTTCTAATTTCTCTGTGAATAAATGAATGTCTCGTCCACTACCCACCCTGTGAAGGCTTCTCAAGGAAAAGGAACATAAACAAACACCTCTTGTTCACTCATTGAGGACCCTGAGGTGTCCCCTGCGATTCAGCCACTAGAAGCAGAGGTCCAAGGCAATGTACTGCTGAAGTCCTACAGCTCATCTTTCCTCCACAGCCGTTAGAATGACTGGATATTAGACTAAATTTTTAGGTCAAGATTTTAAAATTTTTTGAGAAAATTTTCCAGGATAATATGATTTTATATTTCTGAGTTCATCATTCCAAAATGAAAGTTTATTACCCATTTTTTTAAAAAAAAAAAAAAAAAAAAGAACTGAGTGGGGGGGGGGGGGGGGGGTACTGTTTTCACCTAGGCGTGTATAGCTCAGTCAAAGCTAGACTGCATGAGATTGAGCCAAAACAACAACTTGAGTCACACTCTGGAAAAAGTTACTATGATTTTTAAAATTTCATCTGTTTAAATAAAAAGCTTAAATGTTATGTTAACCAAGTGTCTTATAATGTCTGTTTTTCAGAAACAAGAAGAAACAAAATCTGCCTAGGAAATATGCAAGAATGAGGAACATATTCTATTTCTAAGAAAAATAAAATCTAGCTCTTCAATATTTATCTATTTCTAACATATTTCTTCAGAAAAAATGTTAGTCTTAGTGGCCTTCCAGAAAATGCTCAACACAGAACTGGAAGAAATAACATATGAGTGATGACCCCCAAATTCTAAAGAATCCTTCCACTTCAATGACGTAACTTACTGGTCTCATAAGCACCCCTTCAGTTATTTGTTTTAAAACAGCATTCTCTGTAATGGCATGTGAGGCGGTCATGGCACAATGCAGCTGAGTCATGACCCTTCGTCTAAGACAATAATTGGTTGCATTTACTTTCACCAAGTAAAGTCCTGGGTACCTGCCAATGCTTCTAGTAATCTATGATACTAATTTGCCATTAAAACAATGAAAATCACAGTATTTAAGAACTAAAATAAATCATACAAGAGTCATATATGGGGCACCGTAGGAGAGAGAAGGAATTTCAGGAAGACAAGGAAGGAGAACCAACCAATCCTTTTATGTTACAGGTTAAAATAGGAGAAAGAGAAAGGGAGTAAAAAAGAGAGAGAAATTCAATGGAAACATATGCTTCTCTATTAAATCAACAAGGAACATCTATTAAAGACCTCTTCAACTTCTTTAGGAGCAATAAAGGGTAATCAAGTAAGAACATTGTTAAGAGCTGGGAGACCCTCTGAGATCTGGAGATATCATTAAGTTTGATATAGATAAAATAAAAGAATTTTCACAATTCAGAGACTGATTCCAAAAGAGGAAGACCACGTTAACAAAAAGCTATGAATGTATGAAGAAAGGATAGACTGCAGGACTAGTTCAAAAACTGGTCCAAAATTTACCATATTCAAAATTTAATTTTATTTATATCTCATTTAATTTTGGCTAATCCTATTTAATAGATATTTTTAAAAAAACATTCACTCAGCAAATATTTATTTATGGTTTGGCTGCTAGCCAAATAAATTAGAAAAGTGACCATAATCCTGCACTGGCAGAGGGTAAAACAGGAGAGGTTGTTATCTAATTGATATTTAACACCTTAAATCCAGGACTTGGCAAAACAAATATCCATTAACAACCCGAACTTACATTGGATACTTTCAAAGCTTAGGCTCAAACCTGGACTGTTCTCTAGTGAATATACAGAATCATTCCATGTGCAGATTTAATGCACTAAACCCACTCCTGGCTTCCAGCTATCTTTCTGACTCTAGTTTTCTCTTAATGCTGGTATCTTTACCACCTTTACATTCATTTCACATTGTAGCACATGCACCTAGGCACGACCCTTTCATTTCTCTCTGAGAGTAAGTAAGGTATAAATAAAAGTTATAAAATGAGTCTATGCAAGCACTGGCCTATCACCGAGAAGCCGTCTTTATTACTGCGAATCCTCTGAGAACGATACATCTGTGGGTCACACACAAGTACTCCAAGTTTGTCATACGAGTGGGTTGCTATGGAGAAGGCTCAAAATCAGCACCCTGAGAATTGTACTTGTTCTTTGGCAAGTATCTTAATTTAGCCTTTCTAAAAATTTATCAGTCAAGGTCATTTCTACCCAATTGGAGGCAACGACATCCATGCACTTGATCAATGAACAGCAGACTCATTACGTGGGTACATACCAAGGGGGACAGAGTCTCTGAAGAGTTAGGAGGCGGTGCTGTCTCCACAGCTGTTTCTGGATCATCCTGTTCACTCTCACTGTAGCATTCTATAACAAAAATGAAAATGCTTAATGATTCCATGGTCATGGCACAGGTTATCACTGACGCCATAATGCACGAGCAGAGTCTGTCCATCTGGCTATTGCAATTCCAACCCAACTCAGAAAGTACTCATCTAGTGAGCTATTGGGTGCAAGGGGGTTACAGGAGAGGGGAAAACCAGTGGCCACATCAGGGTTTCTGCCCTCAAGGAGCGTCCAACCCACAGGAAGAGGACTCCCCATAGGTAGCTCAGGCAAAATAAAATAATTCCTCATATATTAAGAGAGCATAAAATCAATAGTGATTAATTCTGATCCCAGGAGCCATAATGAGCTGAAATTGAAAGAATAAGCAAACCATCAGTGGTGCCAAGAGTGATGTTAGTAGCAGGCCAACAGTGCAACTATATGAAGCCCCTAAAAGAGATGGTGGAAAAAAAACTGAAAGGTTCCTTGAGGCCATATCATGGAAGGCCTTACATACCAGGATAAGGAGAGGCTTTTATGTAGTTATTTTTTTCAACATATCAATGTCCTTTATTTAAATCTTTATTGTTGAAAGTATTACATATGTCCCCCTTTCCCCTCACCCCACCCCAGGCCTTCACCACCCTATTGTCTGTGTCCATGGGTTATGCATATATGGATACAAGTTCTTTATTTGTTCTCTTCCCACCCACCTACCCTCCCCGCCTTCCCTCTGACTTTACAACTAAAACCATTTATTTTTTGGGAAATAGGACCAGGGAGATAGATAGTTAGCACATTGATTTGACAGTATTGTAATGCATCTCTCTATTGTTTTAAGCTTAGTTGCCACTTTTCTATTTCTAAATTAAGATTGTTTGGTTTTGTTATCCAAAGATATAATCCTCTAGTTCCAATTGCCAAGTTTTCTGTGGTTTGAGCATTTCAGAATAGCATCAGCTCTGCGACCCTGGCACCTAACGCCTCTTCTTTTCCATATGAAGGAGCACTTGCATCATTAAGAAGAATCAGAAGCCTGTAGCTGTGAACCCTGAAAGCTACAGACTGGGCTGAAAGACTGAGACTCGGCCTGTGTCCCAATCTGACCTTCAGGTTCCTAATACAAACTTAGGGTAATTACTCTCAGCACACATCTGGTGGAAATATTAAAATATCAGAAAGGAAACAGTGGGATGAAAGTTATCTGTCTAGATCATGATGAGATGATGCCTATGAGTAAGAATCCAGTAAGTGAGGCAATGAAACATTTGCATTGGCAATTGTGTGAGATGTCATTGAAGCCTCCAGTTGCTAACGAGTGGGTGAAGTGTGAACAGTATGCACAGCCAGCAGAGGAAGCTCGATTCCATGCTGGCGAGTCTGTGCGATTGTCTCTGCATGTTTTCAGATAATTTTAAATGCCAACGAATGTTTCATTAGGACAAGGCAATGCATAGAACTTGACATGGTTTTTTCAACCTATTCTAATTTTCTTGCTAAATTTTCATAATTTTAAAATAGAACATACCTTCGTCTTTTGTAGTGGATTCATGATGGGTTACAGATAATCCAAGCTTGTTTAACCACCTATAATTTAAATAGAAAATAAACATTTGACCAAAGAGATTCACCTTTCCCTAGATCATGAAAGAAGGTTTTGGGCCAAACTTTATAATAAACTTGTCAGAATCCTAGGGTCAGTCTAAACATTTTCAGCACAAATTTGTGGTATTGAAACCTAAGACCTCTGGTTTCACAATATTTTCATTACTTAGGGCACTCTTTTTTAAATATATATTTTTTATTGATTTTAGAGAAGAAGGGAGAGGGATAGATAGAAACATCAATGAGAAGAGAGAATCATTGATTGGGTGCCTCCTGCACACCCCACACTGGGGATTGAGCCCTCAACCTGGGCATGTGCTCTGACCAGGAATCAAACCATACTTCCTGGTTCATAGGTCAATGCTCAACCACTGAGCCATGCCAGCCGGGCTACTCAGGGCAATCTTTGCAAGAAAAGAAAAGAAATGAGGTGGCCCATTATCCAGTTGACTACTGTGGGGAACATTACATATTCTAAATAGATGAACAAACATATTTTTTGCAATTGTACATTTGAAATTGTTAGCAACCATGAAAATCTTTATTAAGTTTAGTAACTTTACCATTGAAGTTTTAGCTCTGTAATTCTTCTTTTTTTTTTTTTTTTACAGAGAGGAAGGGAGAGGGATAGAGTTAGAAACATCGATGAGAGAGAAACATCGATCAGCTGCTTCCTGCACACCCCCCACTGGGGATGTGCCCGCAACCAAGGTACATGCCCTTGACCGGAATCGAACCTGGGACCCTTGAATCCGCAGGCCTACGCTCTATCCGCTGAGCCAAGCCGGTTAGGGCAGCTCTGTAATTCTTAAAATGTCTGTTCATTTCACACAAAAATAAAGAAAAGATGATACATTTTTAAGCCAGAATTTTTATTTTAATCAGTAAAAGATCTAGCTAGAGCTAGATAGGTATTCCTAAACTGGGGAAAATTTTAATTCCTTGAATAATGTTATGTAAAACAAAAACTGTCCATGTCATCTCTTCTATTGATTTACCATTTTGTTGGCCATGAATTCCAACTAAACATCAATAACAAAAATAGAACTAGACGACCCTTAAGGAACTCAAACTTGGCTTATGACTTCAGGTGACTGCAGTTCTTTCTCAAGGGTTTTGCTAGGAACATATTTTATAACACTGAATTTTTAAAAGATATAAAAGGTCTATTTCATATGCTCCTAACTATATAACCTATTTAAAGGGAAAATACTATTTGGGGGCAGTGATCATTAAGCAATTAATTTTCCACATCTTTCCAGTTTTCTGTATTTTTAAAAATGTTCCATATTGTGTATTACTTTTGAGAAACCAGAGCCTTTAATAGTGGCCTAAGTCTACCAATACCAACAAAATAACGATGCTATGCACTTCAGGATTCACTTACTAGTATCCCTTTCACTTCCCTGAGACCTGTAATGCCTCATGAACAATTTACAGGCCACACACCAAGGACAGAAGTATTGCACATTCCCATCTGTCAATCAGTTAGGAATCTTTACCCAGCTCTCCACCTGCCATGGCCTTGCTGCATTTTTTAACAGAAAATATAAAATAAATTGGATTGCTAAAAATAAATAAAATAGGACTGCCTGCGAGGAAAAGGTGAGTCCCAGCCTCATCTCTGAAAACCCCTTCAGCACCATGAGTGGCTCTTAATGGCCACTTGAAACTGGAATAATACCTGAGTCCAGCTCATGCCATAGGCACTGGAAAATGTTCATCAAGACCCAACAGAATAAACAACAAAACAAGGAAGCAGGAAATCCTACCAAAACAATGCAAATGGCTAATAAACATATGGAGAAAATTCTCAGCTTCAACTGTTTTTGGGGTAATGCACATTCAAACACGGGAAAATATTTTTCACCACTAGATGGGCAACATTTTAAATATCTCTGATTTCTAGAATTTAGGAGAAAATATTGTAATCTTTTTTGAGTTGAACATGAAAATTGATGCGCCCAATTCAATGCAGGCAATACAATGATAGTATTCAAATTTTAAATATCCATCCTTTTTGCCCAATGAGTCTAACTATAAATATCTAGCTTACAAAACACAACTTCATTACACAAATGACAAAAACCAGAAAATAAAACATAATACAATATAATTGTCCATCAATAGGAAAA
Organism: Myotis lucifugus; assembly: GCF_000147115.1. NCBI lineage: Eukaryota > Metazoa > Chordata > Mammalia > Chiroptera > Vespertilionidae > Myotis > Myotis lucifugus. The sequence goes on from NW_005871173.1 coordinate 1,035,979, forward strand.
TGGATCAAGTATGGCACTGATTCTATCGGTACCGTGTTATGATGGAGCTAATAAAAGGACAGGTGGGAAGCCTTGTAATGACCTGGGAAAATCCTACCATACTGTGAAGTGAAAAAAAGAAAGTGAAAACATGTTTAGGCTGATTCCATGTACTTTTAAAACTAAGTATTTGTATACATCCACACACTGATATGCAAAGAAAGCCTCAGGGAGGCTATACAGCATACTGTTAAAAGTGGTTAATCCCAGGGAGAGAAGCTGGGGATATGGGGAGGTTTTCACGTTGCATACTTCTGTATTATATGATTCTTTTATCTATATTTTTATTGATTTCAGAGAGGAAAGGAGAGGGAAAGAAAAATAGAAACATCAATGACGAGAGAGAATCATTGATCGGCTGCTCCCTGCACGCCCCCGACTGGGAATCAAGCCCGTAACCCAGGCATGTGCCCTTGACCAGAATTGAACCTGGGACCCTTCAGTCCACAGGCCAACACTCTATCCACTGAGCCAAACCAGCTAGGGCTGTATTATATGATTTTTACAAGAATATATTTTACGTGTCACCTAACTAAAAGAAATATTTAAAAGCACATTGTTAAACATTGATCAGGCAAAGCGCAATGAATTAAATGATTCACTTTTAAAATACCAAAAATAAACTCATTCTTAGTTTATACATAATTTCATAATTATATAAGCTAATCCCCCCAAAAAAGTATATAAAAGTGAAATAGACAACAAATTTTGACATTATCAAGACAAAAATGGTTTTAAATTGAGAATGCCTGAAACAAGCAAAGACACGAAAATACAGAAACATAGCAGAATGGAAGAGTATTGACAATAAAAAAGGATTCCTCCCAGCCCTTACCCAAAAACCATGTCCTTTTACTAGTAATTGCCATGGTTAGTTACTTGCTGTGAAAAACTGGTGATTGATCAGAATCTTGTTTGAGTGTTTTCTTTCCAGCACCCACTGGCTTAGAGCACCTCCTTTGCTAAGAACATTTTAGTTAAACATCGAGGCAGTAGAAAATTTTCTATTTGTGGCTAAATAGATGGATGCACAATAAGACTGGTATTTACACAGAAGATGACAGATGTTCCCGGGAGTGTGTTGTATGTTGACTTGCTGTGAATGTGTGTGTTGGAGAAACACAAGTGTTAAGAATTTGATGTGAAAACAAAGCACATGCTTCCCGCAAGCACCGTGGGAGAAAGGCAGCTACCACCAGCCTCTGTTCAGAAACCAGCTCTTTCCTTCCCCTTCACCACTTATCCCGTCCTGATACATCGAGGGTCCCTTCAGAGCACACAGCATAGCTATTAACCTTAACTGCCTTTCCCTTCATCGTCCCAGAGAGAAATGTCACCACCCAAAGTGCCATTTCCCAAGGAGGAGGGCTTCTAAAGCAGAACCTGTCTCTCCAGATGCCCTCACGCCCTCCTTCCCCAGCATCTCGGCAGCCCCCTGAGAAACACGCAGCCACGTGATGAACTGGCTCCAACAGGCCACCTCAGTAGGAAAAGAGACTCCTCAGGGGCTAATGCAGAACAAACCCTTCAACACCACATGAACAACCTGTGGGGACGTTAGCCTGGAGGCCCCAAGAGATTCTGCATTGATGGCTATTAGAAAAGCCATCTTCAGAATAATAAAACTTAACAATCTACATATATAAAAGCCTACGTGACCGTTATGATCAGTCCACCGAACAACCAGTCAATCAGTCTCTATGATGTCCACTGATCACCAGGGGGCAGACGCTCAATGCAGGAGCTGCCCCCTGGTGGTCAGTGCGCTCCCACAGCCAACCTCCTGCAGGTGGCTAACCTCCCCGGAGTCCCTCCCCCAAGCCGGTCAGCCCTGATCGGACCCAGTTGGGACTGGGCGAGATGGCCCAGATCGACCATGATCTCCGGCCAGGCTGAGGGACTCCACCCATGCACGAATTCATGCACTGGGTCTCTAGTGTATCATAAATCAAAGAAATTATGATATATTTGGGCACAGACAAAATGGGCCATTTGTCTATGAGTGGCCACATGGACAGTTTTAAACTCTAAAGGTCATTCCAAACTATGGTATCAGAACACCTTACATTCAAATTTCAATTTACACCTTGCTTGTAAGCTGGAAAGATAAGTGTTAACATGATTTCAAGTAAAATTAATAGATCTTCACAGCATAGACTGTCAATAAGATCTTGGCTTCGGTAACTACGAAAGGCTTTGACTTAGCCAACCAGGCAGAGTGTATATGTCTTAGTTATACTACTAGTTAATACGCATGCAACTCTGCTTGCTGTCAGATCTCTGCAAATGGAAAACACGAAAACTGAAAACAAGTGGACTAGAAACATAAACATAAACTGGAAAAGAGGGTGAGCAAGAAGCAAAATAATACAGATGTGTGATTTATAAAGCAAATCTGCCTGAACTGTAACAGGTTTAATAACTTTGTACTGGTTCACAAATGTATTTTGTGATGCCGGAAGAGAAATTCACAGATAACAAAACACTGAGCACTAACTGTTTCTCTGGTAAACTCGGTCTCACCCTCCCCTCGTCAGAGAGAACAGAACCACTTTGAAAGATCCAGCCACAGGATGGGGAGGAAGGATGTAGACAGGAAGGAAGCTGGAGATACAAGACGCTGTTTGAGAGAAGCCAGGGACAGCAGGAGGCTATGAGGGGAGATGGGGGAGGGGGGCCATTTGGGGTTAATGGATGGCTCAGCTCCAGACTAACTGGGGCTCCAAATACTGCTAGGCAAGACAGTAAGCTTTCCACACACCCCGTTCACCCCTAGGGCTTGCTAATCAATAGGATTTAGAGTTACTCATGTAAATAAAAAAGAGCTTTGACAGTGAAGTTTTAAAAATCTTCTCCTTTTGTGTGTCTGCTCTTATTTTTTTCAGACACTTGAGAAAGCCAGGAAGGAAAAGCTAAAATCAGAAAGAGGGAAGAAAGAACTTCTCTCTTTCTCCAAGTCAACAAAAGACTTGTTTGAAAGACTCAATTGTCAATTCCTTGCCTTGTTATTTCTAACACTGGTTTTCTCAATAAAAAGCTCTTCTGCCCTCACATGAAGGGTTGTGGTGGGGAGATGAGTGTAGGGAACCAATGAGAAGGCTTCCAGCTAGACTGGGCTGCTCACGGGATAGCCTATAAGGTGTGTGTGTGCTCATTCGTGTATGCTTGGTGAAAAGCAGTTTTTCTTTAAGTTTCTAGAGCAAGAGGGCAAAAAGAAGTTATATAAGGCAGATAGAACAGGAAAATCATTATATGTAAATAAATAAAATAGATTAAGCCATAAACTCCATGAATGAATTATGTCTGCATTCTTTATTTCTAGTGTCTTGGATCTGCTACAATGGGACAATAGCAGGTGTTCCACAGACATATTTTAATTAATTATTAAGGTAATAAGAGACACTAAGAATTCTTGCCCTAGCCAGTGTCAGCCTAGTGCACTAGGGTCTTGGGTTCGATTCCTAGTCAAGGGCACGTACCTGGATTGCAGGTCTGATCTCCCATCCTGTCCGGGGGTGGGTGCAGGAGGCAACCAATCAACTGATCTATGTGTGTGTCTCTCTCTCCTCCTCCCTCCCTCCCTTCCAGTCTCTCTAAAAAAATATCAATGGAAAAAATATCCTCAGGTGAGGATTAACAAACCAAAAAAAAAAGGAGAGAGAAAGATACTAAGAATTCTGAAAATAGAGCTTAGAGTGCTCTCTGAAGCCTCAAGCAGGTAGTACTAGATGCATACAGTCCACTTATTTAAACAGAACAAACAGGAATCAGGAATTTAGGGACATAAAACTTATGTCAGCTATACTCTGAACAAGAATGTTCTGCAAAATATTTGTGATTGCACATGGAGAGCTAATAAATGCATGACTCATCATGGTATCACACAGCACATATGAGACACTGTAAAGACCAGAATTCTGAAAGCTGGATGATCAGTTATATAATACTTTCCAGCCTTCTCCCCGTGATTCTGATTCTCATTTTAACATTCTCTTACAATTATTTGTCTCTTCCTTTCTCAACTTAGTGGTTCCCTCAGAAGAATCTCATTACTTCTTCCAAAAATAGCCATTTTGATATGTACAGTTCTCCAAAATGCTCCCAAATACTAGAGCAGAAAGCAAGAAGACTTTGTAGCTGCTAAAGAGATTAATCCTTAAAGCATGAGAAGTTAATAAAAAAATAACTGATATAAACATCTGATTAAAATTCAAACACCTGTCCAAAGTAAGACTATTCCCATAGAGAATGGATTTAGCAATTCCCTCTACTTACACATTCATTTCTTGCGTATTCTCAGCTGCAAAATAAAAGGTCTTGATCTGTGGATGGCTGATCTTGAAAGCACTTGAAGGGGGAAAGCACAGACACATACAAAATTAGTGCTTGTAATCATCAATGGGTTTGAAAATAAATCAGTCAAATATAAATATAGTAAGTGCACCTGCTTTCTTTGTAACTTTACAGAAAATAATTTAGTCACATTAAATACCTATTGTCTAATCTCTATTTCATTTAAAAAACAGAGCGTTGGCCTAACCGGTTTGGCTCAGTGGATAGAGCGTCGGCCTGTGGACTCAAGGGTCCCAGGTTTGATTCCGCTCAAGGGCATGTACCTTGGTTGTGGGCACATCCCCAGTAGGGGGCATGCAAGAGGCAGCTGATCGATGTTTCTCTCTCATTGATGTTTCTAACTCTCTATCCCTCTCCCCTCCTCTCTGTAAAAAATCAATAAAATATATTTTTAAAAAAAGAAAACAGAGGGTTAATTCATCATGTATGAACATCCAGAACAGGACTGTGTGTTAACTGGTCAGTGGTTTCTATTTAAAACATGGGCATGTTCTTTTATTTTCATTTACTAACTACTTTGCTATTGAGATAATACATTAAAATATAGAGTGACAGAGGTGTCACTTCAAAATACTTAGATCAACTCGTTCAAGAACAGTCTAATTCAATCAAATATGTATGAGCATTTGTTTACATGAAAATAATCCAGTATAAAACTTGTGATAACCCATCAAAAACCTTATCCAGCCACTCTCTAGCACATAAAACATATGAGGTAGACTTAGTTTCAAATAAAAGTATAAAACATTAAAGATAACAAATAATAAAGTGCTCCCCTTTACCATTTAGACCGGAAGTCCTACAGTACGGGGCAAGGACATTTATAAATAATTTGGTCAAAACTACAAGAATCATCACAAACTTGTGTATCACTGGATATGTGCAGCTACACCATAGTGGCAAGGGCTTAAAGCTAGCACCAGTTTATTCATTTTCTTAGAAATAAGCTAATCAGTTGCTGATACTAGTAACATAGATCAATAGGAAATGCCCTTTTCTTTTTTTAAATATATTTTATTGATTTTTTTACAGAGAGGAAGGGAGAGGGATAGAGAATTAGAAACATCGATGAGAGAGAAACATCGATCAGCTGCCTCCTGCACACTCCCTACTGGGGATGTGCCCGCAACCAAGGTACATGCCCTTGAGCGGAATCAAACCTGGGACCCTTGAGTCCGCAGGCCGACGCTCTATCCACTGAGCCAAACCGGTTAAGGCAGGAAATGCCCTTTTCTAACAAAACAGGAAAAGATGTCAAAGGTAGAAGAAAGATTAAGGAAAAGGTAAAGAGGACATATATACAAAATGCAGCTGGATGCTGTCAAGAACACCTGATTGGGAGGCTGGATAGCTGGTCTAGAGCTAGCCCTTCCATGAGTTCTAGACAAGTCCAAACTCTCTGGGCTATTCCCTTCTCAATAAAACTGGGACCATGGCTGATGACTCTTTTTCCTGTTTGTTCTCAAATCTTTGGAACTTAAATTACATCAAGGTGTCATCCCCAAGTCGAAGACATCTCAAGAGAATTCAATTTCAAGATTGCTACTGATAATTCTATTATAAACTAAGGAAAAGTAGTCTTGCTATAATATAGACAGCTCTGGAGAATTCTATTTAACTAGTCATTCTCTTCACAAGGACAAAACTTTGACATCTGACCACCCTGTCAGTTCTGGAAGGGAGCTTGTTTTTAATTCTGTCACAGACACAGTCGTCAACAACATGCCATGCCAAAGCTCCATGGGGTTTTAAAATCCATCTGCTCCACAAAATGCAATTCCTGAAAATAAGAGGTTAAAAGCTTCTATTATTGTTGGGGTGCCAACCCTTGAAGCTCAAAGTTCTCAGACATTGAGTGTTACTTTCATTAACTTCCAAATCACCACATCACCCAAGGAACTTTATGAAGGGATAGTATTATCCTGGCTCAGAGTTTTGTGGGAATTAATAGACAACTTACTGCTTTTTTCTGCATTCAGATGCTTTCTCCACAGTGAAGTCAGGCAGGTTGACAAATCCTTCAGCTTTTTCTGCCTGAAACACATACACACCACATATATGAATCAGTGCCTTAGTCTTGCAGTTAGGTTATTGAGATTACATACAATGAATAAAGAGAGCATAGATGAAATAAAGGAGAATCAAAAGATATCTTCCTGAATCGGCACTGGACTTATCCTAGATACACATTTTAGTAGAGAAGTTTGATAGTCTCCTGTAAAGTCATCTGGAATCTTTCCATCAGTAGTAACATGACACAGCTTAGGGATGGACGGCCATTGTATGGCGCCCAAAGGAACTGCCCCGCCCCTTCCTCTCTTTCTAAACCATCAGAGCTATGCTTTCTGCTGAGCCTATAGGCATCCTCAGCATCATTCCCATCCTACTCCTCTAGGAAGCCACAGCACATAAGATGGAACCTAATTAGCACTCATATATGGTGGACAGAGGCTTGACTTTGGAGTTAGTAAATTGAGGTTCATACATAGATTTATCACTTATTGGTTGTTATATGACTTAAATGAGTTCAGGTAAATAAAACACTTAATGGACACCCAACAAACATTATTTCCTCTCCCAAGACTGCAGGAAGTTCCTTGGGGAATAAATCACAGAGTCATATCTGGTAAAATCTCAGTTCCATAACTGACCCCTCGGAGTTCTTTCTACACAGGAAAGACTGCAGAAGAAAGAGGCACTTTTGAGACATAATATGAATGCCACTTTAAAACATCAATATTTTTATAGGACATGCACTCATTCTTCCACAGTCTCAAAGGTGCTCACCCTTCCCCATTCCCTCAGCCTAGAATAAGTGCCTTCCCTCAGCACCCAGCACCAAGGGTGGGCTTCACTTACATACTTCTTACTATATTTGCTTATCTGGTTATGTGCCTGTTTCCCCAATAGACTGTGAGTACTTTGAAGGAAATACTCCTGTCATTTATATTATATCGTTAATACTTAGGACAAGGCAAGTGTTCAACGCCTGTGGAATAAAAAATGAGTTTTATAAATGAATGAATGATAAGAAACTGTTTTTTTTTCCTCTGACAATAAAGTACTAAAATGAGATGCAGAAGCCACTTTGGAAAAACAGTTTAACAGTTTCTAAAATATATAAACATATAATTGGCATACGAACCAGCAATTCCACTTGCAGGTATCTACCCAAGAGAAATGAAAGCATACACCCACACAAAGATTTGCATGCAAATATTATAGCAGCATTGTTCATAATAGACACAAACTAAAAACAACTTAAATGTCCATCAACTGGTGAATAAATAGTATGGTATATTCTTACAATGAAATATTGTTTAGTGAACTATGAGCACATGCTAAAAGCATAAATGAACCTTGAAAACATTATGCTAAGCTAAGTGAAAGTTAGATACAAGAAATCTATATAATTCCATTGCATGAAGTGTAGAAAAAAGGCAAATGTGAGGAGACAAAAGGTAGAATGTGATTACTTGGAGTTGGGGGTGAGAATGAAGATTAAATGTAAATGGGCATGAAGACTTTTATTGCTATAATAAAAATGATTTATAATTGATTTATTAAGATGGTGGCATCACTCGGTAAATTTACCAAAAATTATTGAATTGTAAATTTAAATAGAATGAATTTTATGGTATATAAAATATATTTCAAGAAAGCTGTTTTTCAAAACATGAGATGCAGGAAAAGTTTGGAGAATAAAAAGCTATCAATGAAATCCTTCCCATTGGGCTGTCAGTAACATTTGAAAGAAGGTAAAATATGAGGTCTCTGATGATCCTGCTTATGACTCAATATGATTGGTTCAAACATTAGACAGATAATTGGTTTAATATTTCTTACAGTCTATGGTGTAAGCCTAACTATAGCTTCAATTTTGGACTACAGGAATTTTAGAAACTAAAATATTTTATTTTAAATTCACCACCCTTCAGACATATTTTTAAAATTGATTAAAATAGGACATCAAATTTTAATATTTAAATACAAATTGAGCGTTCATTGCCATCAAAAAGTCTGGCTTTTTCACATTACAGATATGTGCCAAAATAGACAAAATTACTTAAGTACCTGCATAAGTCAGAAAGGTAGAAGGGCAGACCTAGAAAAATAAGAGTGATGTGTATTTTTCAAAGGCTAAGTCAGAGAAGACCAAACCAGCAACAGATGAAGTCTAATAGAAGAAATTATTATGTATTTCATGGTTAAAAATAAAAAGTATCATTATCTTTCTATTCTCAGTGAAACCATATTACCTTGATTCAAAGAAACCTGATTTTTTTTACACTTTACTAACTCTGAAATCAAGAGGCATCTTAGAATCTACGTGGACTTTCATTGCAGCATTTCCCCCCTCAAAACCTGTCACTAAACAAATTACAGGTCTTTAAATAAAATCTTCACTTTGAGGGAAAAATCATCTTAAAAACAAAATATAGATTTTTTGTAATATGCTTTTGTGTTTATGTGTAAATATGAATTTAACATTATTGGGATTAATGTTAAAATAAAATGTAAGTGAGGTGACTCAATGACTCTCAGAGTCTGGAGAAGCTGCACACTCCTGTTCTCCAAATGGGTGTGTGGTTTGCTCAGTGTTCCCAGCTCCCTGGAAACAGGCAAAGTCTGAACTCTAAGCAAAGCTGCCCATTCTCCTGTCACCTTAGGACAGTTGTCACTAAATTCTCATGCACACAGACTTGTGACCGCTAGAGAAATTTGAATTATAGTCTCTAAAACACAGGCCTAAAATCAACTGAGATGGAAGAAAACATAAAGCCAATAGTGAAGGTTCTAGTTCTACAGAGAAATGGTCTCAGACACGGCTGGTGGTCATGCAGAAGCAACGCAATGGAAGGAAACTGGGCAGTAACGAGCAAAACTGCATGGACCCTCTGACCTAAAATCCCACTCCTAGGATCTGTCCTAATATAATGATGTGCAATGACATGTGCATTGCACCATTTTTGCAACAAAAGAGACTGTAAAGAATCCAAGTGCCTATCATTGGGCGGGGGGAGGGGGGCGTTAAATAAACTGTGGCATCCACATGTCAAAAATAATGATAAGAAAATGACATATGCATCATAGGGCAATCTCCAGGAAATGGCAAAAGAAAAAGCAAGGTACAGTGCCACAGATATAGTATGCTAATTTTGTGTAAGAAAAGAGAAATCAGGTATGCCTCAGTGTACATACTTGCTTATATCTACAAAAAGAATGAATGGAAAAATAAAACAAAAACAAAAAAGGAGGAAGGAAGAGGGTAGAGGAATAGGAAGGAAAGCAAGACATATCTGGCCGTAATTTGTAATATAGTATTGACTTTGGAATTGGGGTAAATGATATATATTAATAAAACAAACCAAAAAAAGAAGCAATTTCTAAAATTAAAAAACAAATAGAAACCAATGAACCTAATTGAATATAAGCCTGGTGACGTAACCCCACAAATAATGACTCTAAGGGCCCACAGAGCACAGAATTTTGACTATACATAGTGGGATATAATCTAAGACTTTTAAAGTGACATTGCTATTATTTTGTATATAGTTTCAGCAGTTGTTCCCTCTCTCCCTCCCCCCAAAATTGCATTTAATCTAAATGTCCCTTCCTCCCCTCCATAGGCGACAGTCCACGATGACACTGCTTTGTTCTGTCGGATGTGCCCGCTTCCTTTTTGAAAAGGAAGTAGGCAGATTACACACCAAGGCAACCTCCACTCTGCACATATTGCTGGGCAACCAGGCAGAGGGCTGAGCCTATTAGCACTGGGCACTGAAAAATAAAAAAAAGGATGTTTTGTTTTGTTTTGTTTTGTTTTGTTTTGTTTTGTTTTGTTTTCTTCTAGGTATCAGAAGCAGACCTGGCGGTAAGAATGCCTGAAGTCCCTTTAAGAACTATAATAATCTTGACTAACATCTAATAACAGATAACATTTATTGAGAGCTCAGCATAGTCCATTGAGGTAACACTATCTTAAACTTCAGAAGAAAATTAATCAACATCCAAGTGCTAGAATTTATGAAATGATCCGTTTCTAACTTAGACAACTAATGGGCATTATACAATGGGCAAGTTATGTGGTATTATTGAAGTGATAGACACCTCAGACCAGAACCCAGAACTCAATTAAATAATCCTAAGCATGAGATTGAAAAACGTCTTTAGTCACAACGAGGAGCTAAAATTGAAGAGAATTTGCAGTCAATGGATGGCACAAAGAAAGGATCTTGGATTTGGTATCAAGTGTCTCAATGTAAGCCGCCTACTGTGTGATCTTAGGCAGAGCACACAGTGAGAAAACAGGTAGATCCAGCATCTATGTGAACTCGATTTCACATAGATGTATATAATACTGTTACATTGTTAAAACTATAAAAAAAAACTAAGGTTTCATTATTTCATTATCTGATAAGAATTAGGCAAAGGAATGAAAAGAAAGCAAAAGAGAAGGAACGTCCCAAGAAGACAAAGGTGAAATAAGGTAGGTTTGTCACTCTGTCCATTGTCAGCTGAGCCCTCTGAACAGCTGCTTGAGTGTGTCAGCCTTCCCTGTCCTCTTTGCATCAGACTCATCACTGGAAGAAATATTTTAACTTCTTTGGAGAACAAACATGCTAGTAAGCTCACCATAGCCTTCATACATTATTTAGGCAATGTTTTTTATTAAACTATTCTTGCATTTGGTTTTATCTAACATTACCTTATGACTATGATGGGATTTTGACCAAAAGATACTTTATTCTCACAAATGCCTAGAAATTCTACCTAGAAAACATTTAGTAAATGTTTTTGGCAAATAAACAGAAAGGCCCAATTTCCTCCAGACCCCACAGATGCTGGCATTAATTATAAAAATGGACTGAAAATGTCGATGGTGGTAACTATGATGGCTCTGAGGATGCCGAGGCTCTGACAAGGACAAGAGAAAAAGGGGCTCTGAGGGAAGCAGATCCCTTGTAGCAGGTGCTGCTGGTGAGCCCACCACTCCCCCTGATCTAAGCACCCAGGGCCACTGGCCAGGACTCCCACGGACAGCGCCTGCATCTCCCCGTGTGAGGGCTGCCCGGGCTGCCACATCCCTCTTCTCCACCTGTGCTGAGGTGCTGAGGGGGCACTGCCCCCAGGATGAGTCCTCCAGCAAAGCCCACGGGACTTGGTGTGCACAGACCTCAGGTCCTGTCTGAGGTGCATATATTTCACAGGCGCTTGAGAGTCCCCCAGCAGAATGAAGCTTCAGTTACCCACAGCCCTAATCTGTTTGCTAAGGTGAGCTTTCTTAGCTAACTGTCTACCCTTTTTCACTTCCCCATTCCCTCTCCAAGTATTTCCAGTATCGCTTCCCAAATAAACTACTGGTATCCAAATTCTCTTCTCAGCGTATGCTTCTGGGAAACCTGAACCAAAATGCCATTCCTTTCCAAGAAAATGCCTCTACTCACGGTTCCTACTCACAAAAGCCCAGCTGCTTGGCACCCTAAGCCCTCGTCATTATTTCCACCCAAGGTTGACCACCTCACCAGCATATGAGGTGGTATTTAAGTGGTGGCTAGAAGCAACTGGCTCTCTGTTCTATTTGTAAACCAGTTCTCCTAGCTCTCCATTCTTACTTAAATTCTTCATTCTCTCTCTAGGGAGTCATATTTCAAACGAAATTAAGGTACTTGTGAACTTTCTGGTAACCTGGCACACATAATCACTTCCTTCTGAAGCACCATTTTCAAAAGAAATTAAGATGGAAACATCACAATGTAAAAGAACCTTGTGTGATTGTCTATAATACAAAATTCTTAGCATGCAGGCCATTCAGGATCTGACCCTGTCCAATTTTATCTGCCACCTGTCCCTTTTAGAAGCCTTAAAACCCTAGCGATAATTTTCACCTACATAGGGTTGGTCTCTTCAGCAGCATGGCAAAAAAAAAAAAAAAAAAAAAAGAAAGAAAGAAAGAAAGAAAGAAAAGAAAGCACTAAGTAGGAAGGAAAGTTTTAAATGAATAAGAAGAAAATTGATTAAATCTCACTATTACCGAATAAATTACATCTCTTTCATCTAATAAAGTTCGTCTACCATTCATGATTAGAACAGAAGTGGGGAAGAGTAAATAAAGGAACTTCACTTAAGAAAAGTAAAAATCTTGTGCATTTGCTTTCAATATTAAAACTTTAGGAGAAATAAAGAATAAGTTTAGTTCTTTTAAAATCACAGTTAGTCAGTATACCATACTCTTTTTTAAAAATGTATTTTTTTTATTAATTTCAGAGAGGAAGGGAGCGGGAGAGAGAGATAGAAACATCAGCGATGAGAGAGAATCATTGATCGGTTGCCTCCTGCCTGCCTCATACTAGGGGATGAGCCCACAACCCGTGCATGTGCCCTGACTGGGAATGGAACTGGTGACCCCTTGGTGCATCGGTTGACGCTCAACCACTGAGCTACACTGACCAGGCATTAGAACAATTTTTAAAGATGCTACTCGAAAAGTCATTATTTTCCAGTAAAGGATGAAAACCCATTTGCCACAGTAAGTTGCATAAGCTTCAGAGTATGAAAATAGTGGTTAATGTGCTACTGATGAGAACCGTCTCTCTCACCCCCGCCCCTCCCCCGGGTAATAGCTATTTATCCACAGTTCTATTGAACAGATGAGGAGGGGGAGGAAGGCCCAGACAGGTGGGCGGTTTGCCTGAGGTGTAAAGGGCTGCAGCATCAGGGTAGAACCTGTCCTCCTGATTCAGAACCCAGGGATACCTTAGACTCTAGCATGTCATTTCCTTCCGTCTTTTTGGAAGACATTGTTTCAAACAGATTCCCTTAAATTCTGACTCCTTTAAAAAGTACTCAACTTTTAAGAATTTCTGCTTCACAGCTTCCTTTTGACGTGTTCTTAAAGTATGCTCTATGGGAGACTAGCCACGGCAGCACGGTGACAGATGAGTTTATCAGTGAGCTGGTCTGTGGGAGCAGCTGGGCCTTTGCCCCTTAAAGGGACGCGCTCCAGACGGATGATAAATCCTCATGTAATGACTTCTCAGGAAAATCCTCAAATCCAACCCAAAGTTCAGCTCATCCCAGGGGCCACTTCTCATGCTATTGCTTGAGAAATGTACACACAGCCCTCATCACTCCGTCATGAGTTACCTGAACTCTCCTTCCAGGTTAGCAACCACTGAGCTGAAGAATCCCCCAGGGCTGTCTAGCTGATTCCCTTGTTTAATGCCTTAAAATCACCCTTTACTCAGGGGCAGGAGGCAAATTTTAGAATTTCGAGCACGGGAGAAGCCACTGTTATCAAAAGAACCCATTTCTGGCGTCTGAAAACCCTTACCACAATTCTTTTGCCTCCTAAAATCACAATATGATGTAAGCACATTTTACCTAAAGTATACCCAAAATTGCCTTTTCTGTAAGCAATTCCTTTGACTTTTTTGATGTTGTTTTAAGAAGCATGTGATCTTCTCAAAGTGGCTCTGAATTTTGCAGAGATAATGTTCTTGCCACAGTGTATTTGTAAAGAAATGGATGCATAGAGTCACAACACTGACCAAAGGGTATACAGCTGCATAAGAAAATGAAGAACTAGAATCCAGGTGACATTTCTCCTTTATACCATGCTGACAAAATCCACCTTCCTGCCTGCTAGCTTAAAAGAGTGACTAAGTTATAAATACACACGTATGTACACGTATGTGTTCACACACATTTCAATATATGTATATACATATTAACATTTATACACATATATTAATAGTTATACAAACACAAGTTTATAGGTAAGTTCAATGTGTATTGCTTTATATTTAAGTTAGTATATGTATGCTTCTGTATTCTAACTACTGTTAGCTATTTTAAAAGATGTTAGGCCCAACTGGTGTGGCTCAGTGGTTGAGCGCTGACCTATGAACCAAGAGGTTCGATTCCCAGTTAGGGCACATACCCAGGTTGTGGGCTCTATCCCCAGTGTGGGGCATGCAGGAGGCAGCCGATCAATGATTCTCTCTCATCATTGATGTTTCTATCTCTCTTTGTGAAATTAAAAAAAAAATATTTTTTTCAAAAGATTTTAGAATAAAAGGTATTTCTGATTTTAGATTCTGTGGATTGATAAACTATAATAAATCTATATGTAACACAGCAATTATAAATGATGTTTGGATACATATGTATTGCCATGGAAATATGTTGAGAATGTATTGCGTAGAGAGAAAATCAAGTTACAACATTATGCATAGTATCATTTTATTTTTGGAAAACAAAAAATGTTTGGAAATATCACAAAATGTTTACAGTGATCACACCAAAGTGGTAGGATCGTGATTAACCTAAAATAAATTCTCTTAATTCACTTGTTAATTTCTGTCTGTTTGCCTCCCTATCTTTTTCATTTTGCTTAGGTATGTATTCCAGCTTTTCTAAATGAACACATATTATTATACAATATTTTAAAACAATTTTAAATTAATTCAAATGTTCAAGAAACAAGACACGATGGATTCCACCGAGGAAAGATAAAGTCAGACAGAAGTTGTGGCATCGCCAGGGAAAGCACTATGCATCGCCCACCAGAGGCAGCAGGCCAGTGCTGCATCCCTTGAGTGGGCAGTTCAGTCACTGGCGTGCACCAGGCGGATGGGCCTGGGATACAGCCAAGCCCACGTCATTCGCTCTAGCGCCATCATCCAAAGCAGCCAGCATATCATTGCCTCCTGAGAACAAGCCAAGACATGAGGGATTACACAGTCTTGGTGTTTTACAATTGATTGTGAAAAGTTTGGGGGAAAATATAAAGGAAAACAAATTGGCAACATAAGAAATTGCTCCCACATTCTATGAATTTAGCAAGCAGGAGTTATTAATAACTGCCTGCCCCAACTACAGACTGGCCTGATCATAAAACTATGATGCGACACCATGAGTTTAGAAATACATTGTGGGAACTACCAAGGAAAATAAATATCAGGACACAGTGATAGCATCATAGACAACCTATAGATGAAGGCAAATGTCCATTTCAAAGATTGTCTCTGCATACCTGAAATTATAATGAGGGAAGTAACAGAATTGTAAAGGTCCCCCATCATTCCTGTGTTCGGGTTTTAAGCGAACTGCTCACTGACAGCTGCTGAAACATCATTTGGCCCTGTATAGCCCCTATATCCCAGTTCTCAACATCTTGCCTTTCATGTAGTATGCCCCAAATTTTCAGTTTCCACTCTCGTCCAGGAGTTCATGGCTCACCGCCTGCATTTTGTCACACTCTCCCACTGGCCTGTGGAAAGGTCCTTTATTCTATTCTCCAATACCTCCCATGAGTGAGTGCTAGGTTCATATTTTCACATGCCAATTTCATTAGATCATCTTCTGATTCGAGAATATGCGGTGGCTGCCTACTCCCTCCTGGATCCAATCCACATCCCCGCACTGTATGGGCCCCGTTTACTGGCCCTGGCTCACCGCTACATGTTCTACCGTTGAAGCTTGGGTGGGGAGGTGGGGAAGTAGGAGAGATATGGGTCAGAAAACTCTCACAAGCCAGTAAATGAATTTGTACTTTATCCTAGGGGTAAGGAAAAACAATTGTGTGGATTTTAAACCCAGGATTTTAAACAGCATGAATTTTTATGGCTATTAAACTTGAATCTGCTTTTGTAAGACTTGGCATACAATTCTTGTGTGCTGTATTGCATTTAAGCACATAATATGAGGTGAGAAAAATGGCAGATGAGTGTCTGGACTTGACTTTTCTCAAGGAAGTCTAGCTAGTACTGTTCGAAGCCGCAAAGCATTGTGAAAAAAGAAGGTACGCCAGGAGTCAATTCCTGGGTGACAGCAGTAACAAAAAATGCCAAGAGAGGGGAGGAGGCGGTGGTCTCCCCAGGCACTGTCAGGGAACAGTAGAGACAACAAAGGGGTCCCATGAGGTCACTGGTACTTTCTCAGGAGAATTACCCTAAATTTCATTTCTAGAGTTGTTCTCTCAGAACCCTATGGAAGGAGGAAACAAGGTGTCTAATCATGTCACCTACGTGCAGTCAGATTTGCATACGGCAACCATCCTGGGCTAAGGATATTCCTCTATGACACAGTCACAGAATTAAGGAGGTGGAAGGGTCCTTCCATCACCTACCACTAGTTTAATAGGATAACTCCGTTGCCAGGTAACAACACATTTATTCTCCATTCAATGTTGCTGACCTAACTCTACTTAGGTACAGGATTTGCTACCTGAATATCACTCTGTATGCATCTGCAAGTGAGGCCCGGGGTACTTGAGTGTGTCTGATGCTGTCTCCGCTTCCTCTTTCTAATCTGGCCTCAGTCAACAATGCTGCTCCCTGTGGAGGCAGGAGATTCCTAATGCCCAAAATAGTAATTCATTGCTTAAGCCCAGTGAGCTGATGAAGCCAAATAACACAAATCCGTAACTGTGTGCTGTTCAGCAGGGGCTCCTTTAAATTCTATAAAGACAAGGACAGCACCCGGGGCATCTCTGCTGAATAATTTGATCGGATGAGAAAATGAATGCCACGTTTCTATCTGAGCTTTGTTATTTCCCACAGATGCGCCATTCTCCATCAGCACCCAATCCTTCCAACAACCTCTGGAAATTCCTGGGGAGCTATTAAAATGTAAATCAGTAAGTCCTCTCATTTTATAAAAGATACAGACTCTCACTTGCCACAACTACCCAAAAGCAAGAGCCTAAAATAAGATGAAACAAGAGGTTGAAGTTTACATTAACATTAACTCTTCTTAAGAAGAAAACAGTATTTGTTTAGGAAAAATCCCTTAGGATAGCAGGTTAGACCCCAGCTCCAGGTTGCCTTAATTTGGGTAAAACCATTCCATGCTGGACAAGAAGATAAACGAATCCAGGAGGGCAAAAGAGAAGAGAGAAAAGGAGACGGTGGAAGATTGCATGCTTATCAAGGTGACTCTTTGTGAACCTCCCAAATCTTCGATCAAGTTGTTAAAACTCACAAAAGGCTTGAGGAAATATCCTATATAATAAAAGGGTAATATGCAAATTGACCCTAACAGCAGAATGACTGGGAATGACTGGTCACTATGACACACACTGACCACCAGGGGGCAGACGCTAAATGCAGGAGCTGCCCCCTGGTGGTCAGTGCGCTCCCACAGGGGGAGCTCTGCTCAGCCACAAGCCAGGCTGACGGCTGCCAGGCTGACAGCTGCCAGGCTAACGGCTGCCAGCACAGCGGTGGTGGCGGGAGCCTCTCCCGCCTCCTCAGCAGCGCTAAGGATGTCCGACTGCAGCTTAGGCCTGCTCCCCGCTGGCAAGTGGACATCCCCTGAGGGCTCCCGGGCTACCAGAGGGATGTCTGACTGCCAGCTTAGGCCCGCTCCCCCCAGGGAGCGGGCCTAAGCCAACAGGTGGACATCCCCTGAGGGGTCCCAGACTACGAGAGGGCACAGACCGAGCTGAGGGACACCCCCCCCCCCGGGCCTCTAGTATTTTTATAGAACTTGAAGAATTGTACAGCATGTTTTGCACAGGGGTGTCGGAGAGGGTACAGAGAGAAACACAGAGAAGAATGCTTATTCCACATCATTAGAATTGGATTTGGGTCCAGTTTAACCTCTTCTTTACAGAATGGGTGCCTGTGAATTAGTGATTAGTGAATGTGAATTTATCAACTAAAAATTTTTCCCACAAACTATACACAGAACTTATTTTACATTTATAAAATTGCATGCTCTAATACTCTGTTGCTTGCTCTACGGCACATACAAGTCACTTTAAAAGAATGCCGTCATCCTATATAATAAAAGCCTAATATACAAATCAACCGAACGGTGGAACAGCAGAATGACCGGTCGCTATGACGCACACTGCACCAGGGGGCAGATGCTCAACACAAGAGCTGCCCTCAGCCCGCAGGCCCCAGGCCAGCCAATGTGGGTGCCAACAGGGGGCTCCCCAATTGTCCTGCCGGTTGCCCCACATATCAGCACTGATCGCCAGCCAGGCCTAGGGACCCGTGCACGAATTTCATGCACTGGGCCTCTAGTATAAAAATAATTGTCCTGGCTTAGGAGTAATTCCTAACTTTTCCTTAGTTGATCAGAGGATATCCATTGCTGATCTTCACTTTACCCCCAAAACAAACTCAATCTCTGCTGAGATTAGCCACTGGCTACTCTGAGGTTAATGGAGAGAGTTCCTATGTGAAAAATCTCTACTCATTCAATTTTCAACAACATCATCGTTTTCAAAATGTCTCAAGCCAGGAAAGATCAGCACACCTTCTAACAATAACTTTATTCCTAGCCCTTTCCAAACAGAAAACTAGCCTGTGAAGAAAACCATAAAAGCATACTGCCTCAAAATGATAGATTAGACAATTCTCTTATCAAGATTGTCCAAGCATAATTTAACACCATCACTGAACATGCCAAAGAACAAGACACAATAGTCACCGACTATTAGCTATTCCAAAACCAACCCATCTAATGAAGAAGGTCACAGGAAAAGATAGTAAAGGAGGAAAAATGAAAATAGTGTCTGTGAACTGACACTCCTAATAGGTCTTAAAGCTGCGTCCCTTTTCTTGTAGAGACTTTAACAATGTATATTTCCCATATCCAATGCTGTCCACGTAAATCCTGAGATAATTGGAATCTCTCATAGAATAGTAACATTAATAGACACGGAAAGTCTCCTTTATAAGGACATACATTTGCATGGCCTTCTCCAACCAAAGATAAGTCAGTCAAGCAGCGAGGCTTTCTCTTCTGTAAAACACAGAATGACCTACATATGTACTGGACCAGAAATGGTTTCTAGAACTTGTTTATTTCCTCTGTTCCAAGTCTCAGAAATAAAAAAAAAAATTAACTTTCTCAATGGGATCATCTGCTCAACAAGGATCTTCAGTGCATCCTTGGTGAGAGAGGCTGGGGATGGGAGGGAGAGTGGACTCACCAACTGATTGCTGTACCAATATAGGGAGGATGCCTTCAGTACCACCCAGAACTTCTTCCATTTGTTGCTCAGGAAAGTTCCTTTCTCCTTTTTCTTATAGAGCCACCCTTGGCAGTCCGCGTGCCCCAGGTCTTTACACGATATCCTCCTTCGGCTCATCGTGAAAAAGCCTGCAACAGTTACATGAAAAGATGGTCACGTATTACCCCAATGTATATGACAGAGCAAGGAAACTTCATTTTTTACCTCCTGGGAGCTGGATTATTTTTAACCAAGATTTATGCAAAAAATGCAAAAAAAAGAGTCATTTATCTCTTTTATTTTTAAACATTCATTTAGTGCTTAGAAGGTACCAAGACATGACCAAAGAAACAGTGAGACTAGCATGCAAGTGTTAGTCTAAGACTATTATTCAACAAGAACAAGTGGAAAAATTAAAATCCTGAGGCTGCCGGGCACATCGCGGCACAGACAGAGCTCCTGTCAGCAGTAACAGCAGTAGTTACGCAATTGACAGAAAAGGGTTAATGCCCACCAAACACACAGCCACTCTCTGACCCCGTGCCAGCCTTTCAAAGCCCTACTGACACCCCACAAGAGATTAAGCCAAATGAACAGCATGCCGGCATTTCTTAAAATCGACCCCAAAATAACCCAACATTAATCTGCTGTGCACCTCCTGACATCAACAGTAAGACAGACAAAAAGCTGACCCCAAGGAAGGCACCCAAGAGAAAAAGAAACACACACGTGCAAAAGGGGGATGAACAAACAAAAGCGATCTCATTACCTTGAGTTTTCTTTCCCGGCTTCTGACGCAAGGGAACCTGCTGAAAATGCAGGAAGGGAAGAAAAGAGGAAATTTCTGATTGTGTTGTAACATTTGTAAAGAGAGAAGGAGGGAGGAGGTGGCAGTGTTTGTGAGCAGGATGAAGCTAAAAAAAACCTCTCCAAGCAGAGCTGAGGGGAGCTATAGCTGAGGCACAAAATGTGCTAATTAGAATCAATAGACATTAAGCTGAACCTGAAAAAAAAAAACAAACACGTAACACAACGTTTATCACTAATGTTTCCTGTTTCCACCCACAGGCAGCCTTCTCACTACCACTTTAGTTATGACAGGACACTGCTCACTGAAGTTCTTAAAAATATGTCTCTATTTCCCTTTTAGTTTTTTGTGAGAGGAAAAAAATGTATGTATCTATCCTGCTTCTTTCCTTGCAATTTCTAAATAACAATTATTTAAATAAACCTGGAAGATAATCATTGCAGTCTCACAATACTACCGGTTTGCATCGGATCAAAAAATTCAAGGTCCAGCTACCACAGGAATTAAATATCCCAGAAAAAGGAATGCCAGTCTCTGTGGTGAGATCTAAGTAGCCATCAAGCCTCCTTATCAGGAAAGTTTTATCTACAGGCAAATTTAAATTGCTTATTTGTCTTAAGTCCCCATGAGTAATTCTCACATTCTAAAAAATCAATATTGACTCCTATTTTATAATAGCTCTGCAAATACTCAAATCAGGCATAAGACACAAATCTGAAATACACATTTTTCATTATACATTTTAAACCATTCGTGTAAAATCAGACCATCCGCAAAACTAGAAAACAACAACAACAACAAATGGCCCTCTTTGTGTGTGTGTGGGTGGGTGGGTGGGTGAGTGTGGGTGTGTAGAAAGAAAGACATTTTAGATTTAAAAAGTTTCTTTTTTTTCCTCCACAATATCTAAGCTGAATTTACTCGGGTTTAAATGACAGATTTTTATGCTAACAAGTAAAGAATTTGAAAAAAAAATTATACATAATTGAAAAGCAGTTCTAAAAGTTGGTAGGCCACCTTATTACAACATCTTATATTATTCCAGATGCATCTGGCTAGTATTCTACATATCTAACTATGGATCCAATAGTTTTTATATATGGTTCTATTATACATATAAAGAGGGAATATAATATAGAATTAGGATGGGATTATTTTAGTCTGAAATCAATTCATGACTGTCATAATTAGCAGCTGTTACCCAGAAAAAAATTCATTTACCACTCAGAACCCACTTCATTTGTAAAATCAAGATACTCATAATTCCAATCCTAAGGTCTCATAATATTTAATGAGACTGTATGTGAAAATATTCTGAAAACTAAAAATCATTATTTTATACAATTATACATAACATAACATTACATGACTATAGATATAAACAAATACTTCATGTCTAATAAACAGAAATTTCATAATAACTTTTTA
This sequence comes from Myotis lucifugus, assembly GCF_000147115.1. Classification (NCBI taxonomy): domain Eukaryota; kingdom Metazoa; phylum Chordata; class Mammalia; order Chiroptera; family Vespertilionidae; genus Myotis; species Myotis lucifugus. Next base: position 1,057,581 of record NW_005871173.1, read on the forward strand.
GGATAAGTAAAACTTGTATTTCTTTCAGCAACAATGATGAAGTCAAAGTGCTTAAATTATATTTTCTGGAAAATCGCAAACTGACTTTTTATTTTACAAGTGTTAGAACAAAATTTTATCCCCAAAGAAATTAATCATCCTTGTGGGGAAAAACAAGGACATAACAAAGGCAATAATTGTTCTAAATTTAGTCAAGAATGGACATGCTGCAGTCAAGACACATGACTAAGCTGTAGGCATGTTATCACATCAAGGTCCTAGTCTCATCTCCACTTCACAAAATATCTTCCACTCCTGCATCCTGGTCTAAAATCCCAACCATTCCCTCAAATGGCTTTTTTTATATGCAGTTCTCTGAGATCAGTAAAACCAATAGTAGCTATCCACAAAATATTTCAGCCCAAATATGTACATTATTTGGAGAGCTAACACTTATCCAAGCGCCAGGACGAAGGGCAGGGGAGTAAATTTGGATAGTGGGAGTGATTTGAAAGCAGTGGGTCCAGAAGAGACTAGGCTAGGGAGTACTCAAGACCAACTAAGAACCAAGCAACAGGGAGAAAGCGAGCTAGCTGTACAGAGACGTTCCTAGAGGGTTCTGGCCCCAGACTGACAAGGTGAAATTGCATTACTAGAGCTCACAGGAAAAGAGCAACTTTAATAAGAATGAGAGAGAGAGAGAGAGTCACAAGAGGACGGCTGTAGGATCTGTGAAGGGAACCTGTGAATCTCCTCCACCCATCCCTTATGAACGACTTAAGGCTGGTTCTAGAGACAACCCCAGAGCAAACTGTAGTCTTTGTCTCAATCTTGCCCAAGACTAGTCCTTGGTCTGCACTAGATTCCCGTGCCGAGGGTGGATAAGAAGTGGGAGCTCTAAGCAGGACAATCCCTATAACAGGGTAATCACCAACATCAAGAAAGAACTTTATTTAGACTGTTTTAAAGGGGGGAAGGGGAGTTCAGTCACTGGGTCAACTCTCCTTAAGAGCACTTCTCTTAAAGTAAATTATTTCACAATCTGTATAACTGTTGAAACCATTCCCCCAACGAGAAACAGACTGCATATTATAGAAATAACAAATTACAGGGAGTTTCAGTTTCACTTGATATATATGAATTTGAAACCTATATTGGTTGACATCAGAGAATGAAAACAATCTTGAGAACTTTAGTGAGTTGGAGATACATCTTACTCCTCACAACAGGAAGTGGAACTGGCGAACTAGTCAGTTTCAAAAAGATCTTACATGTGGTTTTTTCACTGAGTGAGAAAAAAAAAAAAAAGGCGAACACCGGTTGAGCATGTTATGAGATAGTTTTTCAACAGGGGAATTATAACTCTTTCTCACAACAATAATCCAGAGCCTACTAAGATATTTTTATCATATTATTTTCTTCCCATTGGAATGTTATGGGTAAAATTTAAAAATTACTCTAAATTATGAATTTGCCCTCACTTGCTTCTAAAGTTGGGGGTAAACTTTTCTTTTAAATACATTTTTTCTTTTGATTTAAAAGAATACTTTTACTTTTTAAGATGGTTAAAAACAGCATTTGGTCACCAATCACTCAAAAACACAAGCATACAAAGAAACCAGTACAAAATATAAAAAGGGACCTCTTTTGATGTTGAATGATGTTAACACCCAGGATAATTATTACATTGACTACGAATATATACAGTAACTAGTGGCCCGGTGCATGAAATTCATGCACATTAAAAGGGAATTAATTAGAGGAAATATTTTAATATTGCTATTTGCCCTTTCTCTATAATAGAAGTGTCAGAGATGAAAAAAAATTAGTAAAATGTATATGAAAATCTCCCTCCTGTCAGAGTCTGGGGCATGCCGTGGGACCTAGAGTCAAGTCCCTGCCCACCACCCGCACATGCTTCGAAAACACAGGAGACACAGACCCGGCTGGCCCCACCCCCATTGGGTGAGACCCAGACCCAGCTGGCCCCAACCCCATCAAGCCCCACCAGGCGAGGGGTGCGGCCTGAGGTTCCCGTCAAGCCCCGCTGGGCAGGGAGGCATAGCCTGAGGTCCCCTGTCAAGCCCCACTGGGCAGGGGGTATGGCCTGAGGTCCCCCGTCAAGCCCTGCCAGGCGAGGGGTGTGGCTTAAGGTCCCTGTCAAGCCCCGTGGGGCAGAGGGCATGGCCTGAGTTCTCCCAGCCCAGTGACGGGGTGGGGGGTGCGGCCTGAGGTCTCCCATCACGTCCCGTGGGGCGAGAGGGGTGGCCTGAGGTCCCCTGTCAAGCCCCATAGGGCAGGGGTGCGGCCTGAGGTCCCTTGCCTTGGCCAGGCGCCATGCAGCCATAGGTCCCTGCTGTTTGGTTGTGATGTTATGGCATCCCAGCTAATTTGCATATTCTTGTATTATATAGATCAGGGGTCCTCAAACTTTTTAAACAGGGGGCCAGTTCACTGTCCCTCAGACCGTTGGAGGGCCGGACTATAGTTTAAAAAAAAACTATGAACAGCCGAGACCGGTTTGGCTCAGTGGATGGAGCGTCGGCTTGCGGACTGGGGGGTCCCGGGTTCGGTTCCGGTCAGGGGCATGTACCTGGGTTGCGGGCACATCCCCAGTGGGGGATGTGCAGGAGGCAGCTGATTTACCCTCATGCTATATTAAAATTAACAGTAAGACAGTTCATGATTACATCAAACTTCATAATGATCTTGGTATTTAGCAAAATTATACAGTGATATGCTGCTAAATGGCCCCTGATTTGTAACATTTACCTAATTTCCATGGTGTAAAGCCTCAATTGCTGTCAATTTTAAACTATCAATACTTTAACCAAGCCACAAAATTTCCTATATATTTTAGGGCCAGGCCAACACCAATTGATACAGCTGTTAGGGATATTTCTCCCCAACACTTTTCCCCACAAACATCTTTACTCCTTCCTAGAAAATTAAACTGAATTTTTAAAGGGAAGTTTAAAGCTTTTAATTATTAAAATTTTGCCTGTGAAAATACATGAAAAACTTGCTTAATTTTTTCAGAAGACTACCTACCTTAAATATTACATAATAGATTAATATTTTATAAAATCTCTATTAGTGGAAAATGGAGAGAGATAATAGACAGTCTAATCATAATAGTAATAGGAAACGCTGACAGCTAAGAAATATACATGAAGCTTATACACATATAATTTTTGCCACATGGCACACACTGATCTCACTCTTTTCATAAATGCTGGGACTGAATTCTCATATTTGTGGCTTAGGTGCTATTTTTTATTCCCACATTATAGGAAAGGAAATTGAAGCAAATGGAGTTTTAGTATTTTGCCCAAAGTCACAAAAGTCAATGGCAAAATGCAAATATTTATTTTGAGAATAAAACTTACAAAAGTAGTAGTTTGATAAGATGTTTGCTTGTGTTGTTGGTATGGTATAAAGGAGTAGGACAGGGAAGCAAGTCTAGAGTTCAAGGGGAAGCTGAGTGCAATGGCACTTTCTACATAGAAGAGAAATAGAAGAAATAAAGAAAGGAGGACTGGGAAGAAGAAAGAGACAGGAGAGAAAGATCCAGAGGAGAGGAGCGAAAGAAGCGAGTGGGCACAGGGAGAGGAAGGTGAGGAGGAGGAGGAAGAGGAGGAGGAGGGGGAGGGGGGAGGAGGGGGAGGAGGAAGTTAGAACATGGACAGTGAGGGAGAGCAAAAGTGTCAGGGAAAATCTTGGAGTTTCTAGCTCAAACATTTGGATAAATGACAGCACTATAGAGAGCATA